>NC_056437.1:51606576-51933243 GCF_018296145.1 Oncorhynchus tshawytscha | reverse complement strand
CCTGGTTCCTCTCTAGGTTTCTTCCTAGGTTTTGGCCTTTCTAGGGAGTTTTTCCTAGCCACCTTGCTTCTACACCTGCATTGCTTGCTGTTTGGGGTTTTAGGCTGGGTTTCTGTACAGCACTTTGAGATATCAGCTGATGTACAAAGGGCTATATAAATACATTTGATTTGATTTGATTTGACTATTTCCATGTGAACTATTAGATCCACATGAACTATTAAGATCTCTCTGACCAGGATTGATGAGAAAGCAGACCTTTGCTCTGAGGGTAGGCTGGTCTAGACTGGGCTTGTATTAACATCTAATCCCCAAACTATCAGCCATCCACAACAATGACCACAACATCCCAATGGTTGTGATCCCACAACAAACTGCCCTCCAGATATTGAGGCCTTAGGCCTATTACACAATGATTTGAAAAAGGATGTTGTGCCCAGTATTGGATAACCTAGTGGATGGATTGTGATATATCTAGGCCTCCGTGCATGCATACAAACACTGTAGTACGCCTAACATGTCATATGGTTGTGTTGTATGTACATAGTTGACACGCTTATTACAAATGTCTTCAATCAGATTGGTTTCATTTTTGAGAACACAATTCCAGATCTTGTTAGATCTTGTTTTTATGGTAACTATTGTTCTTATGGCTATGAATATAATGGGCCTATGTGTTGTCATATAAATATCACACACAACAATAAGCATACCAGATGGGACAGGTAGCCTAAATTATAGAGACAACAGCACCGTAGCATTAGCGAAAAAAGAGCAATGCAAGTCGGTTTACCCACGGCACTTCAACGACTGATGATGATTTATCCAACGTGTCATTAGCAGATGTCAGTTACAGTAACTAACAGAAAGACAGATGTTGCCAATTCATCGTGTGAATTCATAGTTTAAAATGGCCCTGGCCATAATATGCATTAGCACCCACCAGCAATTTCCTCTCCATCTTTGAAAGGCTGCATGCTTTCTTATGCGCAGGCCAATACTGTAACTTCCGACAGTTAGCTACAGCTACACGCTCATTTAAAAATGCCTACATAACAATTACCCTACGCATGAACTACGAAAAGCATAAAATTACATATAAACTCACCCATTTATAGATGCACTGCAATGTCCTGACATAAGATTGATAATAACGACAGTAATAACACACATATGGCGCTTGCGCTTCATGAGAATTCCTATCAACCTGCTGCAAAAGCAGATACCTCTCTCCTATCGCTCTATTAGTCATACCTTGTCAAACAGTTTAAATAACATATGAAACAAATAGAAACAGAGCATTCTTACCGTGTAATTAATCTCCACAATGTATTAAGGCCTAAGGTTTTTAAAACCGTATCCATGGCCCTGGTTTTTCTTTCCGCTACTGCTCAGCATCAGCAGCCGACATACAATGAGAGCGCTGATGCTACGAGACCCCGCCCTCCGTCCCTTGCAGAGAAAATGAGCTCTCGTGTCGGTCTTCAGTACCGGGAACTGCGGTCTCTGCTGCTCCACCTTGTATGCGCCGCCGTCCTGTGCGCTACGGCTATACACGAAGAGAAAGCTATTGCCCTCTATTTCTTTCTTATTTTCAGCTCTCTGTCCCCCGTTCAAGGAAACGGTGTCAACCGCTCAGACAAAGGAATGATAAGCCCACAGAGTGTCGTTCGTTGAAGTGTAGGCAGCCGTCACTGTCGTTTTCAGGCACAAGGAAAATGAACGATATACATATCTAGGCTAGGATATGCCTTAGCTGGGGAGATTCCCTAAAAATACGCCACTTCGATACAACTACGTCTTTTTCGTATCAGTTTATGAGAACTTATGCAGCAGGTTAGCATAATGAACGTAGCAGGTTAGGATAATTCGGTTAAGGTTATGAAAAGGTTTAGGGTTAACGAAAATGCTCTCCTAACCCAAACTGTTACAAATAGTCACTTTGAAGTGGCGTGTTTTTAAGGAGTCAGGTTGTAACGAGTGTTTGGCGGAGTGTACCTCCGACAACATCAGTTGTTGTCAGTCAATACGGGGCAACAGTCAGAACAAAAGTTTTATTAAAAAGTATGGATTTCAGCAAATAAAAGCACATCGCTACAGAGGACAAACATAGGTACTGTACGTGCAATTGTTTTAAAGTAACTGTCTAGGGTTTCCAGATTTCTATTAAATATGACCTATAATTAAAACAATTTGAGTGTATTAGTTGTCGGATAATCATGAAAAGTGAATACTGATGAGTGAGAAAGTTACAGAGGCACAAATATCATAACCACAAAACATGCTAACCTCTCACCATTACCAATAACAGGGGAGGTTAGTATTTTTGGAGATATGACGAAGTCATAAGTCATTGACAAGTCATTGCGTGCTAGGAATATGGGACCAAATGCTAAACATTTGATTACTTTAATACATATATAAGTGAATTTGGCCAAATCCTTATGACAACTTCAAATGTGGGGACTAGATACATAAAATGCTTTAATTTCTAAACGGTAAAACAGATATCTATGAAAATAACCTCAAATAAAAGGTGACATTATGTACTGTAGCCTCATATCAAACATTTGATCTCAAATTCAAAATGTTGGAGTATACAGTGCATTTGGAAAGTATTCAGACCACATTTTGTTACGTTACAACCTTATTCTAAAATGGATTCAATAATTGTTTCCCCTCCTCAATCTACACATAGTACCCCATAATGACAAAGTGAAAACAGGTTTGTTGAAATGTTTTCACATTTAATTAATATAAAAAAACAGAAATACCTTATTTACATAAGTATTCAGAACCCTTTGCTATGAGACTCGAAATTGAGCTCAGGTGCATCCTGTTTCCATTGGTCATCCTTGAGTTGTTTCTACAACTTGATTGGAGTCCACCGGTGGGAAATTCAATTGATGGGACATAATTTGGAAAGGCACCTAGCGTCTGGCCACTCTACCATAAAGGCCTGATTGGTGGAGGGCTGCAGAGATGGTTGTCCTTCTGGAGGGTCTCCCATCTCCACAGAGGGACTCTGTGCGCTGTCAGAGTGACCATTGGGTTCTTGGTCACCTCCCTGACCAAGGCCCTTCTCCCCCGATTGCTCAGTTTGGCTGCGTGGCCTGCTCTAGGAAGAGTCTTTGCTGCAGAAATGTTTTGGTACCCTTCCCCAGATCTGTGCCTCTTCACAATCCTGTCCCGGAGCTTCACGGACAATTTCTTTCGACTTCATGGCTTGTTTTTTCCTCTGACATGCACTGTCAACTGTGGGACCTTATATGCAGTAGACAGGTGTGTGCCTTCCAATCAATTTGTCACATCTGCTCCTACAACACCCCCTACTGCTCATCCTGTGTCTCCTTGACCCGCCGCCTCCCCCAGTGCTCTTTCCCTCTCTCTGTATGTGTGTGTGTGATTGTGTGGACGGAGACATGTGTGCCGGAGTCAGAGCAGATCCCCACCAGCTGCAACCTGTTCCATAATCAAGACCTCTACTAATACTCAGCCCTGCCACTTCCACGTTGACAGATCGTCATTTCTGCCCACTCTGACTTTGGTTCCTGTCTCCAGTCCCACGTCTCGTCATCCTGCTACTCTGTCCTGGATTCACCACTCTACTACTCTCTTGGATTCCCCTCCGGACCTGCTTACCCTGTCTCAACCCCTCTCACTCCAGCCTCAGCCTCACACCTGGTTTCCAGCAACCCGCCCAAACTTCCCCTGACCTGCACTCCATCTCCCCCTGTGTGTCAATAAATACCTTTCTTACTTCATCCCAGTCTCCTCGTCTGAGTCTGCTCTTGGGGTCCCCTGTTCCACTCCGTGTAACAGTACAATCTGGCCAGAGAGATGAACCCAGCAGACTCTGCTACTCTCCACCAAACCCTTGTCGGCCAAGGCGCCCTGCTCGAGCAACATGACCCAGCCCTGAAGACCCTTCTGGAGCACATCAAGGAGTTTTCACAGAGCCTGTCTGACTCTTCGCCCAGAGCTCACAACCAGATCCAAATACCTCTGCTCCGCTCTGGGAGCCATTTGTTCTGACTCCCGAGCGTTACTATGACAACTTCGGAGCTTGCAGAGCCTTTTTGGTACAATGTTCACTAGTATTTGAGCAACAGCCCTACTCTTATGCTAGCGAATGGGCCAAGATTTCCTTTCTGATTGGATACCACCGTGGAGCAGCGCTTTCCTGGGCCATGGCGGTGTGGGAGAGACAGTCCCCTTCTGCTTCTCCAACTCCAGATTTACGGAGGAGATGAAGAAAGTCTTCGATCACCCGGTCTGCGGTAAGGATGCCGCTAAACGACTCCGGTCCCTCCGTCAAGGCCCCATAGTGTTGCTGAGATGGCATGTGAGTTTTGCAACCTCGCCACTGAAAGCGGCCGGAATGAGGAGGCCCTTCAGGAAGCATTCCGGAACGTGCTCACTGAGACCCTCAAGGATGAGTTGGTGTCCAGGGATGAGCCTGATGGACTTGATGAACTGATCTCCATCGCTATCCTCATTGACAACTGCATTAGAGGAAGAGAGTAGGTAGGGTTGCATGTCCCATAACATATGCTTCAGTGCCTTGTCCTCCTTCTTTGACTGCATCCCATCTCCAGGCTCATCCAAATCCTGAACCCATGCAGCTCGGCCGGGCCTGTCTCTCTCCAAAGGAGAGGCAACGACGAATCAGTGATAGGAGCTGCCTATACTGTGGCCAGGTTGGTCATTTTGTCTCCACTTGTTCCCTGCGTCCAGCAAAAGAGGGGTCTCGGCAGAAGTGTTGAGCCAAATGGCCTGCCCACTTTCCCCCAGACCCCTGCTTGAAGGCAACCTTGTGTGGCAGAGCTAGGCTTTTCCTCTGTCTGCTCTCATCGATTCGGGTGCCAATGAGAGCTTCCTGGACCGAGGTGTCGTTACTCAGTTGGGCCTGGACACTGTCCCACTCGATTCACCCCTCGATGCCAAAACTCTCAATGGACAGCTCCTCGCCCGTGTCTGTTAGAGATTGGTCCCTGTCATCCTGCGTCTTTCTGGAAACACCATGAAAAGATCAGTTTCCACATAATCGACTGTCCTTACTCTCCCCTGGTTCTTGGCCATCCATGGTTAAAGCTACACAACCCACAGATTGACTGGACCGCCGGAAAGGTAAACCCACTCGGAGTTCATTTTGTCACTCTAAATCTTTACATTCTGTCCTTCTCCCTGCCCTGTCTGTGCCCCAGTTAATTCCAGAACCTCCAGACCTGTCATCAGTTCCTCCCGAGTATCACGATCTAGCTCCTGTGTTCAGCAATCACCATGCCCTGTCGCTGCCGCCTCATTGGCCGTACAACTGCGCCATTTACCTCCAGCCTGGAGCTCCTCTCCCCAGTAGCCGGTTGTTTAACCTCTCTCGCCTCTCTCATTTTTCTTTGTGAAGAAGAAGGATGGGTCACTGAGGCCGTGCATCGACTTCCGTGGGCTGAATAATATCACTGTACAGAACAAGTACCCCTTGCTACTCATCAGCTCTGCTTTTACCCCCCTCCATGGTGCCACAGTGTTTACCAAACTCCGGAATGCCTTCCACCTTGTCTGCATAGGAGACGGGGACGAGTGGAAGACTGCGTTCAACACACCATTTGGTCACTTTGAGTATTGGGTCATGCCTTTTGGACTTATAACGCCCCTGCTGTTTTCAAGAACCTAGTCAATAACGTGCTGAGGGACGTGATTGGACGCTTAGTTTTTGTCTATTTCGATGACCAAGGTCCTTGAGGCTCACCAGCAACACGTTCGCCAAGTTCTTCAACTGCTGTTAGAGAATAACTCTTTTGTTAAAGCTGAAAAATGTTACTTCCATGCTGCCACAGTGTCTTTCCTGGGTTATATTATTGCACAGGGGCAGTTACATATGGACCCCGACAAGGTCATGGCAGTCACAGAGTGCCCTGCGCCCTCCAACCTGAAGCAGCTACAGCGTTTTCTGGGGTTTGCAAATTTTACAGACGTTTCACCCGCAACTACAGCCGTCTGGCAGCACCTCTCACCACTCTCACCTCCACCTCCACTCCGTTCCACTGGACTCCTGAGGCAGAGGCAGAATTCCTTTAACTCAACCATCGCTTCACCTCCACTCTGGTCCTTACTCAGCCTGACCTAGAACTCCAGTTCATCGTGGAAGTGGACACCTCTGACACCGGGGTAGGTGCTGTTCTGTCTCAATGTCCCCCCTCTGATCAGAAGGTCCACCCATGTGCATTCTTTTCCCTTAAGCTTTCACCCTACGAGAGGAATTTTGTCGTAAGTCACCAGGAACTCCTGGCAGTTAAGCTGGCTCTGGAGGAATGGCGTCACTGGCTGGAGGGCTCTTTCACCTCCTTCATCGTGTGGACTGACCATAAAAACCTGTCCTACATCCAGACCGCCAAACGTCTGAACTCCCGGCAAGCCAGATGGGCCTTGTTCTCCGGTAGATTAAATTTCACACTCACTTATCGTCCCGGATCGAAGAATACCAAGCCTGATGCCCTCTCTCGCCAGTTCACCATCGACAATGGGTACCGAGCAAGAAGCCATGTGCCATCCACCTGCATCGTTGCCGCCGTCAACTGGGAGATTGAGTCCTGTGTCCGCCAGGCTCAGCAGAACCAGCCTGACCTGGGTAACGGTCCTAGTAATGCTCTGTTTGTTCCAGATTGTGTTCACTCTGATGTTCTTCAGTGGGGCCATTCTACCCACCTAACCTGTCACCCTGGTATGAACCGGACCCTCGCCTTCCTGCGTCAGCAGGTGGCCCACCATGGAGTGTGATGTCCGGGAGTTTGTCTCAGGCTGTTCGGTTTTGCCCGGAACAAAACCTCCACTAAACCCATTTCCTGTCTGCTCCGCCCACTTCCCATACCCAGTCGCCCCTGGTCACACATAGCTCTGGACTTTGTCACTGGCCTTCCCCCATCTAACGGTAACTCCGTCATCCTCACCATTATTGACAGGTTTTCCAAAATGGCTCACTTCATTCCCCTTTCCAAGCTCCCATTCTCCAGGGAGACTGCAGACCTGTTAGTATCCCATGTATTTCGTCTGCATGGCATTCCCACTGACATTGTTTCCCCAGTTTACCTCCCAGGTATGGAGATCCTTCTGCTCAGTTCTTGGAATCAATTTTTTTTTTCACCTCTATTTAACCAGGTAGGCAAGTTGAGAACAATTGCGACCTGGCCAAGATAAAGCAAAGCAGTTCGACACATACAACAACACAGAGTTACACATGGAGTAAAACAAACATATATACAATGTGAGCAAATGAGGTGAGATAAGGTAGGTAAAGGCAAAAAAGGCCATGTTGGCGAAGTAAGTACAATATAGCAAGTAAAACACTGGAATGGTAGATTTGCAGTGGAAGAATGTGTAAAGTAGAGATAGAAATAATCGGGTGCAAAGGAGCAAAATAAATAAATAAAGACAGTAGGGGGAGAGGTAGTGGTTTGGGCTAAATTATAGATGGGCTATGTCAGTATCAATGTCAGTCTTTCTTCTGGATATCACCCCCAGACCAACGGCCAGACCGAATGGGCCAACCAAGTGATGGAGACTGTCCTATACTGCCTGACTTCTGCTAACCCTTCCTCCTGGAGCACTCAGTTACCCTGGGTTGAATATGCCCACAACACCCTCACCAACGCCTCATCAGGTATGTCACCCTTCGAGTATGCTCTGGGTTACCAACCCCCCTTGTTCCCCGCCCAAGAGGTTGAGGTTGCGTTTCCTTCTGTCCAGGACCATCTGCACCATTGTCACCGTACCCGGAGGAAGGCCCAGGCTGCACTTCTTCATGCCTCCGACAGGACCCAGTTCCAAGCCAACCGTCACCGGGCCTCAGCTCCTGTCTACACCCCAGGTCAAAAGGTATGGCTCTCATTGAAGCACCTGCCATTGAAGGTGGCATCAAAGAAACTTTCCACCGATTCTTTGGTCCTTTTGAAATTGACCATGTCATTAACCCCTCTGCTGTGCGCCTGAAACTCCCAGCCTCTCTCAGGATCCATCCTATCTTCCATGTATCCCTGATTAAACCTGTATGCTCCAGTCCCCTGTCTCCTTCTGCAGCAGCTCCTCCACCCCCTCGGCTCATCGATGATCATCCTGCCTATATCCTGTCTGGCGGCTTCTGGACGTGCGCCGTCGTGGTCGTGGCTGGAAGTACCTGGTGGACTGGGAGGGATACGGGCTTGAGGAGCACTGCTGGGTGCCCCGCCATCACATTCTGGACCCCTCCCTCTTTCGGCATTTCTATACCTCACACCCAGATAAGCCTGGTCGGGTGCCAGGTGGCGCACGTAGAAGGGGGTGCTGTCACATCTGCTCCTGCAACGCTCCCTACAGTTCATCCTGTGTCTCCTTGCCCTGCTGCCTTTCCCACTGCTCTTTCCCTCTCTATGTGTGTGTGTGTGAAAAAAGTCAAGTGATTGGAATACTTTCTGAATGCACTGTATAGCCCTATATATATATATATATATATATATATATATATATATAGTCCTAGCTAACCTCTTTCAGGTAATACATTCAATGCAGTATTAGCCTTATATTTAGCTAATCAATGACGGGTTATGCTAAGGGGGCTGCCTTCTGAGAATTCATAGGCGATCGAATAACCCCCCCCCTCTATTCTGCTAGCAAACTTGCAATCTTTGGACAATAACATTGATGAGTTACACGGAAGATTAAACTACCAACAGAAGGCAGCCCCCTTAGCCCCCTCCTTCTCCTCTTCACGCAGATCACGGTGGATCAGGGCCTGTTCCCGAGGAAGCAGTGTATCCTTCACAAAATAAGCGATTCTGCTAGTCTGTGGTGGGTAATCGCAGTCCTGATGTCTAGAAGTTATTTTCGGTCATAAGAGACGGTAGCGACAAAATAAGTCCAAAAATAAGTTGCAAACAGCGCAAATAAACTAACAAAAAAAACACAATCGGCTGGGGGCACGTAAAACGTCTGCCATCCTCTTTGACACCGTCTTACATTGCAGATGTGGGAGGCATTTCTGATTTCCTGCTGCCTAACTGAAGGAGTGGACTGTCAGCTGTTCAGAAAGCTGCCATGGGGTGTCATGAGTGGTCTGTATTCTCCCTGTACTGTTGGAGTCTCTGGCTAAATAATCCATATCCTCATCACAGATAATTATTTGTGATTTTGGCAGTGCTTTTACTATGTTTACATTTTTCTGACACATTTTTTAAAACTGAAAACATATTAAGCTTTAACTTACCTAGATTGGTTTACATTGCTGTGGTAACAGAATGTTAATGTTGGGAATCGTCACACATTTTACATAGGCCTACCTGTGACCGGGGACAATCATGACCCGGCATCTGAAATTTGAAGTCAATCGGATCCCAAATATTTTTGACATCCATTAAACACAATCATCTTGCAATACTAGAGGGACTCTGTCTGTCTGTCTGTCTGTGAATGTATTTGTATGTCTGTGAGTGTACAAGGTAACATCTTATGCTTCACAGAGTCGTGGCTGAATGAGGACAGCATCAACATACAGCTGGCTGGTTATACGATGTACCGGCAGGAAGGAACAGTGGCGTCTAGTAAGACAAGGGGCGGCGATCTATGTAATTTTGTAAACAACCTCTGGTGTTCGATATCTAAGGAAGTCTCAAGCTATTGTTTGCCTGAGACAGAGTATCTCATGATAAGCTGTAGACCACACTACCTACCAAGAGAGTTTTCATCTATATTCTTTATAGCTGTTTACATACCACCACTGTCAAAGGCTTGCACTAAAACAGCATTGAATGAGCTGTATTCCGCCATAAGCAAACAAGAAAGCGCTCACCCAGAGGTGGCGCTCCTAGTAGCCAGGGACTTTAATTCAGGGGAACTTAAATCCGTTTTAACAAATTTCTATCAGCATTTTAAATGTTCAACCAGAGGAAAAAGACCTCTGGACCAGCTATACTCCACACATAGAGACGCATACAAAGCTCTCACTCGCCATCCATTTGGCAAATCTGACCATAATTCTATCCTCCTGATTCCTGCTTAGAAGCAAAAAGTAAAGTAGGAAGCACCAGTGACTAGATACAAAAGTGGTCAGAGGAAGCAGATGCTAAGCTACAGGACTGTTTTGCTAGCACAGACTGGAATATGTTGCGGGATTCCTCTGATGTCATTGAGGAGTACACCACATCAGTCACTGGCTTCATCAATAACTGCATTGATGACGTCGTCCCCAAAGTGACTGTACGTACATACCCCAACCATAAGCCATGGATTACAGACAGCATCCACACTGAGCTAAAGGCTAGAGCTGCCGCTTTCAAGGAGCGGGACTCTAACCCGGAAGCTTATAAGAAAGCCCGCTTTGCCCGAAAGCGGACCATCAAACAGGCAAAGCGTCAATACAGGATACTTCACTGGCTCTGATGCTCATCGGAAGTGGCAGGGTTTGCAAACCATTACAGACTACAAAGGGAAGCACAGCCGAGAGCTGCCCAGTGACACGAGCCTACCAGATGAGCTAAACTACTTCTATGCTCGCTTCGAGGCGAATAACACTGACACATGCATGAGAGCACCAGCTGTTGCAGAAGACTATGTGATCACGCTCTCCGCAGCCAATGTGAGTAAGACCTTTAAACATGTCAACATACACAAGGCCGCAGGGCCAGATGGATTACCAGGATGTGTACTGCGAGCATGTGATGACCAACAAGCAAGTGTCTTCACTGACATTTTCAACCTTTAGTTAGTAATACCAACATGTTTTAAGCGGACCACCATAGTCCCTGTGCCCAAGTAAACTAAGGTAACCTGCCTAAATGACTACCGACCCGTAGCACTCACATCTGTACCCATGAAGTGCTTTGAAAGGCTGGTCCTTGCTCACATCAACACCACCATCCCAGAAACCCTAGACCCACTCCAATTTGAATACCGCCCCAACAGATCCACAGAAGATGCAATTTCCATTGCGCTCCAACCTGCCCTTTCCCACCTGGACAAAAGGAACACCTATGCGAGAATGTTATTCATTGACTACAGCTCAGCGTTCAACACCATAGTGCCCTAAAAGCTCATCAATAAGCTGTCACTGGGACTAAACACCTTCCTCTGCAACTGGATCCTGGACTTCATGACGGGCTGCCCCCAGGTGGGAAGGGTAGGTAACAGCACATCGGCCACTCTGATCCTTAAATTAGGGGCCCCTCAGGGGTGCGTGCTCAGACCCCTCCTGTACTCCCTGTTCACTCATGACTGCATGGCCAGGCACAACTCCAACACCATCTTTAAATTTGCCAATGATACAACAATAGTAGTCCTGATCACCGACAACGGCGAGCCTATAATAAAGGAGGTCAGAGACCTGGCCGTGTGGTGCCAGGACAACAACCTCTCCCTCAACATGATCAAGATGAAGAAGATGATTGTGGACTATATGAAAAAGAGGACCAAGCACGCCCCCATTTTCATTGGTGTCCATATCACCAACAAACTAACATGGTCCAAGCACACCAAGACAGTCATGAAGAGGGCACGACAAAACCCATTCCCCCTCAGGAGACTGAAAAGATTTGGCATGGGTCCTCAGATCCTCAAAATGCTCTACAGCTGCACCATCGAGAGCATCCTGACTGATTGCATCACTGCCTGGTATGGCAACAACTTGGCCTACGACCGCAAGGCACTTCAGAGGGTAGTGCGAACGGCCCAGTACATCACTGGGGCCAAGCTTCCTGCCATCCAGGACCTCTATATCAGCCGGTGTAAAAATTGTCAAAGACTCCAGCCACCCTAGTCATAGACTGTTCTCTCTGCTACCGCATGGCAAGCGGTACCTGAGCACCAAGTCTAGGTCCAAGAGGCTTCTAAACAACTTCTACCCCCAAGACTCCTGAACATCTAGTCCCAGGCTACCCAGACTATTTGCAGTGCCCCCCCCCAACCCCTCTCACCCCCTCTTTACACCACTGCGACTCTCTGTTGTCATCTATGCATAGTAATTTTAATAACTCTACCTACATGTACATACTACCTCAAATAACCAGTGCCCCCGCACATTAATTTTGCATCGGTACCCCCCTGTATATAGTCTCGCTATTGTTATTTCACGGCTGTTCTTTAATTATTTGTTACTTTTATCTCTTATTCTTGTCTGTATTTTTCTTAAACTGAGTTGTTGGCTAGGGGCTCGTAAGTAAGCATTTCACTGTAAGGTCTACACCTGTTGTATTCGGCTCATGTGACTAATGCAATTGATTTGATTTGATCTCGCTCTCCCTCCCTCTCTCCAGGGGGTAAAGTTAACACCCGCCACCTTCCAAATGCAGGTAGATTTTGGCATTGGCAGGTAAAATGTCTATTTCACCAGCAACATTGGCTGGTGGTCAGGGCTCCACAGCTCGAACATTTCACTCACATTTGTGAAAAGCAATCGTCAAGTATGATCCCATTTATAGTCAAATAAATGCTGCAGTAGCTGTTTTCAAAGTATTCCTGCCATTTTGTTTCATGATTGCATGTCTACTTACATTAAATATATAATTATTAATATACGCCTACTGTAAGATAGCTAGCAAATGAATTAGCAACATTTTGTTAGCATGCCTAGCTGGAACTTCTGAAGAAGAGAATTGTTTTATTTCCTACAATTTCCAAAAGCTAACCAAACAAAACGTCTTTACTTTACAAGAGGTGTTTGTGTCGTCATGTGCATTAGTAGTATAATTTCGTTTTTACTTACACTTGTATGTTGACTCCATAGATTGACGTTGAGGTTTTCATTTTTGGTGGACGTTTCTTTGCTGATGTACAATCATTGCAAATTGAATTATGGGGAGTTTCATGCCCCGAAGTGAACATAATTGTACACTCACAAACGCGACTAAAAACGAGGGCTGGGGGGCTTTCGTTGCAAACTAACCTTGCTTGGCTAATCATTTGGACCGCCCTCTAAGATGGTGACGGGGATTCCCCGAAGGGCATAAGGTGAGTGTAAATGAACAAGGGTGTGGCTTTTATGAGCTTGAACTGCAGCCTCAATCTTGCAGGGAAAAACACATGATTTGAGTTGCATTACCACGGTAACCACCCGCCGTTAAAGTGGCAGTTGAACATTTTTGTCTCATCTGTGATATTTTGGTTGAAAGACTTGTCTCAAAAAAATGAAATTAAACAATATAGGCTACTGCTACCAAATGGTGTTCATACACATTTTGCATAATCGAGGCATTCAAACAAGGCTGTAATGAAAACGAATGGGACTGTAGCGACAGTGTTGACATCAAAATCCAGGGTGTAAACTACATTTCTATTCCAGCGTTGATTGACATGGTAAAATACCAATAGTATTCGAGAAAATAAGAAAACTGACCCCTCTGATGCTATTCATATCAGGCATTTTGCAAACTCATTGTGCCGTATAGCATCTTCCCACCAGGGGTAGCGTTTATCTCGCAGATTTAAAGCATGCTTAACCTTATACACTTGTAAGAAACCTTCATTATTCATGATTTTCGTTTCAATGAGCATTCGTTTTAATATTATTATGGCCAATATTAAACACATGTGGTCATCAAATCAAATCAAATTTATTTATATAGCCCTTCGTACATCAGCTGATATCTCAAAGTGCTGTACAGAAACCCAGCCTAAAACCCCAAAAAGCAAGCAATGCAGGTGTAGAAGCATCAATAACACAAACACTAAATCAATCAATAATGAATTGCATGAGACTTCGATGTGTAGAATCTTAAAAGAATACCACTGTGCCAAACTCTGATCAAACCCGTCACCTGCTGACAAAGAGCTTTAATTTTTTTGCTCTCACATTTGCAGTGTTAACATTTTGAAATACCTATTCACTAGAGCTGTGAGTTCAATAATTGTGAAATCTCATGTGTACAATAACCCATGTCAATAACGCATTTCCTAGATTCTCACCTGTGCTATCTATTAATGCCGTTTGCAAATTACATGCTCTAACCCAAATTCAGATGTGACATTCCTGCGTGCCTCTCTTTCTGCTCTTGATTGTGCACAGGTGAAGAAAATGAACGAAACTCCCTAAAATACGGCATGTCACCAAACTGCAATAGTTGTGAATCATATGGAATGTTTTTGGTTTATTGGCATCCCTGTAAACAGGTACTGACAGGAGGTATGAGCCACCTCCCTCAGGCTACTCCCAGCCATCACATTCTCATAAGCAGCCTGTAGCTATTCGGGGGTGTAACGGTGCTGTTTCTTGGGCTGTTGTTGGGTATTTCCCTTTCCAGGCATTTCCTGTCATAATACAGTTAAATTAGTTATTGCACACTCTTGGCATTCTCTCAGCCAGCATCACGAGGAATGCTTTTCCAACAGTCTTGAAAGAGTTGCCATATATGCTGAGGACTTGTTGGCTGCTTTTCCTTCACTCTGCGGTCCAACTTATCCCAAACCATTTCAATTGGGTTGAGGTCGGGTGATTGTGGAGGCCAGGTCTTCTCCATCATTCTCCTTGGTCAAATAGCCGTTAAACAGCCTGTAAGTGTTTTGGATCAGTCCCATTAAGTGCAAACCAGATGGGATGGTGTATCGCTGCAGAATGCTGTGGTAGCCAAGCTGATTAAATGTGCCTTGAATTCTAAATAAATCACAGACAGTGTCACCAGCAAAGCACCTCCACACCATTATACCTCATCCTCCTTGCTTCATAGTGGGAACCAAAGGTGGAGATCATCCATTCACCAACTCTGTGTCTCACAAAGACACGAAGGTTGGAACCAAAAATCTAAAATTTGGACTCAGACAAAAGGACAGATTTCCACCGGTCTAATGTCCATTGCTCATGTTTCTTGGCCCAAGCAAGTCTCTTCTTATTATGGGTGTCCTTTATTAGTGGTTTCTTTGCAGCAATTCGACCTTGAATGCCTGATTCACGCAGTCTCCTCTGAACAGTTGATGTTGAAATGTGTCTGTTACTTGAACTGTAAAGCATTTATTTGGGCTGCAATCTGAGGTGCAGTTAACTCTAATGAACCTGTCTTCTGCAGCGGAGGTAACTCTGGGTCTTCCTTTCCTGTTGCGGTCCTCATGAGAGCCAGTTTCATCATGGCGCATAAATAAAAATAACAAATAAAATATATGTTATATTTGAGATTCTGCCTTGATGACAGCTTTGCACACTCTTGGCATTCTCTTAACAAGGTTCATGAGGTATTCACCTGGAATGAATTTCAGTTAACAGGTGTGCCTTGTTAAAAGTTAATTTGTGGAATTTCTTTCCTTCTTAATGCATTTGAGCTAATCAGTTGTGTTGTGACAAGGTTGGGGGTATACAAAAGATAGCCCTATTCGGTAAAATACACGACAGCCCACGTGGAATTTGCCAAAAGGCACCTAAATGACTCTCAGACCATGAGAAACAAGATACTCTGGTCTGATGAAACCAAGATTGAACTCTTTGGCCTGAATGCCAAGTATCATGTCTGGAGGAAACCTGGCACCATCCCTACGGTGAAGCATGGTGGTGGCACCATCATGCTGTCGGGATTTTTTTGAAGCGGCAGGGACTGGGAGATGCAAATAGTCTGGGTAACCATTTGGTTACCTGTTCAGGAGTCTTATGGCTTGGGGATAAAAAACTGTTGAGAAGCCTTTTGTCCTAGATTTGGCACTCCGGTACCGCTTGCCATGCGGTAGTAGAGAGAACAGTCTATGACTGGGGTGGCTGGGATCTTTGACAATTTTTAGGGCCTTCCTCTGACACCGCCTGGTGTAGAGGTCCTGGATGGCAGGCAGCTTTGCCCCAGTGATGTACTGGGCCGTACGCACTACCCTCTGAAGTGCATTGCGGTCAGAGGCCGAGCAATTGCCGTACCAGGCAGTTATGCAACCGTTCAGGATGCTCTCGATGTTGCAGCTGTAGAACCTTTTGAGGATCTCAGGACCCATGCCAAATCTTTTTAGTTTCCTGAGGGGGAATAGGCTTTGTCGTGCCCTCTTCACGACTGTCTTGGTGTGTTTGGACCATTCTGGTTTGTTGTTGATGTGGACAGCAAGGAACTTGAAGCTCTCAACCTGCTCCACTACAGCCCCGTCGATGAGAATGGGGGCGTGCTCGGTGCTCCTTTTCCTGTTGTCCACAATCATCTCCTTAGTCTTGGTTACATTGAGGGATAGGTTGTTATTCTGGCAGCACCCGGCCAGGTCTCTAACCTCCTTCCTATAGGCTGTCTCATTGTTGTCGGTGATCAGGCCTATCATTGTTGTGTCGTCTGCAAACTTAATGATGGTGTTGGAGTCGTGCCTGGCCATGCAGTCGTGGGTGAACAAGGAGTACAGGAGGGGACTGAGCACGCACCCCTGGGGAGCTCCAGTGTTGAGGATCAATGTGGCAGATGTGTTGCTAACTAAGTCCAGGATCCAGTTGAAGAGGGAGGTGTTTAGTCCCAGGTTCCTTAGTGATGAGCTTTGAGGGTACTATGGTGTTGAACGCTGAGCTGCAGTCAATGAATAGCATTCTCACATAGGTGTTCCTTTTGTCTAGGTGGGATTGGGCAGTGTGGAGTGCAATAGAGATTGCATCATCTGTGGATCTGTTTCGGCGGTATGCAAATTGGAGTGGGTCTAGAGTTTCTGGGATAATGGTGTTGATGTGAGCCATTACCAGCCTTTCAAAGCACTTCATGGCTACGAAGATGAGTGCTACGGGTCTGTAGTCATTTAGGCAGGTTGCCTTTGTGTTCTTGGACACAGGGACTATGGTGGTCTGCTTGAATTATGTTGGTATTACAGACTCAATCAGGGACATGTTGAAAATGTCAGTGAAGACATCTGCCATTGGTCAGCACATGCCTGGAGCACACGTCCTGGTACTCCGTCTGGCCCCGCAGCATTGTGGATGTTGACCTGTTTAAACGTCTTACTCACGTCGGCTACAGAGAGCGTGATCATACAGTCATCCGGAACAGCTGATGCTCTCATGCATTCCTCAGTGTTGCTTGCCTCGAAGTGAGCAAAGATGTGATTTAGCTCATCTGGTAGGCTTGCGTCACTGGGTAGCTCGCGGTTGTGCTTCCCTTTGTAGTCTGTAATAGTGTGCAAGCCCTGCCACATCCGACGAGCATCGTAGCCGGTGTAGTATGATTCAATCTTAGCCCTGTATTGACGCTTTTCCTGTTTGATGGTTCAGTGTTGTGAACAATCATCGCCAAGGACTCCAGCATGTAGCACCAGTCAATTAATTATTATCTGATAGGGAAACAGCATGTATAATAAAAGTTTACCACAGCAGAAATACATGAAAATTACAATGGACAATATACCTGATAGGAAACAGCATGAATAGCACGTCTTGCAATGCAGCCACCACAGTGAATAACCAAATAGCACTAGCTGAATATATATAAGACAAAATACACCACAAATATTCACAAAGAAAATGCCATGACTTATGTACAATATTCCAGCAATGTTTACAAACACATTCTTATAACATTTTATATACATTCTTTTAATGTATCGTGCTTTGCAACCATTAACTTACCCCTGGTTTGGCGCTTCTAACCCGAACACCACCCCTTGTAAGCAAGCAAGCAAAACAAACCAGCCAGTAAGATTCCATGTTGAGTAGGTGAAGGCAAGACAAAACGAACAATAGTGTGGCAAGGGGAATAACCAATAATAACTCTGTTACTCCCCCTGCTGAATTCTACTTGCAGACTAAAATGAAAATACACGACTGTGCTATGCAAACACACCAGGTACAGGAACACTCAACATACTGTATGTACAACATTATGCAGAATATTAAAACATGTTTGGGACCACTTAGAAGAGGAAAAAGGCAGAGATGTGTATTGAGGATGAAGACCCTGCTTTCAAACAGTCACTAAATATTCCCGTCGTCAGACTATTGTCCACAAGCATTGGAGTGAAAAGATGTTGAACAGTCCCCTTCGCCCTTATAGGTAAACATGGCTGTCAGAAGTTAGGCACACTAAGTGACATGAAAAGACCTCAAATAAAAACAACCACAATTAGAAACTTCATCATATCCTCATCTCATTCTCGTCCTGTGAAATCTAACCATGTCCATAATAATGTTTTTTTTAAAAAGAAGAAAATATGTAAATACATTTTGAACCTCTGTATTCAAATATAAGCCTTTAAGACAACAAAATACTCATTAAAGAGATACCCCCACATAGATGGATTTAAACCTTTCAATCTCTAACTCTCTACTGATTCATAATCTCATTATGTCTCGACACCGGTTTAAGTAGTCTCCCTGCCCTTGACCTAATACGACCCAGAAAACCTTCAACTACACATGGGGTGACAGTGACATGTGCTTTGGTGTAGAAGGTGCGTGTGTAGCTGGTCAGGTAAGGAATGGTCAGAGTTTGGTAGGTCAGTATGGAGACTGGTCAGTGTGCTCAGTCACTACACTTAAGTTATTGGGCAGTCATGAGGACTCTCTGATTGAGGCAGTCCCTCAGGCTGTGATACAGCTTGAACAGAATCAAGGGGTGGAATGTCCTGAGCATCCAAGCATCGCACATCATCCTCCAGGCTCATGTCATCTGTTCCTTCAGAGGGAAGCTCTGACACCCACACTTTTGTTCTGTACTCAGCATCAATATCATCATCATCATCCACTGCAGCATCAATGGCAGCTGAGGTCAAAAGGCCATCATATATGTCCTTTTAATCCAGACATTGGTTCCATTATTGGAGGCAGCATGGGGAAGAGGGAGGAAGTTGACTGGCATTATCAGTTTGCGATGTGCCGTTTTCTCCTGGCCAGCGCAGCTGTTCTGAATCTTAAAGGTGTGACTGTCAGCATTCATTCCAGTGACAAGGAATATGGTATTCTCCCAGCGGTCAGTGATCTTCTGCTTTCCACGCTCCCCCTTGTTGGCCAGCAACACTTGATCACCAATCTCCACTGGTGCTCCTCTGACTCTTCTGTCGTATAGGTCAGCATGCCTGTTTAACTGCTTCACTGCAGATGCCAGTGCCTTATCCATGGCCTCCTTCAGATCTCTCCTCAAGGACCGAAATAATGGTCATAGTTGACAAACTCCGGGGTTCTCTAGGAAGGAGCTAAAGACTATATCGACAGGCAGTCTTTGCATTTTCCCCGAACATCGGTCTCATGGATTGTACAGTTGTATGCAAATGTGAGAGACTTAAGCGCCTGAAGCCATCTGTGCTTTGCTCTCACCGGCAGGGCCCGGATTCTATTCCTCGTTTAACAGGACCCATTGTGTGGGACTTCTAGATGCCTGCAACGCTCAAGAGCTCGGCGAATAGAGTGCTCTTAAAGTTGGCTCCCTGATCTGAGTGTATATCTGAGTGTATACGGCGAGGCAACCCGTAGACACAGCCACAGATTTAGCAGACTGGTTCGGACTCAAAAAGGCATGAGCCAACATGGTAAAGTGGTCAGTAATAATGAGCACATCCAGGGACTTGTTTGTGAAATCTTATGCAGACCAAAATTAAATGCATACTAGTTTGAGAGGCTCAGTTGTGATTATGCTCTTCAATGGAGCTCTGGCCTCTGAATCAGGAGTCTTGCTCTTGACGCATATCCTGCAGTACCACACATACCCCTTGACATCCCTCTACAGACCATGCCAGAAGAACCTCTGTCTTGTCAGGTACATCGTCCTCTGTTGTCCAGCTTCATCACGGACACTCTTCAACACCCTTCAACACCATGGCTCTCATACAGACTCGGACCACATACAGGGATGTTTTTCCTCTTTGTAAACACGTTCTTAGAAACACTTCTCAGAAGACGAGAACCGAGACAGACTTGTGAGGATGCTCTCCTCATGACAGTCTTCGCCCCCTCTCCACAAAGAAGATCACTCTGCTCATCACATCATCATCACGCTGCTTACTCATCATTTGTTCATGTGGCAGGTCATTGACATTGGACTGCTCTGATGGCATCCCAGCCTGTAGAAGCTGTGGCAACAGCAGTGCATGGGTACTCACATCCCGCACCCAGCGCCTGTGTGAGTGAAGAACAACAGCAACTTCCTGTCTTGATAAAGCACAAGATTTGTATTTTTTCACCTTTATTTAACCAGGTAGGCCAGTGGAGAACAAGTTCTCATTTACAACTGCGACCTGGTCAAGATAAAGCAAAGCAGTGTGACAAAAAACAACAACACAGAGTTACACATGGGATAAACAAAAGTCAATAACAATAGAAAAATCTATATACAGAGTGTGCAAATGGAGTAAGGAGGTAAGGCAATAATAGGCCATAGTAGCGAAGTAATTACAATTTAGCAAATTAACACTGGAGTGATAGATGTGCCGATGATGATGTGCAAGTAGAAATACTGGTGTGCAAAAAGCAAAAAAAGTCAATAAAAACAATATGGGGATGAGGTAGGTAGTTGGATGGGCTATTTACAGATGGGCTGTGTAAAGCTGCAGCGATCGGTGAGCTGCTCAGATAGCTGATGCTTAAAGTTAGTGAGGGAGATATGTCTCCAACTTCAGCGATTTTTGCAAATCGTTCCAGAATTGGCAGCAGAGAACTGGAAGGAAAGCCGTCCAATGAAGGTGTTTGCTTTGGGGATGACCAGTGAGATATACCTGCTGGAGCGCATGCTATGGGTGGGTGTTGTTATGGTGACCAGTGAGCTGAGATAGGGAGGAGCTTTACCTAGCAAAGACTTATAGATGACCTGGAACCAGTGGGTCTGGTGGGGTGTCAACAGCAGACTGGCAGTTTTTTTTTTTTTTTTTAATTAACCTTTATTTAACTAGGCAAGTCAGTTAAGAACAAATTCTAATTTTCAATGATGGCTTAGGAACAGTGGGTGAACTGCCTGTTCAGGGGCAGAACAACAGATTTGTACCTTGTCAGCTCAGGGGTTTGAACTTGCAACCTTCCAGTTACTAGTCCATTGCTCTAACCACTAGGCTACCCTGCCACCCCGATGACCGCCTCATTGGTGTTAGAGGCTTTGTCAAAGGAATGAGTGGACCAGCGAAACAAATCTTGCACTCAGTCTGTGGGCACAGCGTTAGCTTCGGTTATTCATGTCTCGTACTGAACCCTCGTCAGGGGGTGGTGTGCACTGGGTTGTACGAAGGGCTCTCTGCTCAGTGCATCGGCAATGACATTTTTGGGACCAGGGATATACTTGATATCAAACTTGTACCGTGCCAGCTTGGCCACCTATCTCTGCTCACAAGCATCAAGCTTTGCTTTTGTCAGGATGTATGTCATTGAATTATTATCCATCCATATGGTGAACTGCTGGCCCTGTATCCAATGATGGAAGTTGTCGCAGATAGCCCATTTCATGGCAAAGAACTCAGGCCTGTGTGCGGGATACCTTGACTGTGCATAACTGGGTGACTTCACTTTATTTATTTGATATTGGTTTAATGGGTAGATCAGCATTAATAGTGCAGATATGTAGTGACTTCTATATATTGTGCATTCGGAAAGTATTCAGACTCTTGACTTTTTCCCCATTTTGTTATGTTACTGCCTTATTCTAAAATCTACACAAAGATAACTGTTTTTACAGCAGATACTGTCTGCTGTGAATTACAAATATCTTTCATACAAATCCTAACCTTGTGACGCATTCTATACATCTGTTGTTTGTCATGTAGGTTGAAAGGGGTGTATCTTGACTATAAACAACCATTGTACTTTTGTCTCGGGGCTCTCAACGAATCATCTGAGGGTGATTCTTCGACCAGCCTTTATTATCATAGAGCACTCAATCGATTCACTTTATACTACAGTTAAAGTCGGAAGTTTACATACACCTTAGCAAAATACATTTAAACTCAGTTTTCACAATACCTGACATTTAATCCTAGTAAAGATTCCGTGTCTTAGGTCAGTTGTGATAACCACTTTATTTTAAGCATGTGAAATGTCAGAATAATAGTAAAGAGAATGATTTATTTCAGCTTTTATTTCTTTCATCACATTCCCAGTGGGTCAGAAGTTTACATACACTCAATTAATATTTGGTAGCATTGCCTCTAAATTGTTTATCTTGGGTAAAAGATTTCGGGGAGTGTCACGTCCTGACCTTAGTTCCTTTTTTATGTCTCTGTTTTAGTTTGGTCAGGGTGTGAGTTGGGGTGGGCATTCTATGTTGTGTGTTCTATGTTTTCTATTTCTATGTGTTTGGCCTGGTATGATTCCCAATCAGAGGCAGCTGGCAATCGTTGTCTCTGATTGAGAACCATACTTAGGCAGCCTGTTTTCCACTATGGGTTGTGGGTAGTTGTTTTCTGTGTCTGTGTTTTTACCATACAGAACTGTTTCAATTTACGTTGTTTGAAGTTTGTTATTTTGTGTTCATTTGAAATAAATTGAACATGGACACGTACCACGCGTACGATGCCATCTATTTTGTGAAGTGCACCAGTCCCTCCTGCAGCAAGGCACCCCCTCATAATGATGCTGCCACCCCCATGCTTCACAGTTGGGATGGTGATCTTCAGCTTGCAAGCCTCCTCCTTTTTCCTCCAAACATAACGATGGTCATTATTGCCAAACCGTTCTATTTTTGTTTCATCAGACCAGAGGACATTTCTCCAAAAAGTACAATATTTGTCCTCATGCGCAGTTGCAAAACGTAGTCTGGCTTTTTTATGGCGGTTTTGGAGCAGTTGCTTCTTCCTTGCTGAGCATATGTCGATATGGGACTCGTTTCGTACCTGTTTCCTCCAGCATCTTCACAAGGTCCTTTGCTGTTGTTCTGGGATTGATTTGCACTTTTAAAAAAGTATGTTCATCTCTAGGAGACAGAACACTCCTTCCTGAGCTGTATGACGGCTGCGTGGTCCCATGGTGTTTATACTAGCGTACTATTGTTTGTACAGATGAATGTGGTACCTTCAGGCATTTGGAAATTGCTGAACCAGACTTGTGGAGGTCTGCAAAAATCAATTCTGAGGTCGTGGGTGATTTCTTTTGATTTTCCCATGATGTCAAGCAAAGAGGCACTGAGTGTGAAGGTAGGCCTTGAAGTACAATCCACAGCTACACCTCCAATTGAGTCAAATTATATAAATATCAGAAGCTTCTAAAGCCATGACATCGTTTTCTGGAATTGTCCAAGATGTTTAAAGGCACAGTCAACTCAGTGTATGTAAATGCATGACACACTGGAACTGTGATACAGTGAATTATAAGTGAAATAATCTGTCTGTAAACAATTGTTGAAAAAATCATGCACAAAGTAGATGTCCTAACCGACTTTCCAAAAATATAGTTTGTTATTTAACAAGAAATTTGTGGAGTGGTTGAAAAACAAGTTTTAAAACAAGTTTTAATGACTCCAACCTATGTGTATGTAAACTTCCGACTTCCGAAAAATCTTGCATTTCTTAATTTATTTCCACAATTAACTAATAATATGTCTAATGGTGTAGGCACTTCCTACAAAGGATTGTTACCTATAACCAGGACTGGAACAACTAAAATTACATTTTTGGCAAGCAATTATTGTGATTCAACCTATACTGCCCCTAACATCATTTCCCCATAGCAACATGTGTTGTATACATACACGCACTCTCCCCATCCTTTCCCCACAAACAAACACAAGCTCAGATGTTCAACAGTTGTTCCATCCCAGAGCCCAACTCAAGAGAATACTTGATGTCTGAATGTGTGTACAGTTGTAGCTGTTTGAGAACGCATTCCAAATTGGACAAGAAGATTTGATGAACCAATGTCTAGTTTTAACGGATGGAGCTCGGATACACCCCTATCCCCCGAAACACACACACACACTGGTCCCCCATTGTGACCATTTTCCCAAGCACCTCTGTGCAGCCAGACCACGCGATTATTTTGTGCCACTAGGGTCACAATAATTTGTCCCGTCTCATTGTCCGAGTGTGACCCCCCTCCCCATGGGTCCACCGGAATCCCCACAGGCTAGGTACGAGGTCGTCAAGGTTCTCATTAGCAGCTTTGAGAAATTCCTTCTATATTATGCTCATCCATCCGTGGGCTTCGGCTTTGTTTTATCAACCCTGCCAGGCAGGCTCAGACTCTTGAGGGGGCAGTGCTGCTTTAGTGGGTCTCTGATCGTGTTTATCTTTCTGTCTTGGCTGTGTATAGGCTACTTGCAGTAGGCCTTTAAAACAGATAAGGACTTCTCCTTAGTTTGTGGATCTCTCAGGTGGGTATCTAGGATATAGGGTTGGGGACCATTCCTTCATGATAGGACAATACATTTATTTAAAATGTACATCCCACATCTGCACAAATTGAAAACTCTCTCTCTGTCACAACTCCTGCTCGCAGACACACGTGGGCTCTGGCTTTTGCAAGCATTTTCCTTTTTCACTCACTTAACTCATCACACTTTTTCAATCACACAAACACACACTCCATCTTCCGTCACAGCCACAGCCTGAATTGCTCGTGAAGGCTATTGTTCTCACTGTATATCCCCCTTTTGCCCAGTTGTCAACCCAAATAGAGGCTTTGCAATGGTTGCGCAGCCTTTAATGAACTGTTGATAATACACCACCATCATGACCTCAGTTTCTTCAGAGAGGGGATGTCAATTCCGTCTTCCATCAGGTCAGCTTCCATCATACCTATAATGGCCTTTACCTTTTCCTTTTACCCTTCTTGATGACATGCCCCAAGAACATCACAGACCTTTGCAACTAGTTACACTTTTTTGGGGGCCAGCTTTAGGTTGTGAGCCTTAAGACGTTCAAAGACCAGGTCTTCAGTGGCCACATATACCAAGACATCATCAAGGTAACACAGCAGGCCAGGAAAGTACTGATCCCGGAAGATGTTTAGCATCATCCTCATGAATGTTGCAGAAGTGTTACATAACCCCTGTGGCATACGGTTGTATTCATACAATCCAAATGGTGATGCAAAGGCTGTGAATCTCCAATCATCCTTATGCATTTCCACATTGTAGTAGACAGAGGTAAGGTTCACCGTTAAAAAAAATGCATTTTTACCTAAATCAGCCGGCGTGTCAACCTGCTGAGGGAGTGGATGAGCATCTTTGAAGGTGCGAGCATTGAGCCCAGGAAAGTCAACACAGAGTCTCAGGTGCCCAGACTTCTTCCAGAAAGGTCAAGGGGTGAGGCAAACTCACTACTTAACTCCCTTATGATTTCACATTCCTCCATCTCATTGAATGCTTGCTTGAGCATCTCATGCTGATTAGGTGAAAAGAGTCGGTATGGCATCCAAAAGGGTTTCTCATCACTGAGTCGGATGCAATGAAAACAGCCAGCAGCTTTTCCACAATCCAACATATGCCTGGAAAAGATGGACTGGTACTCAGCTATGAGCTGGATAAGCTTCTCCTTACCAGCAGGAGACACTTGACAGGAGTTAACGTCAAAATCAGTCAAAGGTAAGTCACGTAAAACACCCAAACTGATTGAACTCTCAGGTCTGTCAGTATCGTCAAGTCGGCTGGAACCGTCATCAGTCAGAGTCAAGTCATCTTGGCGGTCAGTGAGTATGTCAGTCGTTCTCTGCACATGCCGCTGCAAAGCTGTTGGTGAATCATCAGTCACGCGCAAACAATCATAGTCCTCTAAAGCCATGCAGGATAGGACATTGGATAGCGTGGCATTTTGTCTCAATATCACTGCCTTCTGAGAATGGTTGATCATGTTAACAGGAAGCCACCCATGCCCTGTCCATCTCTCCACATTAGCCATCATGCTGATTAGCTAGCTCTCCTCACCACTGATACACTCAGGAGTGAAAACCATCTTGCACTGGTATCCACTTGTCTTCAGCTAATGAAGTAAGTGCTTTAGGAGATTACTGCCTAAGACGAGTTCATCTCTTTGGCCCTCAACCACCAGTGTAGGCACGACGATACTACAGCCGTATGCCTCCGACTCCAGCTCACATCCTCCTGAAGGGCTCGTCTTCGACCCACCACAACTAACCAAAACCACCTCTGTGGGACACAATGAAGGGCTTTTCAACACTCCTCCATGCAACAGCTCAGGTAAGATACTAGAGCTCAGGGTACAGGCCATCAACCCACTGTCAAGCATAGCTCATACTTCCACTTTGCCTCCTATTAACACATTAGTATAGAATAAATTATAATAGGGAAGTCTCTGTGTGTTCTGCATTATGCTGCTCTTCTCCATCTTAATTTCATCACAAACACTGTTATATACAGACCCCCTCCCCCTCCCCTCCCCCTGTTATATACAGACCCCCCTCCCCCTGCACTGAGAGAGTACGTGGTCAGATGCATGACAGAGAAAGAAGAGGTGATTAGTCCTGCAGTGAAAGTGAGTATTGTGTCCAGTATCCCCACACACTTCACATGGCCCAGAAGACCTCACTTTGTTCCTACTCCCTTTTTGTTACTGATGGCTAGACTGTTGTGGCCTCTTCTCTAGCACACGCTCTAGCATTGCAAGGATACGGTCCATCCATTTTAGATGATATTCCTCTTAAGAGGCATTAGAAGTAGACAAAATGAATATTACCAATTGAATGACATCTATTGCAGGCTGAATCAAAGTTAGAGTTTACATAGCTGGACATAAATGGATGTTTCATTTTACTTGATGGGTTATGTACACTTCTTCTAACCCATTGCTTTCTACTTCAATAGGATTAGGCTATATCTTTACATTAAAAACCCAAGTCTGTCAGATATCCAGTCGTTCTAATGAATTCAAATGTCTCTTGATCTTCAAGAATAGGACTTGGACATATAGATTAGCCTAATTGTTTTACCTGATCATAACTACAAAGGACTTATTAGCCTACTCTGTTTATGATTTTGTAGTCATGGAGCACTGATTTGGCTCATTGCTTTGAGTTGCTTCTCTCATGAAATGATCTGCTTTGAGCTCTACTGAAAAGTGCTATTTGCATGTGAAAAATGAATGCCTTATATGCTGCATTTGCTATAGGCCTACTGTTTACGTTTTTGTTGGCGACGCTTTGATATCTTGATCATTTGCAGCTGTTTAAGTCTATCAAAAAGTGTGTGAGTTTAAGCATGTGTCCATGAGGCATATGTTTAAAACATTTAATCAGCATAAATTAGATTGAGCAATAAAACAACCAAGCATGCAAGTAATCCAACACTTTGACACTAGAGTTTCTGCTTTCACCTGTCCATTGGAGGGTGCAGGAAATACTGGCAGGGTACAGGCAGGGTGTGACAGAGTACAGGAAAGATACAGAGTAAGGAGCAATGATTTCTGGCTACAAGGATGGACCCTGGAACATCACTTTCAACTGTGGATGAAGGGCATCATGGCAAAGTCCCAGAACTGGAATGTAAGAATGTGGTACCCTTTAAATCACATACTTACATGTAGTGTAATTGACTGTTGGTTGATTTGGACCATTTTATCATTGTTTTTCATGTAATTGCCTCTAGTTTGACATTTATACTTTGTGCTTTGGGTCATTTGGAAGCTGGCTTTGTTAGATTGCTCAGTTGGTTGAAGGCATAGTGCTGCATGACAGCGTCGATTAAATTCCTGCATGGGCTTCATAAGGTAAATATGTTTGTAAACCATCAATCACTTTGGAAACATGAATCAAACTAGTCAGTGACAATTATTTTGCTAATTGTAATGTAGTCTATGTCATTCTACACAGGACATTCTCAGTTTTATTCATAGCTTTTTTGAGCTCAAGAACATTAGAAATTGTATAGCCTGTGCACAGTTGGGAGTGTCCCAACATGGCCCAACAATTATTTTGTATTTATATCTGAGGTAACAAAATTTTCAAAGGTAGTTATGAGTCTGACTGAAGTTGGGAAGGGGAACACTTTGTTCTGTTTATTTAAAGCTTTTCAAGACCTAAGTTGACCTCCTGCAGTCCATGCATTTCATTTGACCTTTATTTAAAACAGGGAGTTACAATTAAGACCAGGGTCTCTTTCATAAGGGAGCCCTGCATATCGAGAGGTGCAGCGGTCTAAGGCACTGCATCCCAGTCCCTGGTTCGAATCCAGGCTGTATCACATCCGGCTGTGATTGGGAGTCCCATAGGCGGGCACAATTTTTCTAGGTCATTACAGCTATGAGGTGCATTAAAACTGCAGTGCCTTGCAAAAGATTTCACCCCCTTGGTGTTTTTTGTTGCATCACAACCTGTAATTTAAATGGGTTTTTATTTTATTTCATGTAATGGACATACACAAAATAGTCCATGTTGGTGAAGTGAAATGATAAAAATGACTGATTTCAAAAAATTCTAAAAACAAAAAAACGTAAAAGTGGTGCGTGCATATGTATTCACCCCCTTTGCTATGAAGGCCCTAAATAAGATCTGGTGCAACCAATTACCTTCAGAAGTCACATAATTAGTTAAATAAAGTCCACCTGTGTGCAATCTGTGTCACATGATTTGTCACATGATCTCAGTATATATACACCTGTTCTGAAAGGCCCCAGAGTATGGAACAAAACTAAGCAAGGTGCACCACCAAGCAAGCGGCACTATGAAGCCCAAGGAGCTCTCCAAACAGGACAGGGACAAAGTTGTGGAGAAGTACAGATCAGGGTTGGGTTACAAAAAAAGATCAGAAACTTTGAACATTCCACAGAGCACCATTAAATCCATTATTAAAAAATTGAAAGAATATGGCATCACAACAAACCTGCCAAGAGAGGGCCTCCCACCAAAACTCACAGACCAGGCAAAGAGGGTATTAATCAGAGAGGCAACAAAGAGACCAAAGATAACCCTGAAGGAGCTGCAAAGCTCCACAGCGGAGATTGGGGTATCTGCCCATAGGACCACTTTAAGCTGTACACTCCACTGAGCTGGGCTTTACGAAAGAGTGGCCAGAAAAAAATAAGCAAACATGTCTGGCGCAAATCCAACACCTCTCATCAACCTGAGAATACCATCCCCACAGTGAAGCATAGTGGTGACAGCATCATGCTGTGGGGGTGTTTTTCATCAGCAGGGACTGGGAACTGGTCAGAATTGAAGGAATGATAGATGGCGCTAAATATTGGGAAATTCTCGAGGGAAACCTGTTTCAGTCTTCCAGAGATTTGAGACTGGGATAGAGGTTCACCTTCCAGCAGGGCAATGTCCCTAAACATACAGCTAAAGCAACACTCAAGTGGTTTAATGGGAAACATTTAAATGTCTTGGAATGGCCTAGTCAAAGCCTGACCTCAATCCAATTGAGAATCTGTGGTATGACTTAAAGATTTCTATACACCAGCAGAACCCATCCAACTTGAAGGAGCTGGAGCAGTTAGATGTGCCAAGCTTATAGAGACATACCCCAAGAGACTTGCAACTGTAATTACTGCAAAAGGTGGCTCCACAAAGTATTGTCTTTAGGGGGGTGAATAGTTGTGCATGCTCAAGTTTTCTGTTTTTTTAAGTCTTATTTCTTGTTTGTTTCACACAAACAAAATATTTTGCATTTTCATAGTGGTAGGCATGTTGTGTAAATCAAATGATACAACCCTGGTAAGGCAACAAAATAGGAAAAATGCCAACGGGGGGAATACTTTCGCAAGCCACTGTAAAAGCGGATTTAGCTAATTCAGTGGAGACCCGACGAACCTCAAGAGTTAACCAATCCTATGAACGTATTTGGTATCTCGTGTTTGTGTAGTTGTAAACCTGTGTAGTACACTGTTGTAAACAAAAAGGAGTAATGAAGGGATCTACGGGAGTTTAATGAGGACCAGCCAACATTTTCATCATATACGAACGCACTCGTGAGTATTAAAACTGTAACCTGTGATAAAACGAATGGCGTTATGGCAGACGGCATCCAAAGGTAGTGGTTGCTGCAATCTGGTAAATGGTGTCACCATAGTCAGGAACTGGCAGGAAGGCTGACTATACAATTTGCTTTCTACTATTTAGGGAGAAGCAAGATCTATAAAAAAAATAAGCCCACTTTAAACCTTTGATTTTTTAAAACTAGCTCATCCGTATGTTTTTAAACATGAAATCTTTGTCAATCCAAATGCCCAGTTATTTATATCGATGGTATCGATGGGAGAACCATCTAATAAATAAATATGTAGTCCATGCAATTTTTTGTTGTTGCGAGAATTAGAGAACAACATGTATTTAGTCGTCTTGTCCGAATTAAGTAGAAGTTGAAAACCAACCCGTGCTTTTTGTAAGGCAACAAGGTCATATTGCAGCTCTAACATTGCCTGGTCAACCGTTGGGACACATCGTCTGGATACAGATTAATATTACAAGTTTTAACAGATAGAAGTCTTAATGTAGTCTTTCAGAGTGTTTCCGACAAGACTGTAAAGTAGTCTTTCAGAGTGTTTCAGACAAGACTGTAAAGGACAATGTAATTTATATGAAATTTAAATGGCAAGATATGTTTGGCAAATAAAGTGGTTTCATCACTTTTCGTTAGGTTTAATTAGCATTTATTGAAACCCCATCGGCACGTTTTCCTTGTCTTCCCGTGACAGATGATCAAACCCGAACGATTACTTGGATAGGATTTTACAAAACGGCCTACATGTTATAATGATAATAATAATAATAAAAATAATAATAATAATACATATATGTATTTATATGAAACAATAGCTATTTATTTACAACAAAAAACTTAAACTTAAAATTAATCACACTATCTCATTTTTTATGTCAAATTGCATAATAAGACAATGGACAGATTTGCCAATGTTGTCTACTAATGCGTTTGTAGCTGTGCACAAGCCAACAACACAGATATGCATACACTTTATGGAACGGTGGGGACTGTGAAGAGAAACACACAAAGGCCCAGACATACGCACATTGTAGTAATGTTGGTATTATAGATATGTAGTGGTGGAAGAGTAGCTGCTGCCTTTTTATTTTTTTACTAGGCAAGTCAGTTAAGAACAAATTCTTATTTTCAATGACAGCCTAAGAACAGTGGGTTAACTGCCTGTTCAGGGTCGGAACGACAGATTTGTACCTTGTTGGCTCGGGGATTCGAACTTGCAACCTTTCGGTTACTAGTCCAACGCTCTAACCACTAGGCTACCCTGCCGCCTTGTCCTCAGCTAATGGGGATCCTTAATACATATGAATACAAATACGGTGATTCTCTCAGAATACACATAAAATACACATACACATGTGTATTTGGAGTGTATAGCCAATATTGGGGACTGTGACATCGTTTACCAGAAACAGAAACTGACATTCAATCTCGGTTCTTACTCTTTACCACAGCCACAAAGTCAAAATTGTCCATATCGTATAAATGCATGAAAACAAAAAGTGTGGTTAAAATCACATTTTACGAAGATAAATTGTAGAAATAGGTGGGCTTTATGACTCGCCCTATCTCTTCTCCCCTCTCTTTTCACTCGCACACATGTTTACGAAACCACACATCTTTCTCTCACTTTTTTACTATCCCCCCCCCTCTCTCTCTCTGTCTCACACACACACAAACACATCAGAAACCACACTCCCTCAGCCCCCTCTCTCGCCACTGCTCTTTCGATCTGCCAGTTTCATTCATATGAGGATTGGTCCTGCACAGTTTTCCTCTAATTCCACCCTTGACCCCATTTAAGACAGGATTGGTGGGTTTGGTTTATACACATATCCTGTCTATATAGCCTTCCGACAGTGCCAACGTCAGCTACAACTTCTCAAATCCAAGGAAAACTTTACTTACGCATCCTAAAAAGTATCGGGTACCACCATGAACTACAACGAGAAGAAAGACCCCAAACTGCAAATGATGCCCAGCACAGCCAATGGCCAAGCAAAACTAAAGGAGCTGGAAGCGCGGGGAAACTGGGAGAGTAAAGCCGAGTATATTTTAACGGTGATGGGAGCTATAATTGGACCTGGAAACGTGTGGAGATTCCCTTACTTGTGTTACAAAAACGGAGGGGGTGAGTGAAAACGGTTGTCACCAGTCACCACAGCGACAAATTCATAACCCCACCTATTTCTACAATTTATCTTCTTAAAATCTAATGTTAAACCTAACTCTAAACTTAAATTAAGACCAAAAAGCACATTTTAGTTTCATGAGTTTTAATGGGAAGCCCTAGCCAATTTTGACTTTGTGGCTGTGGTAACTAGTTGAAACCAGTAAAACTCTGATGTTGTCCAAACGTCGGTCATTGGATCGCATTAGAGCAATGCATTTGATACACTGTGCGTACTTTCGTTAACAGTGACATTTGCGCATATCTTGATTGACCTGATTTTTCGTGTCTGGCAGGTGTGTTCTTCATTCCATATGTTTTGTTCTTGGTGACGTGCGGGATCCCGCTATTCTTCCTGGAGACTTCTCTGGGACAATACACCAGCCAGGGAGGAATAACATGCTGGAGGAAGATGTGTCCTCTATTTGAGGGTAAACCTTTTTATGTTGGCGCATGGGGAAACATCAAATACTTATTTTCTAGTTATCCTAACTATTCTTATTTTCTAGTTATCCTAACTATTCTGTCATTTACCCACAAAGGCCCATCGGTGCTCAAGAAAATGCCTAACGTATGCACAGGTTTCCCAAGTCAGGACCCCAATGACGTACAACTTATTATATGCATTGTATGAACAGTAGAAAGTATAGCACACGAACTACAGTGTTGGTTTTGGACAAGTTAAACCCTACATTTAATCTACTTGTACGTTTTTATTAAATATATGTACCGCTACAACCATTTTGGGACAATTAAGATTTTCACAATCTGTATTAAAATGGTGCGGAGTGCTAAAACATGTTCTTTTCCACAGGTATGGGCTACGCCTGTAACCTTGTCATCTCATTCAGTGCCATCTCCTACATTGTGATCTTGGCATGGGCCTTTTTCTATCTCTTCTCCTCCTTCAGTGCAGAGCTACCCTGGGCAAGCTGTGGAAACTGGTGGAACACTGGTAGGAGACTCAAAGACTCAATCATGGACACTCTTGCTGACCGTTGTGGCTGCTTTGCGTGATGTATTGTTGTCTCTATCTTCTTGCCCTTTGTGCTGTTGTCTGTGCCCAATAACGTTTGTGCTGCTACCATGTTGTGCTGCTACCATGTTGTGTTGCTACCATGCTGTTGTCATGTGTTGCTGCCATGCTATGTTGTTGTCTTATAGGTCTCTCTTTATGTAGTGTTGTGTTGTCTCTCTTGTCGTGATGTGTGTTTTGTCCTATATTTTTATTTAATTTCTTTTTCTTTTCATTCCCATCCCCACAGGAGGCATTTTGCCTTTTGGTAGGCCGACATTGTAAATAAGAATTTACTCTTAACTGACTTGCCTAGTTAAATAAAGGTGAAATAAAAATAAATAAAATAAAACAAGGCATGGGGAGGGGTCAAAGAGTTTGAGTTACCAGTGTACAACATTAATTAACAACAGAGAGGGGCCATAACTGGCAGTTAACTAAAGTGAATTAGGTGGACCATTCCTTTGTGATTATTACATTTGTTTATTAAAGTTTAAGCTGTTGTACCCTGTTATTTTATTATACCATTTAAAAAAAACGTGTTATCTCATTACCATTAAATATTGCCAAAACGAGGATGATTTAGTACCAGGCCTTAAAGTTTGTGAACTACATTTTTTTTTACCAAACTATATCTTGTAATACTCTACCATGATATGGGGAGGTACAATGTAAGGAGGGTCAATTAAAAAGTTGAATTGTCCATTTCCAATGTGTGTTACATGTACCAAATCAACTTGTCTGCCCTAGACTCATGCATGGACGACAGCAAGCAGAATCGCAGCACCAACCTGACATCAAGACAGAATACCACACTACCAGTCATGGAGTTTTGGGAGTAAGCAGCCCCCCTTACTTTACGCATGTGACGTGTTGCGCAGGATTCCCAAACCTTCTCACTCTCTCTCTCTCTCTCTCTCTCTCTCTCTCTCTCTCTCTCTCTCTCTCTCTCTCTCTCTCTCTCTCTCACACAGGCGCAGGGTGCTGAACATTTCCGGGGGGATCGAGGAGATGGGCAACATCAGATGGGAGCTGGCGCTGTGTCTCCTTCTCACCTGGGTCATCTGTTACTTCTGTGTCTGGAAGGGAATTAAGTCCACAGGCAAGGTGAGAATCAATTAATACTAACTGACCTCTATGAACACCCCCACTCTATTTCCACAGTGGCATTGTGTGTGATATCCAGTATCACACTATTGTAACTACTACATCTACTGGTTAGAATGTGGTATGGTTATTTTTTAGCTATGTTTTATCTACATATTTTGTATGTGGAGTAACTGATGCAACTGAGCCCTCTGCTTGTACCTTCCCAGCAAACATGACCCAAATTAGCCCCATGTGGGTATTATTTGGGCACGGGCTAGCCCACGCCAAGCCCACACCAACCCAATATGGGCTAGCCCACACCAACCGATACTGATTAGCCCACACCAATCCCACATCAGCCCAACATGGACCCTGTTCTTTTAATGAATGGCTCTGCCCTGGTGCGAGTGGTCAGCTCCACTAAGACTCTGTTCAGCTCCACTCAATTACATATCACCATAAGAGAACACACTGTGTCTGGCGGTGGCTGTAACACATAATGAAAAGTGAAGGCTGTCACGATGTATGGTACTCCATTCACTGTGTGAACAGCTCCAATCCCGTGTGAATGTCTGTTCCTTTTTTTAATAAACAACTCCACCAGCATGAGAGACCCACTATGAGAGACCCACTATGACCCACTGGGTGGAATCTGAAACATATTACGATTAACAAAAGAGGATGTATGTGTAATGTAGCGTTATTAAGCATGGAATGTTAGACTTAAGTGCATGAAAGTGTGAATTCTGATTTTAAATTCAGGTAGTTTTATGCTGAGCTGTAATTATCTCCAGAGGTTTTGTGTAAGTGTATGAAAGTAAGTATTCTTATTTTAAATCTATGCCGTTTTGTCCTTAAGTTGTTATTGTCTATTACTGTTCTGTATTATGTCATGTTTTATGTTTTGTGAGGAACCCAGTTTGAGTAGCGGCTGCATTCATATGTCCAGAGAGGACGTATAAAAAAGATGAAAAAATAGTTCACGATCACGACATAACAAAAGTTATTTTGTCGAAACCACAATGTTTTTCTTGTGATCACCACATAACAAAAGTACCATGATTCATCTTTTCATTTGTTCAGATGAACGAACACGATATAATCGAGCAAGGAGCCCTGCGGCTGCATTACTCGCAATACGGGGAATTTAAGCCCTGAACGATGCATGACAGGCATCTCCTTCTCCCAGGCTGCTTACCGCCCCCAAGACCATAGTCAATCACATGCAAAGAACAATGCAGCTAACTTGTCTAGTCTTGCGAGCTAGCTTGTTAGCTAGTTAGCTAGCAAGCTAGCTTGTTATCTATGCTGGTTGTTAGCTTGCATAACTGATATGTATATAATTATAAGGGACACATTGTTTTGTGGATAATATTTACATTGTCCACAAAACATAAATGCCCCATGAAAGCTTAGATGCCACAAGTGCTCTTAGCTCGAGGTAAGGGACATTTAGCGTGCTAACATTCTAATTTATAAACTGACAATGACTGCCAAACACAAATGAAGGCATGGTGTTAGCATTAAATGCACCAACCCTTAGTGTAGCAATCAATAAAAACATACGCCCTGATACACCGTTGTCTCTGCCGCCTTATTATTGTCAATCTATCGTCAATGCGTTTAATCCTATTGATAGAGTTAATCTCACGATCTCGACAAAACAACTTTTGTTAAGCCGTGATCATGAGAAAAGGATCTTGTGATCTCGATAAAACAGCTTTAATGTCGTGATCATGAGAAAATGATCTTGTGGTCTTGATAAAACAGCTTTAATGTCGTGATCATGAGAAAATGATCTTGTGGTCTCGATAAAACAGCTTTAATGTCGTGATCATGAGAAAATGATCTTGTGATCTCGATAAAACAGCTTTAATGTCGTGATCATGAAATAAATAATCTCGACATGACAAGGGATTTTGCATTTTGTAAATAAGGTATTTCTCTTTTGTTGTTTTTTTAACATTTGCAAAATATGTCTAAAATCCTGTTTATGCTTTGTTATTATGGGGTATTGTGTGTAGATTAATACATTTCATCCATTTTAGAATAAGGCTGTAATGTAACAAAAAATGGAAAAAGTCAAGGGGTCTGAATACTTTCAGAATGCACTGTATGTCCTCTCTGGACTTCCGTATGGGAATAAAATACTTAATACAAAGCCCAGCTTAGAAGAGGGGCTCATTGGAAGATTTGGGGGCATGGTTTGCAAGTAATTATTTTTGTGCAACCGTAACAGTGTGTTCCAGTTTGTGTTTTGTTGTGTGATGGCCAATTTTTTTGTGCATGTGACATATGAGAAACTAAACAGTTTCTTTTGTAAAAAATATATGTATGATATTAACAACTTGTTTGTCTTTCTGAGTTCAATGTATCTCGTTCCCTAAAGAAATACCTTTAAAGGATTGAAAATTATGCCATTCATGCATTGAACTAAATTGTAAGAAATAAACACATTCCTTTTAAATAGCAAAGGCGCATGTGGGCAGCCTAAAAGGCCAATATGTTTGCTGGGTTTTAACTCACCCTTTAAGTCACTGAGAAAACCATATCACCTCAATGTTAAAGATCCTGAGATTTGTTGTTGAGCCTTTTTTTCTTCGAGAAAATGTATTCTGTGAGCTATACAGTATATCTGCTTTTCTATCAACAGGTAAGTCTTTCATATAAGTCTGTGTTGTGTTCATTTTGTACTGATTTCTTGGCACAGCATTGTACATATCCGTAAGTTTATCTATAATAGTGCACATTATGACTTGTTGTCTTACTCAATGACTTCACTCTGACTGCATATAGTCTCCACCAATTCAATATGACCATAACTCCCTCTACAAACTGACAGGGTTGTGTAGATTACAATCTACTAAGTTATTTCTGTTTTCTCTCCTGTCAGGCTGCTTACTTTACGGCCACATTCCCATATGCCATGCTCCTGGTCCTGCTGGTCCGCGGTGTCACTCTGCCTGGAGCCATAGACGGCATCATCTTTTACATTTACCCTGACATCTCCCGCCTCACAGACCCACAGGTAGACCAACAGTACATGGCTTGACACACACGCACACAGAAACACACGCACCATCATTATAATCATCATCATCACCGGCGATCACTCGGGGTCGAGTATGATTGTTCTCCTGGTGGATCCTGCTTGTGGGTCTTCAGATGGCTGAATATGCCAATCCGGGAGCCGCCACCTCCAGGAAACTGATGTTTGTGCGCTTGTCTTGAGAATGATCCACTGGCACAGCTTAGATGGTGGTGTATTAATTAGTTGTGTCAGTGTTATTTCCTGGTAGTTGCTGGTTGAAAATACAATATATACCACACAGGACCTTCTGTTTGAATGGGCGTCAGTTTCAGTTTGCATGGTGATGGTTAATAGACCAATAACAAAGAGGGTTCCATACGTCTATGCAAATAAACATATCGTATTAAGTTCCCCCTTCCTCACTCAGACCACTCCCAGACAGTCCTATCAAAATTCTTGCTTGAGAAATAGCTCTTTGCTAAAAAAGCTATTTTTGTCCATTTGAATTAAACTATCACAGTAAGGCACTTAATTGTTACCCATAAATGATTTGATATTAACATACAGTAAAAAAAAACTACTGCATTGGGCCTTTAAGGTTGAAGAGTCTGCCGTCTATTCTGTACAGCATTTGGACTCACTGAGGCAGATGTTGGCCTGTGAGGTGGAGGATGGCAGCGATGAAGTTAGTGGAAAGGGTGGGTGCAATGATGCTGGAATTTTGCATTGTTACTGAGCACTGTTGCTGACATGTCATATGTCAGCTGCAGTATTCTGGTGAATTTGTCAGGGCAGACTATTTTTTTTAACATAATCAGCATGATGGTTCACAGAGTCAATGGCTTTTGTAAGGTCTTTACAGTGGTTGCTTCTTGCATTTGCCACGCAGTGAAAAATCATGTCCATGGTGACTTTGTTGGGCGAAAGCCACACTGACATTCTGGGAGGAATTCTTCTGACAGGGAAAGGAGTCAGTTGCCCAGTATGCGGGAAAGTTTTTTTCTGGTGGTGGACATGAGGGAGATGCCTCCATCTTGTCCACCAAAAAATTGTGATGATTAGGGTGTCCCTGAGTTCTGCAGGGATTTCCTCCTTGTCCTAGATCTTAAAGAGCAAGGCATGTACTGTATGTGATATAGGAGATCTGGCCCGCCTTCCTTTAGGATTTCCACTGGAATCCTATCAGGACCAGTGGCCTTGTTGTCCCTTATCTTCCTGATGGGATCTTGCAACTCCTGCAGGCTGGGTAGTTATCCCATGTCCTCCTTTGTGCTTCACTCTCAACTGCCCTCTCAACCATTGTCTTTCTGTTGAGGAGCTCTTTGAAGTAGTCTTTCCAATGGGATTGGATGGATTCGTCATCCTTTAACGGCTTTGGCCCACCTTTGGAGCAGATTGGGTTTAGGCCGCGGTAACTGTTAAGTTCATGTTTTAAGTATCCCAATATTGCGCAGGAAGTCTAGACGTTGATGGACTTAGCCTCGAGTGTAATGGCGACCTTTGGTGGTGTTCATACGGTATAGTAAACTTTGTTAAACTGGAACCTTGTCGTTGTGTCATTTCGAGTTAACAGTAACTGGGTCCACATACCACCTTCATGGAGTCAAAAAAGCCTCCGGAATCTCCAGAGTCTGCTAGTTGCTGGATCTCCAGCGCCTTTCCTGTCCATTTGTGGTTTAGTTCCCTTACCCGGTGTTCTTTAGTTCCTTCTTCCCCCTGGTGTGAGTTTCTCTTCTGGCTCAGCAGTTGATGTCGTTCTGCCAGGCGCAGGAGGTTCTCCGCTTGTTAATGAGCTGTTCAATTTCTGAGTCCTTCTTCATCATTAGGGTGTTCTTGCAGGTGTTGAGGATGGTGGACTTGGTCATGCTCCACTGTGTTTCAGTATCCTCATATACTTTGGGCAGTTTTGCACTGAGAACAGACTGGAGGTGTTGCCGTTTGTTGGCGTCACCCAGACTTTCGATGTCAAGCCTTTGCCGGCTCAGCGCACACGCACACGTACACGCACACGCACACACACAAACAAACAAGAATCATAATATCTCCATGAATTGAATGTTATGTGTAAAATGCTATTCATCCCCTCTTAGGTGTGGATGGATGCAGGCACACAGATTTTCTTCTCCTATGCTATCAGCTTGGGCTTTCTCACATCCCTGGGCAGCTACAACAGTTACAACAACGACTGCTACAAGTGAGTCATTGGCATAGGGATGTATAGAGGGCACACATGCCACAAACCTCACTTTTTTAGTATGGGCAGCACCATTGAAGTATTTCAGCATTTTAAAGTAGTCAACCGGGTGGGACTTCCTATGTGGGATCACAGGTCAGTAGGAGAGATTAGCCAATGACTTATACTCCTGAGCAAACATTCCTGCACTACAGGTGGCAGTAAATCACCAACCTTAAAGCTGCCCATGCTCTCACAGAAGCAATACATACAAAGATAAGGAGTGTGCCCTCTTTCCAACTTTATGGTCTCCGGAGTGTCAGTGAAACCCACCCCCTGTCTGACTGCTTGACACTGACTAAAAATAAATACTGCAGATTTATAGGATTAAGAGACTTTGGGAATCACTCGCAAGTTATAAAGTATCTCCAGGCCAAAGATAGATCACTATTTCCCCTAACATGTAATTTGGTATTTTTTTCCCCAGGGACTGTTTTTACCTGTGTCTTCTAAACAGTGGCACCAGCATCGTGTCAGGCTTCGCAATCTTCTCTGTTTTGGGCTTCATGACCTATGAACAGGGGGTGTCCATTGAAGAGGTGGCTGAGTCAGGTAAACGTTGATACTGTAACAGACATGAGAGATGGATTTTACCATTAGAATGTTTGACATTATTCCATGGAAGATCATAATGCTGTAAAAGCCAAAGGTCACAGATGGTTCACACCAAATTCATCCACAATGACTGTGAAAACTTCTTATAGTAAGTAATCTTCTTTAAATAAAAAATGTTTATTTGGTTTCTATATGTGACCCACCACCTCGATTTGGTCTTATGTAGCAACATTTGAAATGGTTGGAAACTCAGAGCTACAAAATGGCATATCATACACAACAGTTGAGGAACAATGGGAAAGTAATTCTGCTTTGAAAGTAGATTGATCTGTATCCCCACTTTTGAGAAAATGGCTCTTGAATTTTTTGGTACACCTACTGGAGAGCTCTTCTTTGTCTACACTTATTCAGCATCGTTCACACCCTCTTAAGCCTTAGCTCCACCCATATCTTTAAGGATTCACATGTCAGGCCATGTGCTAAACAGAGTGAGTAAGGTAGTCTAGTAAACAACCAAAGATTTCAAGACTAAAAGTGGTGAAAGAGCCTACAATAAGGAAAAACTCCAGGTAAAAATGCACTTTATCTAGTCCTTGGCCTATATCCTAATCTGACTTTGGTGCAGGTCATGTTGTTCTTCACATTACCCTTTCTAGTAAACACACACTATATCAAATAAAATCAAAGTTTATTTGTCACATGCACAGGATACAGAAGGTATAAACGGTACAGTGAAATTGTAACTTGCATGTATTCATTGTAGCAATATCAAAAATAGAAAGTGTCCAGATAAACATATTGTTTAAATATTTTATCATCGTTAGATGATGCTTGATGTGTCATAAATAATTGCTATAGGCACCCCCCAGCCACATCTAGCTAACTGGATGGGACACTATTGTCTAGACACATACACATGTTCATGAAATACAATAGATGGCCGTAATCACCCCCAGACACACCTGGCTAACTTGATGGGTCATGTAGCTAGCTCGCTAGCTAGCGAAAGAATAAACCATAATCCCAACCCAACCCACTGATTGTCATAGATAGCCACCATGCATGAAATACTGTGGCATGAATCTGCAAGTAGCTAAAGCTAACCAACTAGGTCCAATGTTAGCTAGCTAACTAACATTAGGCTATAACTAGCAATGCCAATGGATTTCTGAGATACAAATAAAAGGACTACACAGATCATACACGTAAACGTTAGCTCGCTGGCTCGCTAGCTATATTCGTTAGTTAGCGAACAGTAGGCTTTAACTTGCAATTAATGTGACTTTCTAGAAAAATTTGGCTCATAATTTAATCATTTTATTTGTATTTACAGATGGCATTCAGGTTTGTTTTTAAGGCACATGAAAGTTCACATGTTCCAAAAGGTAGTTCTGCCAAAAAACACATTTTGATAAATAAAAAATATATATATATTAGGTTCAAATGCCTGTCCTGTGACGTGTGACATATGCCTAGCTTCCTGAAACGGGTCACGTGTGTGCAACGGTTTTCCTCCTCTTCTGAGGAGGAGTAGGAAGGATCGGACCAATATGCAGCGTCGTACGTGTCCATGTTAATATTTATTTAAACTGAACACAAAAACAAAATAACAAGAGAACGAATGAAAACGAAACAGTTCTGCCAGGTACAGAGACAGAAAACAACTACCCACAAATCATAGTGGGAAAACAGGCTCCCTAAGTATGGTTCTCAATCAGAGACAACGATAAACAGCTGCCTCTGATTGGGAACCATACCCGGCCAAACACAGAAATACAAAAACATAGAACAACACATAGAATGCCCACCCCAACTCACACCCTGACCAAACTAAAATAGAGACATAAAAAAGGAACTAAGGTCAGGACGTGACATTGTGTTTGTTTACTGAGCCATTTGTGTAACAAATTGGACATACAGTATGTTATTTCTGAGGATATTACATCCCCAATACAGTTAACAAAAAAAATTGTCTATTTGTGTGTGCCCATTAGAGTTAAATATTTCCCGTTATTTTACAAATGTTCCATCCCTAGAATAAATCACTTTTCTCCAAGGTATTTCCCTCGAAACCGGAAGTGTAATTCAAAAGCATTATAAAGCATATGCAGTGTTTCCAGACGGACAACCATCTCTGTAGCTACCAACCAGGCCTTTATGGTAGAGTGGCCAGACAGAAGCCACTCCTCAGTAAAAGGCACATGACAGCCCCATTTTAGTTTGCCAAAAGGTACCTAAAGATTCTCAGATCATGAGAAACAAGATTCTCTGGTCTGATGAAACCAAGATTGAACTCTTTGGCCTGAATGCCAAGCGCCACGTCTGGAGAAAACCTGGCACCATCCCTACGATGAAGCATGGTGGTAGCAGCATCAAGCTGTGGGGATGTTTTTCAGTGGCACGAACTGGGAGCCTAGTCAGGATTCAGGCAACGATGGAGCAAAGTACAGAGAGATCCTTGATGAAAACCTGCTCCAGAGCGCTCAGGACCTGAGACGAAGATTAACAATTAGCTTCTGACAATGACACTAAGCACACAGCCAAGACAATGCAAGTCTCTGAATATCATTGAGTGGCCCAGCCAGAGCCCGGACTTGAACCCAATCAAACATCCCTGGAGAGACCTGAAAATAGCTGTGCAGTGAGGCTCCACATCCAACCTGACAGAGCTTGAGAGGAACTGCAGAGAAGAATAGGAGAAACTCCCCAAATACAGGTATGCCAAGCTTGTAGGGTCATACCCAAGAACACTCAAGGCTGTAATCACTGCCAAAGATGCCTCAACAAAGTACAGAGTAAAGGGTCTGAATACACATGTAAATGAAACTCCAACAGGCTCGAGAGGTGAAGGTTGAGTCGTGCGTCCTCCGAAACATGACCGAACCACACTTCTTAACACCTGCCTGCTTAACCCAGAAGCCAGACACACCAATGTGTCGGAGGAGACACTGTTCACCTGATGACCTAAGTCAGCCTGCAGGCACGCTGCCCGAAACAAGGAGTCTCTAGAGCATGATGAACCAAGTAAACCCCTCCAGCCATACCCTCCCCTAACCCGGATGATGCTGGGCGAACTTGCGCCGCCCTATGGGGCTCCCGATCACGGCCGGTTGTGATACAGCCCGAGATCGAGCCAGGGTCTGTAGTGACACCTCTAGCACTGCGATTCAGTGCCTTAGACCACTGTACCATTCGGGAGCCCTTTGATTAGAGCTTTGATCAAACATTTTATCCTGATGCTACCTGAGCCAGATGAGCCATATATTAAATACATTTTATGAGCCCTACATTAAAGACATTTCATGAGCCCAAGCCCAAAAAAGCCCAAATGATTGTGACATTATCCAATACATACTGTATATGATATATTGGCTACTGCACATTAAGCCCAGAAAAAAAACATTTAAAAAACATAAAAGCCCATAAATGGAGCTAGCTATATGCTCTCTAGGGTAAAAACATTTCACAAGCTCCAGTTGGCTGATCATTTTTAGTGTGAACTGTATTACTGTACTGTATTATACTGTATTATATGGACTGGAATTACGCACCTCGTTTAAAACCATTAAAAATAATGTGATTCTGGTGCAGCTCATGTGGCTTACAAAGTTACAAGTATAGGCTAGCAAATGTGATTTTAATTTTGAAATATAATAGAAGGTTTTCACTTCTCTTCACAAAGATTGAATGGTTATGGGTCTGAATAAATAACTGTTATTATAGCCTACCGCCATTGCGGGTTCCCTCTTCTTTCAAACTACCCAAGAGTTCTATTGGCTGCTGCATTTAACATTCAGCAAACAAGAGCTTGCGTCCCTCTTCGAATATTCTGTTAGTACAAGAAATGCTAAAAAAAAGAATGTCCAGCAAGCTATTCTAGTCTAGCTTTTCCTGCATGGGACTCCAAGAGCTAAGGGGCGTTTTTTAAGGAGAGAGGCCAGCGGAGCACAGGTGCGTGCGTATTGCGCCAGAGACAGAGGCTATACATTAGAAGTTTATGTCACGCCCTGGCCATAGAGAGGCTGTGACTAGGGTGGACATTCTAGTTTCTTTATTTCTATGTTTTCTGTTTCTATGTTTTGGCCAGGTATGGTTCTCAATCAGGGACAGCTGTCTATCCTTGTCTCTGATTGGGAATCATACTTAGGCAGCCCTTTTTCCACCTTAGTTGTGGGTAGTTGACTTTGTTTGCAGCCTGTATAGCCCTAGTAAGCTTCACGTTCGTTTTTGTTGTTTCTTGTTGGCGACATTCATAATAAAGAGAATTGTACGCTCACCACGCTGCAACTTGGTCTGGTCATTTCCCTGATGATGTTCGTGACAGCTTATTATGCATTATATTACTGTATCATAGGCTATCTGTCAAAATAATAAAAGTTAACATGATGAGATGATAGGTCTACATGCATTGTGAACTGCGTTCCACACTGAGATAGGCTGTCTGTCCCCAACCTGTGCGTTGATGATTCATCATGCATTAAGCAGAGAGAAGGCCGTAGAGAAGCCAGATTTATATTTTAACAGTTCACGTCATGCTGTTCATATAAATAATTATAATTTACCAGTTTCTCACAGTTATTTTTCCCGGGAGAAGGAAATGGTTTTGGGTGGTTAATATCTGTAAATCTTGGCAACCGGGATCCCGCCATTCATCCATAGTGAGCATGCCTACATGCATGTGTGTGTGTGTGTGTGTACGTTACATGTACATGCTGGGCGAGGCCAGTCAAGGGTGAGGTCAGGTTTAGGCCATGTGTTCAGTCAGTGTGTGCAGTTATGTGTTGTCAGCGTGCACTGTAGTGACACAAATTGCACAGTGTGCAGTGATTGAGTGTACTCAGTCAGTGTTCCTATCTTTGTACAGGTCCTGGGCTGGCATTTATTGTGTACCCTCGAGCAGTAGCCATGATGCCCATGTCTCAGATCTGGTCTGCCTGTTTCTTCATCATGATCATCCTTCTGGGTCTGGATAGCCAGGTAAGTGTCCCTCTTTCTCCCATGCACACTGAAGCTTTTTCTAACAACATGAACTTAGTCATTGTCAACTGTTTGTCAAACATGGCTTAACAGGTCTGGGCTTAAATTCCGTTTCAATTCAGGAATGAAGTCAACTCCAACTGCATTTTATTTCAATGTGTTTACATTTTAAGGAGAAAATGTGTGTCTTTAATTGAAATGGAATTGACCATAACGGACATAAACTCAAACTATACATCTAATCTCGCTCTCCCTCTATTTCTCCCCTCTCCCTCTCTAGTTTGTTGGGCTGGAGTGTTTGATGACATCTGTTGTGGATCTGTTCCCTACCTATCTGCGTCTTGAGTTCAGGAGAGAGCTGCTGTTGCTGGCTATCTGCACAATAGGCTTCATACTGGGGCTTGCCCTGGTCACAGAGGTAAGAGACCAATGCATCACCCATACTGTTTGTCTATGACTAGTGCCCGGTGTTTTACCAGGGGTCGTATTCATAAAGCGTCTCAGAGAAGGAGTGCTGATCTAGGGATCATAAACTGACCCAAGATACAGGCCCTTAACAGGTCATGTTCCTGAACATGCCCAAACTGTATTCATACACCCACACATGTTGTTTGTTGGTATATAAGGTTTGGGAGTAGTGACTATAAGTGTGTATAGGTACAATGCAGTCGCTAAGTATTCAAGTCCCTTGACTTGTTCCACATTTCGTTATGTTACCTTATTCTAAAATGTATTAAATAGATTTTTTCATCAATCTACACACAATACCCCATAGTGACAAAGCAAAAACAGGTTTAGAAATTTTTACATAATAATTCTAAATAAAAAAACTGAAATATCACATTTACATACAGTAAGTATTCAGACACTTTACTCAGTACTTTGTTGAAGCACCTTTGGCAGCGATTACAGCCTTGAGTCTTCTTGTGTATGACGCTACAAGCTTGGACACCTGTATTTGGGGAGTTTCTCACATTCTTCTCTGCAGATCCTCACAAGCTCTGTCAGGTTGGATGTGGAGCATTGCTGCACAGCTATTTTCAGGGCTCCAGAGATATTCAAAGTCCAGGCTCTGGCTTGGCCACTCAAGGACATTTGGAGACCTTTACGGAAGCCACTCCTGCATTGTCTTGGCTTTGTGCTTAGGGTCGTTGTCCTGTTGGAAGGTGAACCTTTGCCCTAGTCTGAGGACCTGAGCGCTCTGGAGCAGGTTTACATCAAAGGAACTCTGTACTTTGCTCTGTTCATCTTTCCCTCGATCCTGACTAGGCTCCCACTCCTTGCCGCTGAAAAACCATCCCTACAGCATGATGCTGCCACCACTATGCTTGACCGTAGGGATGGTGCCAGGTTTCCTCCAGACGTGACGCTTGGCATTCAGGCCAAAGAGTTCAATCTTGGTTTCATCAGACCAGAGAATCTTGTTTCTCATGGTCTGAGAGTCCTTTATGTGCCTTTTGGCAAAATCCAAGCAGGCTGTCATGTGCCTTTTTACTGAGGAGTAGCTTCCGTCTAGCCACTCTACCATAAAGGCCTGATTGGTGGAGTGCTGCAGAGAAGGTTGTCCTTCTGGAAGGTTCTCCCATCTCCATGGAGGAACGCTGGAGCTCTGGAGCTCTCACCCAATTGCTCAGTTAGGCCGGCCGGCCAGCTCTAGAAAGTGTCTTGGTGGTTCCAAACTTGTTCCATTTAAGAATGATGGAGGCCACTGTGTTCTTTGGGACTTTCAATACTCCAGAAGTGTGTTGGTACCCTTCCCAGATCTGTGCTTTGAAACAATCCTGTCTCGAAGCTCTACGGACAACCTTCGACCTCATGGCTTAGTTTTTGCACTGTCAACTGTGGGACCTTATATAGACAGGTGTGTGCCTTTCCAAATCATGTCCAATCAATTGAATTTACAACACGTGGACTCCAATGAAGTTGTAGAAACATCTCAAGGATGATCAATGGAAACAGGATGCACCTGAGCTCAATTTCGAGCCTCATAGCAAAGGGTCTGAATCCTTATGCAAGTAATATATTTTTGTTTTTATTTGAATAAATTAGCAAAAATGTCTAAAAACCTGTTTTCACTATCATTATGTGGTATTGTGTGTAGATTAATGAGGATTTTTATTTATTTAATACATTTTAGAATAAAGCTGTAGCACAACAAAATGTGGGAAAAAAATCTAAAACATTGTGTATGTTGAAGTGTTGTGTTTGGTGTGGGTAAAGTCATGACAAGGTTTTGTTTTTACTCCAGGGAGGAATGTACCTGCTTCAGCTGCTAGACCACCATGTGTGCAGTGGGACCACCCTGCTACTGCTGGCTATTTGTCAATCTGTCTGCATCGCCTGGGTCTATGGTGAGTCGTACACTGCCTATAGGTCATAGCAACATACTCACTTTAGAATAACGGCATCTGTCTGAAGGCAATAGGGAATTCAACCAATGGTGACATGATGAATTGTGACTTTGTGTGACGTGCCCCCCTTGAACTATAGGTGCTGAACGTTTCTATGGTAACATCAGTGATATGATTGGCTACAGACCTCTGCCTTTGATGAAGTACTGCTGGCTCTACATCACTCCTACAGTGTGCACAGTAAGGATTCAGTAATCAAAGGGCTAATATTAATACTATGCATGCCAGTATCACTTCTTGTTTTTTTAAGAAACATTCATGTGTTGGTAATTCCAAATTGTATGCCTTGTCAACTGTCGTGGAAATTCAACACCGGGGACAGCTGAAGTCAATATTAAATGAATAATTATGTATTGTCAGCAAGCTGGAGAGGTTCCAACAAACGTAGTGCACCATAGTACAGGTCAGTCAGGAGCTCTGTCGGGGCAGTCCCATTGGTTCTCTTATATACTGCTTACACAGACACGTTATATTAGCATGATTTACAATATCCTTTATTCATCGTTAATTCATCAAACAGTTACTTGGATCCACTTCAATTTTGGACACTGTTCAACGTAATGGAAACAGATTATTGTTTTAGATGACATTACCTTCTTACTTAAATCACTGGTGTTACCCAAACTATAGAATTGAGTAATAATAATTTGAAATGGTTAAAAAAAAAGTCTCTTATTCAATTATTCATACAGCACACAGCGCTGACACGCACACTTACCCCACCAGACATGCCGCCAGGGGTCTTTTCACAGTCTCCAGGTCCAGAACAAATTCAACGTACAGTATTATAGAGAGCCATGAGTGCATGGAACTCCCTTCAATCTTATATAGCGCAAGAGAACAGAAAACCTGTTTTCAAAAAACAGAGTAACACCTCGCAGCACAATGCCTCTCCCTCATGTGACCTACTTGTGTGTATGTACTGACATGTATGTGTAGCTGATAGATTCACACACACACACACACACACTACATGTTAATGTTTTTAAATGTATGTCAATTGTAAAGTCTTTTGTCTGTAATGTCTTTTTCGTTACGTGTCGGACCCCGGTAAGACTAGCTGTCTCCATTGGCGTCGGCTATTGGGGATCCCAATCAAAACACTGTCTCACTGTCTTGTCTCGCTTTCCGTATACCTCACTCTCTGTGTTTCTCTTTCTGCTTCTCTCTCTAACACGCACACGGTCTTGCCTCATGTCAGATCTCTATGTTGAGAGGGTGTTAATTTTGTTTTGTAATGAGTTGCTTTTCTCTCCCAAACCATAGGCTACCTTCATCTTCTCCATAGTCAAGTACTCACCATTGAAGTTCAGCAACACATATGTTTATCCTGTCTGGGCTAACACCATTGGCTGGTTCATTGCCACTATCTCCCTCTCCTTCATCCCGCTATGGATGGTCTACAAAATGGCCAACAGCAATGGAACCCTACGCCAGGTGAGCTCAAGTCAATACATTTCAACATCTTTAGACAGGCTTGTCTTGTCTAGTTTAGGTTAGACTAGTTTATAGTCCCATTCTTTCACATGCGCTCCTATTATGATCCTGCAAGATTATTTTCCTGCTGTGAGAAGCAGGGTCAAATTAAGATCCAAATCTGTAACAGAACAGAACTTAAACCAGTTGGATATGTCAGTAATAGCGATTCGTCAAGCTACACAAATATGACACAAGCATGTTGGGGCTGTCAATAAATTCTTAACACATACATTGTTTCTTATCATGGAGTATAAATAATTGTAATCAACAACTTGAAACTTATGGAAACACAGAATACGTTTTCAGTTGGGTCTGCTATTTCAGATCCTCAATTTCAGTTGTTTTCTTTTCTCCCATCTGTATGAGCTATTTGTCACCCGTCTCATGTTCGACAACATCAGTGTACTGTCTTTATACTTCTCAGCGATTCTCTGTGCTCTGTCGGCCTGTAGACGACCTCCCCGTGAACCACACATGCAGAACAGATGGCCCTCTTCATCTGGCGACCTCTGACGTCGTGAGCTCCAACATGGAGCTGAAGCCTCTCTCCTTCACGGCGGGAGATAAGGACGCACTGTGAACTCTCACAGAGAGATGTAAATCTTGAGTCCATTGGCGGTGCCAATGTATAATGTATTGCACATGCAAAAAAAATACACGTTTGCTTGTGCTTAGTCTTTACATCGGCAGTGGCGCCATCCAGAAACAGCCACCCACTTGACCCACACATGCATTGTTGGATTTTAGTTTGACGTTTGTCTATACAGAGTGATGTGGAGAACACAGACTCAGAGTCATGTATAGCATCTCTGAATGCAGCCTTTACCTGCACTGCAATGCATCAATGGGACATTGTGCTCCATTTGTAACCTGGTTCCAAATCTGTTAGTGCTCTTGTTAACTCCATTGCTGTCATTTTCAGGCCAAAAATTCCATTAGGCAAGAGAGCAGAAACAGACCGGCACACAGGCAACCCATTTTTTTGAACAAATTAAGCAAGGTAACTATAGATGTGTGTGGGAAATGATGGTTTGAAAAACTGAAAATCTGAATTGACCTCATATATATCTCAGTGGATTAGATTATATGAAAAAACATTATCTGGGTTTACTCAGCACATATGAGATCAGAAAACTGAAATATCAGGCTTTATAGTAGCATTTCCTCTTCATTTAGTTTTGACCTCTTCTATTTTCTCTTTGTTTATCTGTGTGCACACAAGTGTATGTCAATGCGTGGGTGATTGCCTGTGCATGTGTATATGTTTGTGTGTATGTGCTGCAGATGAAATGGATGCTAAAATTAAAATATTCTGTAGTATGTACAGTGGGGCAAAAAAGGTATTTAGTCAGACCTGCACCAGGCTGGGAACAAATGCTTGTCTAGCTTTGGCTGTAAAGCATATTTTGAAAATCTGAGATAACAGGGTGATTCACAAAAGGCTAAGCTGTGTCTCAATATATTTCATTTGTGATTTTCATGAACAGGAATATTTTCTAGGGATATTTATGTCCGTTGCGTTATGCTAATTATTGTCAGGCGATGATTACGCTCCCGGATCCAGGATGGGGAATATCAAGAGGTTTTAAAGAAGAAGTTACAGGTCTGTGAGAGCCAGAAATCTTGCTTGTTTGTAGGTGACCAAATACTTATTTTCCACCATAATTTGCAAATAAATTCATTAAAAATCCTACAATGTGATTTTCTGGATTTTCTTTCTCATTTTGTCTGTCATAGTTGAAGTGTACCTATGATGAAAATTACAGGCCTCTCTCATCTTTTTAAGTGGGAGAACTTGCACAATTGGTGGCTGACTAAATACCTTTTTGCCCCACTGTATAGAGGAATAGTGATTCGTGGTCAAAATATTTTATTACTCTGTCTTCTACAATGTATTTGTATTTTAAATGTATAACGCGGATCAATGTTTGTCAAATCAATCATGTAAACTACTCTATGGACTACCCGCTAACAATATAATGCTCGACGATTACTGTATAAAACAAAATGCCACTCAATTCAAATGTCAGCTTAGTATTGTTGACATCTTGTCCTGCTTCACTGCACAAACACTTGAAAGGTGCTTTTGTGTGATTCAGTGAGTCCCTCCCCCAGATGGCCCAGCTGAGGCCAAGGAGAGTAACAATGGGGAAATGTGCAGGAATGTGTAGGTAAACTGAGGGAAGAATCCATCCTGGCTCCAGTCTCAGTCAGAGAGCATCTTCTCCTGAACTCCTGTCCGTGGGCCCGCACCCATTTATTGGCAACTAAAACCAGGGAAGAAATAAGAGTCAAGTTCTGTGCATTTCTTTTTTTGTAATCTCTCATTTACCCATTATATTATCTAATTATCTTATCACTTTATACCATTTTCCCGTGATTATGTACTGGTCAGCTGATTGGTTGTTTTCCCATCTGACTGTAATGCTGTTAACATACATCAGATGTTATGGCTCAAGTTCTCTCTGTACCCTTCTGCTTTAAAGTACCATCAATGTACTCTACTTATATATGAATACTTTTGTTTTGGTTATTATATCTCAATATGTCAATTATTGATTCTGTTGTTATTATATGGATTATTAGATCTTCATTTCAATAAAATTGTTATAAAAAGTGATGAGATATTGTCTTTTGTCATTACAGATAATGATTTTCAACCTTTATTTTAATGTAATTGTCCATACTATGAGGCATAGGTTGATGGGAACTTACCTCATTTATTGCCCACAAATACAGGCCATGCAGCGTGTAAGGTCCTAGCGTCCTCCTCTCCATTCTGCAAAAGGTTGTACTACAGCACCGCTGAACCCTATAGCAGATTACACCGGTAACAATTAGTTCACGGATATACCTCAATCCAGATCTACAAGCACTACTCACATGTTTTACTGGCTTAGGGCAGAGATGCACAGCTCCAGTGCTCATTAAGGACCACCTATAGCGTATGAGACTGATTTATACCTGAGAAACTAGGTACATGTACTGTCCTGCCAATCAGTGGCATTAATCAACCAGTTCAGTGCCAGGGAAAACCATAAAGCAGCAGAACTGCGGGCCTGAGTTCTGCATCGCTGGCTTTTGGACAATGCACATGGACACCTGTAGTGTTTAACGTTGCTGTCACTAATGTTGTGACTTTACTGATGACTGTTATAAATCGAATCAACTACACATTTTTAGAATTGGTTGCAAATGTACTGAAATACCTTATTTAGATAAGTATTCAGACCCTTTGCTATGAGACTGGAAATTGAGCTCAGGTACACCCTGTTTCCATTGTTTCCATTGATCATCCTTGAGATGTTTCTACAACTTGATTGGAGTCCAACTGTGGTAAATTAAATTGATTGGAAAGGCACACACCTGTCTACTGCATAAAAGGTCCCACAATTGACACTGCATGTCAGAAAAAAACAAGCCATGAGGTCAAAGGAATTGTCCATAGAGCTCAGAGACAGGATTGTGTCCAGGCACAGATCTGGGAAATAATTCTTAAATGGAACAAGTTTGGAACCACCAAGACTCTTCCTAGAGCTGGCCGCTATGGTAAACTGAGCAATCGGGGGAGAACGGCTTTGGTCAGGGAGGTGACCAAGAGCCCGATGGTCACTCTGACAGAGCTCCAGAGTTCCTCTGTGGAGATGGGAGAATCTTCCAGAAGGACAACCATCTCTGCAGCACACCACCTATCAGGCCTTTATGGTAAAGTGGCCTGACGGAAGTCACTCATCAGTAAAAGGCACATGACAGCCCACTTAGAGTTTGCCAAAAGGCACCTAAAGACTCTCAGATCATGAGGAACAAGATTCTCTGGTCTGATGAAACCAAGATTGAACACTTTGGCCTGAATGCCAAGCGTCACACCTGGAGGAAACCTGGCACCATCCCTACGGAGAAATGTGGTGGTGGCAGCATCATGCTGTGGAGATGTTTTTCAATGGCAGGGACTGGGAGACTAGTCAGGATCATGGGAAAGATGAATGGAGCAAAGTACAGAGAGATCCTTGATGAAAACTTGCTCCAGAGTGCTCAGGTCCTCAGACTGGGGTGAAGGTTCACGTTCCAACAGTACAACGACCCTAAGCACACAGCCAAGACAATACAGGAGTAGCTTCGGGACAAGTCTCTGAAATTCTTCCCCATCCAACTTGTCAGAGTTTGAGAGGATCTGCAGAGAGGAATGGGAGAAACTCCCCAAATACAGGTGTACCAAGCTTGTAGCATCATACCAAACAAGACTCAAGGCTGTAATCACTGCCAATGGTGCTTCAACAAAGTCCTGAGTAAACAGTCTGAGTACTTACATAAATGTAATGTTATACATTTGCACACATTTCTAAAACCTGTTTTTGCTATGCCATTATTGGCTATTATGTGTAGATTGAAATAAAGCAATTTTAAAAAATGCAATTTAATCCATTTTAGAATAAGGCTGTAACGTAACAAAATGTGGAAAAGGTCAAGGGATTTGATTACTTTCCGAATGCACTGTGTCAATCTACATCAGCATGCAATTTGAATGGAGTTGATGGAGAGAGAGAAAGATTGCGAGAGAGTGCTCATGCATGCACAAATATTCAAGTGATAGGCTGTTTCAAAACTCTGCAGCTTCAAATAAAAAATTAAAAAATCTTTACAATTAAAAAACAAGGTGACCCCAAAAGCCAGATGGAGATGGGTAAATTAGACGTGCATTCAGTATTTATATTACTGTAGCATATCAAATCAAATTTATTTATATAGCCCTTCGTACATCAGCTGATATCTCAAAGTGCTGTACAGAAACCCAGCCTAAAACCCCAAACAGCAAGTAATGCAGGTGTAGAAGCACGGTGGCTAGGAAAAACTCCCTAGAAAGGCCAAAACCTAGGAAGAAACCTAGAGAGGAACCAGGCTATGTGGGATGGCCAGTCCTCTTCTGGCTGTGCCGGGTGGAGATTATAACAGAACATGGCCAAGATGTTCAAATGTTCATAAATGACCAGCATGGTCGTATAATAATAAGGCAGAACAGTTGAAACTGGAGCAGCAGCACGGTCAGGTGGACTGGGGACAGCAAGGAGTCATCATGTCAGGTAGTCCTGGGGCATGGTCCTAGGGCTCAGGTCCTCCGAGAGAGAGAAAGGAAGAGAGAATTAGAGAGAGCATATGTGGGGTGGCCAGTCCTCTTCTGGCTGTGCCGGGTGGAGATTATAACAGAACATGGCCAAGATGTTCAAATGTTCATAAATGACCAGCATGGTCGAATAATAATAAGGCAGAACAGTTGAAACTGGAGCAGCAGCACGGCCAGGTGGACTGGGGACAGCAAGGAGTCATCATGTCAGGTAGTCCTGGGGCATGGTCCTAGGGCTCAGGTCCTCCGAGAGAGAGAGAGAGAGAGAGAGAGAGAGAGAGAGAGAGAGAAAGAGAGAATTAAGGAACGCACACTTAGATTCACACAGGACACCGAATAGGACAGGAGAGGTACTCCAGATATAACAAACTGACCCTAGCCCCCGACACATTAACTACTGCAGCATAAATACTGGAGGCTGAGACAGGAGGGGTCAGGAGACACTGTGGCCCCATCCGAGGACACCCCAGACAGGGCCAAACAGGAAGGATATAACCCCACCCACTTTGCCAAAGCACAGCCCCCACACCACTAGAGGGATATCTTCAACCACCAACTTACCATCCTGAGACTGAGTATAGCCCACAAAGAAATCCGCCATGGCACAACCCAAGGGGGGCGCCATCCCAGACAGGATGACCACATCAGTGAATCAACCCACTCAGGTGACGCACCCCTTCCAGGGACGGCAAGAGAGAGCCCCAGTAAGCCAGTGACTCAGCCCCTGTAATAGGGTTAGAGGCAGAGAATCCCAGTGGGAAGAGGGGAACCGGCCAGGCAGAGACAGCAAGGGCGGTTCGTTGCTCCAGAGCCTTTCCGTTCACCTTCCCACTCCTGGGCCAGACTACACTCAATCATATGACCCACTGAAGAGATAAGTCTTCAGTAAGGACTTAAAGCTTGAGACCGAGTTTGCGTCTCTGACATGGGTAGGCAGACCGTTCCATAAAAATGGAGCTCTATAGGAGAAAGCCCTGCCTCCAGCTGTTTGCTTAGAAATTCTAGGGACAATTAGGAGGCCTGCGTCTTGTGACCGTAGCGTACGTGTAGGTATGTACGGCAGCACTAAATCAGAGAGATAGGTAGGAGCAAGCCCATGTATTACTTTGTAGGTTAGCAGTAAAACCTTGAAATCAGCCGTTGCTTTGACAGGAAGCCAGTGTAGAGAGGCTAGCACTGGAGTAATATGATCAAATTTTTGGGTTCTAGTCAGAATTCGAGCAGCCGTATTTAGTACTAACTGAAGTTTATTTAGTGCTTTATCCGGGTAGCCGGAAAGTAGAGCATTGCAGCAGTCTAACCTAGAAGTGACAAAAGCATGGATTAATTTTTCTGCATCATTTTTGGACAGAAAGTTTCTGATTTTTGCAATGTTACGTAGATGGAAAAAAGCTGTCCTTGAAATGGTCTTGATATGTTCTTCAAAAGAGAGATCAGGGTCCAGAGTAACGCCGAGGTCCTTCACAGTTTTATTTGAGACGACTGTACAACCATTAAGATTAATTGTCAGATTCAACAGAAGATCTCTTTGTTTCTTGGGACCTAGAACAAGCATCTCTGTTTTGTCCGAGTTTAAAAGTAGAAAGTTTGCAGCCATCCACTTCCTTATGTCTGAAACGCATGCTTCTAGCAAGGGCAATTTTGGGGCTTCACCATGTTTCATTGAAATGTACAGCTGTGTGTCATCCGCATAGCAGTGAAAGTTAACATTATGTTTTCGAATAACATCCCCAAGAGGTAAAATATATAGTGAAAACGTGGTGATGTGGTGATCGATGGTATCAAAAGCAGCACTAAGGTCTAGGAGCACGAGGACAGATGCAGAGCCTAGGTCCGATGCCATTAAAATGTCATTTACCACCTTCACAAGTGCCGTCTCAGTGCTATGATGGGGTCTAAAACCAGACTGAAGCATTTCGTGTACATTGTTTGTCTTCAGGAAGGCAGTAAGTTGCTGCGCAACAGCCTTTTCTAAACTTTTTGAGAGGAATGGAAGATTCGATATAGGCCTATAGTTTTTTTAATTTTCTGGGTCAAGGTTTGGCTTTTTCAAGAGAGGCTTTATTACTACCACTTTTAGTGAGTTTGGTACACATCCGGTGGATAGAGAGCCGTTTATTATGTTCAACATAGGAGGGCCAAGCACAGGAAGCAGCTCTTTCAGTAGTTTAGTTGGAATAGGGTCCAGTATGCAGCTTGAAGGTTTAGAGGCCATGATTATTTTTATCATTGTGTCAAGAGATATAGTACTAAAACACTTGAGCGTCTCTCTTGATCCTAGGTCCTGGGAGAGTTGTGCAGACTCAGGACAACTGAGCTTTGAAGGAATACGCAGATTTAAAGAGGAGTCCGTAATTTGCTTTCTAATAATCATAATCTTTTCCTCAAAGAAGTTCATGAATTTATCACTGCTAAAGTGAAAGTCATCCTCTCTTGGGGAATGCTGCTTTTTAGTTAGCTTTGCGACAGTATCAAAAAGGAATTTCGGATTGTTCTTATTTTCCTCAATTAAGTTAGAAAAATAGGATGATCGAGCAGCAGTAAGGGCTCTTCGGTACTGCACGGTACTGTCTTTCCAAGCTAGTCGGAAGACTTCCAGTTTGGTGTGGTGCCATTTCCGTTCCAATTTTCTGAAGCTTGCTTCAGAGCTCTGGTATTTTCTGTGTACCAGGGAGCTAGTTTCTTATGACAAATGTTTTTAGTTTTTAGGGGTGCAACTGCATCTAGGGTATTGCGCAAGGTTAAATTGAGTTCCTCAGTTAGGTGGTTAACTGATTTTTGTCCTCTGGCGTCCTTGGGTAGACAGAGGGAATCTGGAAGGACATCAAGGAATCTTTGTGTTGTCTGTGAATTTATAGCACGACTTTTGATGTTCCTTGGTTGGGGTCTGAGCAGATTATTTGTTGCAATTGCAAACGTAATAAAATAGTGGTCCGATAGTCCAGGATTATGAGGAAAAACATTAAGATCCACAACATTTATTCCATGGGACAAAACTAGGTCCAGCGTATGACTGTGACAGTGAGTGGGTCCAGAGACATGTTGGACAAAACCCACTGAGTCGATGATGGCTCCGGAAGCCTTTTGGAGTGGGTCTGTGGACTTTTCCATGTGAATATTAAAGTCACCAAAGATTAGAATATTATCTGCTATGACTACAAGGTCCGATAGGAATTCAGGGAACTCAGTGAGGAACGCTGTATATGGCCCAGGAGGCCTGTAAACAGTAGCTATAAAAAGTGATTGAGTAGGCTGCATAGATTTCATGACTAGAAGCTCAAAAGACGAAAACGTCTTTTTTTTTTTTTTTTTTTGTAAATTGAAATTTGCTATCGTAAATGTTAGCAACACCTCCGCCTTTGCGGGATGCACGGGGATATGTTCACTAGTGTAGCCAGGAGGTGAGGCCTCATTTAACACAGTAAATTCATCAGGCTTAAGCCATGTTTCAGTCAGGCCAATCACATCAAGATTATGGTCAGTGATTAGTTCATTGACTATAATTGCCTTTGAAGTAAGGGATCTAACATTAAGTAGCCCTATTTTGAGATGTGAGGTATCATGATCTCTTTCAATAATGACAGGAATGGAGGTGGTCTTTATCCTAGTGAGATTGCTAAGGCGAACACCGCCATGTTTAGTTTTGCCCAACCTAGGTCGAGGCACAGACACGGTCTCAATGGTGATAGCTGAGCTGACTACACTGACTGTGCTAGTGGCAGACTCCACTATGCTAGCAGGCTGGCTAACAGCCTGCTGCCTGGCCTGCACCCTATTTCATTGTGGAGCTAGAGGAGTTAGAGCCCTGTCTATGTTGGTAGATAAGATGAGAGCACCCCTCCAGCTAGGATGGAGTCCGTCACTCCTCAGCAGGTCAGGCTTGGTCCTGTTTGTGGGTGAGTCCCAGAAAGAGGGCCAATTATCTACAAATTCTAACTTTTGGGAGGGGCAGAAAACAGTTTTCAACCAGCGATTGAGTTGTGAGACTCTGCTGTAGAGCTCATCACACCCCCTAACTGGGAGGGGGCCAGAGACAATTACTCGATGCCGACACATCGTTCTAGCTGATTTACACACAGAAGCTATGTTGCGCTTGGTGATCTCTGACTGTTTCATCCTAACATCGTTGGTGCCGACGTGGATAACAATATCTCTATACGCTCTACACTCGCCAGTTTTAGCTTTAGCCAGCACCATCTTCAGATTAGCCTTAACGTCGGTAGCTCTGCCCCCTGGTAAACAGTGTATGATCGCTGGATGATTAGTTTTAAGTCTAATACTGTGGGTAATGGAGTCGCAAATGACTAGAGTTTTCAATTTGTCAGAGTTAATGGTGGGAAGCTTCAGCGTCTCAGACCCCGTAACGGGAGGAGTAGAGACCAGAGAAGACTCGGCCTCTGACTCCGACTCACTGCTTAATGGGGAAAACCGGTTGAAAGTTTCTGTCGGCGACACCGGTTGAGCGTTCCTACAGCATTTCCTTTCAGAAACCGTGAGAAAGTTGTCCGGCTGCGGGGACTGTGTCAGGGGATTTATACTACTATCTGTACTTACTGGTGGCACAGACGCTGTTTCATCCTTTCCTACACTGAAATTACCCTTGCCTAACGATTGCGTCTGAAGCTGGGCTTGTAGCACAGCTATCCTCGCCGTAAGGCGAGTACAGCGTCTGCAATTAGAAGGCATCATGTTAATGTTACTACTTAGCTTCGGCTGTTGGAGGTCCTGACGAATCGTGTCCAGATAAAGCGTCCGGAGTGAAAAAGTTGAGGGGGAAAAAAAAATTATATATATATATATATAAACGGTAATTAAAAAGTAAAAACCGTAAAGTTGTCAGGTAGCAAAATAGGTTTTGTTGCCAAAATAGGTTGGCCTAGCATAGGCTATACTGCAGCAAATGTAGGCCTACCTGTCATAAGTAAAACAAGTGACCACGATGAGATGATACAGTAGTAGGTCGACATGCATTGTGGACTGTGCTCCATACTGAGATGGTCTGTCCCCACCTTGGGCGTTGATTCAACATGCAGAGGCCGTAAAGAAGACATATTGAGACATTGCATATAATTTAACAGTTCCATTTCACAACATACTGTTCATATAAATGATTAATTATAATTGACCAGTTTCTCACAGTTATTTAACCCGGGAAAATGGAGTGGTTTTCGGCGGTAAATCTCGGTAACCGGGATCCCGCCATTCAACCCTAGTTGCGATCCTGATACCCTTCATCATGTAGTCTGTGTCATTGGTCAGCAGTGGAGCATAAGAATATTACTTAATATGCTTGTTGAACAAACAACACATACCATTATCAAATTATTTTAATGCTTACCTTGTTGTCGAAGTGTGGTTCATATTGGCCCCCAATCCCATAATTTGCAACCTGAAAAAATTGGACATTTGAGACATTTAAAAAATTCCACACCCTAATCCCTTAACCCTGGCCGTATCCTCCAGCCAACACCCGGGCTTAACCCTGAGCTCTGCCTCTAGCTGTCACCTACCTGGAGCATCTCTGCTGCCTCCATGTCCAGCCCAGTCAGGTCAGCCATTCTCTGGGTAACACGGGAGATGACAGGGTTGTCCTCGTCAGCCAGCCATGCACTGGCCACACAACACAATGGGTTTAGATAAAGTCATAGGGTCACATAAGGTCAGAGGATATCACAGAATCGTTGGTCTATGATCGATCCTGATTGTCCAGCTTCACAAGTGGAACTTGCAAGAATAGAGGATGTATAAAAAAAACAAAGGCTTTATTGTGTATAAGTAGCTATTCAAATAGAAGTTACACATTACATCCTGTCTGCTTAATGCATAGTGGAATTCAATACACTAATAAAAAGGCACTATTTTATAACAACATAAACACAACCAACCTTTTAGCCACACGGGTTTCAGCTGAAAATCTTTCCCCTGTCACATGGTCTGACACCTTTGCTCTGTCAAGCTTGGTCACAATGCACAACACAAAATTGAGTAATGGTCTGATTTACCAGAGTGATTATTTACCAAATGTTCCTAGACGTACAGTTCCCAGTTTAGTCTCACCTGACACATCCACTGTAATGATTTGCAGTTGTCTGTATATGTCCTGTAGACGTATAAGACCCAGTGCAACCCCATCCATGTCCTTCTCACTGGGGAGCCGCTGGGAAACCAATGATACATTAGCCAGGAAATCTAGATTTATGGAAAGGTTTAAACACGGCAGGAAAAAAATGGAACAAGAGTTAAATGGACACTGGGTCTAGTCACTTTTAACACGTTCATATCCAAGCATACATCACTGATTTAGTAATGGAGTTGTGGAAGGTTCAATAAGTCTGCGTACAAAATGCCACACTGTTCCCCAGCGCACTGCTTTTGACCAGTAGTGCACTATATTAGGAATATGGGGCCATTTGGGACACAACTTGGGTCTTGAGGTCACACTTAATATGTCATGACCAAGCATAACTGGTTGAGTAAGGGTCAAATCAAATCAATCAAATCAAATCAAATTTTATTTGTCACATACACATGGTTAGCAGATGTTAATGCGAGTGTAATAAGATGAACTTGTGCTTCTAGTTCCGACAATGCAGTAATAGATCAGTAATCTAATTAACAATTCAAAAAAACTACTGTCATACACAGTGTGAGGGGATAAAGAATATGTACATAAGGATATATGAAAGTGATGGTACAGAGCAGCATAGGCAAGATACAGTAGATGACAGGCTTACAGTAAAATATGAGATAAGGGGTAAACCAAGTGGCATAGTTAAAGTGGCTAGTGATACATGTTATTACATAAGGATGCAGTCGATGATATAGAGTACAGTATCAACATGCATATACAGATGAACAATAAAGGGTAAGTAACATTATATAAGGTAGCATTGTTTAAAGTGCCTAGTGATATATTTCCATCATTTCCCATTTCCCATGATTAAAGTACAGTAGACAGATGTCATTGACAGTGTGGGGCAGTAGCCACTCAATGTTAGTGGTGGCTGTTTAACAGTCTGATGGCCTTGAGATAGAAAGCTGTTTTTCAGTCTCTCGGTCCCACTTTGATGCACCACTGACCTCAAACTGATGGCAGACGGGGTGAACAGGCAGTGGCTCGGGTGGTTGTTCCTTGATGATCTTTATGGCCTTCCTGTAGCATCGGGTGGTGTAGGTGTCCTGGAGGGCAGGTACACACCCCGGTGATAAAGACCAGACCTCAAAAATCTCTTAAATAAACGGTTGAGTGGAAGAGTGTATATCTACCAGGCGGTGATACAGCCCGCCAGGATACCTGAAGATACATCTTAGAAGTTATGAGTGCTTTTGGTGACATGTCTTGGCAATTTCTTCAGCCTCCTGAGGTTGAAGAGGCGCTCAGTCTTCCTCAAGCTTGCTGTCTGTGTGAGTTGACCAATTCAGTTTGTCTGTGATGTTTTCCAGAACTCTGGGAAAACTTGCATTTCTCCACTACTGTTCCATCGATGTGGATGGGGGTTAGAAAATATGATTAACTGAAGTCCACAATCATCTCTTAGTTTTGTTGACGTTGAGTGCCAAAATAAAGAAAATTTTGAGATTTTCCTGACACCATTTCACCTCCTCCAAAACAACCGTTGTTGGTAATCAAGCCTACCACTGTTGTGTCGTCCGCAAACTCTTGGGTCTTGTGTAAGCTTGAGTTAGTTTGAACAAGGTTATTTAAGACTCACTTATACAACCAATAATTATAATAAGATGAACATAGATTCTATTACAAGCCTTGTAGATCATATCTGTGATATTAAAAAAAAGATCACTTTGTGGAGGACGCCCTATGTGAGGGGACCCTATACCGGTGATTCCCAACCAGGGGTATTAGGACTTGTCCAAGCCATTGGGGGTAGTTGAGAAGACTCATGAGACCACAGGCTTACTGGTAAAATGCACATCAGGGGGTACTTCAGGGGTACTCCAGGGAGAGCAGAATTCAGTTGGTGGTAGAGTAAACAAAAAAGATTGGGAAGCACAGCCCTATACAATGGAATACATAAAGACTAACACGGGGTATTAAAAGTGCCATAGCGGAGGCCTGTGGGATTTCCAGTGTAAAGTACAGTACAGATCTCAAGCAGTGTGGGAGAGGTGCAATTCATATTTTGGGCGAACAAGTACCCATATTGTGGGCCAGAATCAGCCGAATTCACCCCTCTCTGTCGGTCTGAACTAAAGGTCAGAAGCACATGCTCAAACTGCATGCAGACCAAGTCAATAAGTAATGGCAGCACTCTTGTTCTCCATGTCCAAAGGGGAGGCCGCGTCATTGAGCCATAAAAACATGAAGTTGTACTAACACGCAGACGTACACACTGAAAATAAAGACCATCCCTCCTAAAATCAAGGCTTAAATAAACAGTGGAAGAGTGTATATCTAGCAGATACCTGAAGATACCTTCGATATATGAAGAACATGTCTTGGCAACCTGTTCCACCATGTTCCACTTCAGCCTCAGTCTTCACACAAGCTTGTATGCAGTGAAAGGTTTGCTGATGTGTTTTTCCAGACACTCTGGGAAGTCTCCAGAGGCATTTTCACAGGCTTCAACAACACTGTGTTGGATTATTAGAAAATATGATTAACTGAAAGCCCATTTCTAAGACTAGCATCAGAGTAGATCTGTGGCACCGGAGGCCAAAATAAAGAAAATTTTAAAAAAGAGAGAAAAATATTTCAATACAAAACAACCAAGTAACTCCTAGATTACAGTTGGAAGATATTAATTTTCTTTCAACAGCCACATACTGTATCTACATGTCCAACTACCATGGTGAAGGCCAGAATGGGGCAGAAACACACAGGAAGTTATTTTTAAAAGTAATCCTAGAACTAATCATCTAGTTTTTCAAAAGGAACAGGATCCGGCCCTGTCCTTTTTGGACTGTTTAGATATGGGACCTGTTTGGCCGGATCCGGTACCTCTCATGGCATTAAAAATCATTTTCACTTTCTGCAATGTAAAAATTGGAATAAAAGTGATCAAAGTTCATTTGAGTTGCCTATTTGTGAGTTATCCTAACCCCCCCGCCCCAATGAATGTAAATCTCTTTCAAAAAATGTAAATCACTTTCCACAAATGTAAATCACTTTCCACAAATGTAAATCCCGATCCCCAAATTCAATTCACCATTTACAAACAACCACCTTTTGATTTGTATTTGTAAATCGAGGGAGGCCTGTGGGATTTCCAGTGTAAAGTACAGTACAGTGCCAGGTCTCAGGCAGTGTGAAGAGGTGCCATTCATATTTTGGGGGATAAAGGACCCATATTGTGGGCCAGAATCAGCCGGATTCACCCCTCTCTGTCGGTCTGAACTATATGTCAGAAGCACATGCTCAAACTGCATGCAGACCAAGTCAATAAGTAACGGCAGCACTCTTGTTCTTCATGTCCAAAGGGGAGGCCACGTCATTGAGCCATAAAAACATGAAGTTGTACTAACACGCACACGTACACACTGAAAATAAAGACCATCCCCCTAAAGTCAAAGCTTAAATAAACAGTGGAAGAGTGTATATCTAGCAGAGTGTATATCTAGCAGAGTGTATATCTAGCAGAGTGTATATCTAGCAGAGTGTATATCTAGCAGAGTGTATATCTAGCAGAGTGTATATCTAGCAGAGTGTATATCTAGCAGAGTGTATATCTAGCAGAGTGTATATCTAGCAGAGTGTATATCTAGCAGAGTGTATATCTAGCAGAGTGTATATCTAGCAGAGTGTATATCTAGCAGAGTGTATATCTAGCAGTGTATATCTAGCAGAGTGCATATCTAGCAGAGTGTATATCTAGCAGAGTGTATATCTAGCAGAGTGCATATCTAGCAGAGTGTATATCTAGCAGAGTGCATATCTAGCAGAGTGTATATCTAGCAGAGTGCATATCTAGCAGAGTGTATATCTAGCAGAGTGCATATCTAGCAGAGTGTATATCTAGCAGAGTGTATATCTAGCAGAGTGTATATCTAGCAGAGTGTATATCTAGCAGAGTGTATATCTAGCAGAGTGTATATCTAGCAGAGTGTATATCTAGCAGAGTGTATATCTAGCAGAGTGTATATCTAGCAGAGTGTATATCTAGCAGAGTGTATATCTAGCAGAGTGTATATCGATATATGAAGAACATGTTTTGGCAACCTGTTCCACCATGTTCCACTTCAGCCTCAGTCTTCACACAAGCTTGTATGCAGTGAAAGGGTTGCTGATGTGTTTTTCCAGACACTCTGGGAAGTCTCCAGAGGCATTTTCACAGGCTTCAACAACACTGTGTTGGATTATTAGAAAATATGATTAACTGAAAGCCCATTTCTAAGACTAGCATCAGAGTAGATCTGTGGCACCGGAGGCCAAAATAAAGAAAATAAAAAAAGAGAGAAAAATATTTCAATACAAAACAACCAAGTAACTCCTAGATTACAGTTGGAAGATATTCATTTTCTTTCAACAGCCACATACTGTATCTACATGTCCAACTACCATGGTGAAGGCCAGAATGGGGCTGAAACACACAGGAAGTTATTTTTAAAAGTAATCCTAGAACTAATCATCTAGTTTTTCAAAAGGAACAGGATCCGGCCCTGTCCTTTTTGGACTGTTTAGATATGGGAGCTATTTGGCCGGATCCGGTACCTCTCATGGCATTAAAAATCATTTTCACTTTTTGCAAATGTAAAAATTTGAGTATAAGTGAACAAAGTTCTGCTGATGCAGCAGCCATACAATATACAGCGGGGCAAAAAAGTATTTAGTCAGCCACCAATTGTGCAAGTTCTCCCACTTAAAAAGATGAGAGAGGCCTGTAATTTTCATCATAGGTACACTTCAACTATGACAGACAAAATGAGAAAAAAAAAAAATCAGGAAAATCACATTTTAGGATTGTGAATGAATTTATTTGCAAATTATGGTGGAAAATAAGTATTATATGTTATTCACTGTAGTGTTTCTGCAGACTTTATTGTAGTATTCACGGGTGGGTTTTTGCGGACATGATTAGTAGTAACTGTTTGGCCATAATGACCATCGTTGTGTTTGGAGGGAAAAGGGGGAGGCTTGCAAGCCGAAGAACACCATCCCAACCGTGAAGCACAGGGGTGGCAGTATCATGTTGTGGGGGTGCTTTGCTGCAGGAGAAAATAAACATAGAAAATAAACCTAGAACCCCACATAGAAAATATAAACTAGAACAACCCCCCAGTCACGCCCTGACCTACTCTACCATAGAAAATAAAGGCTTTCTCTGGTCAGGACGTGCCAATTTTAAAGGTTATCGGAGCTATAATCGGACCTGGAGACGTGTGGAGATTCTCTTACATGTGCTACAATAACGGAGGAGGTGAGTGAACATGGTCGTCACTAGTTACCACAACCACAAAGCCATACATCGGTCTTTTTCTACAATTTCTCTTCTTAAAATCTGATTTTAAACCCAATCCTAATCTTAATACATTAATCTCACTTTATGTTTAACCCTAACCTTAAATTAAGACCAAAAAGCAAATGTATGTTTTCATGAATTTTTACGATATAGGCTAGCAAATGTTGACTTTGTGGCTGTGGTAACTGGTGGAAACCAGTAAAAAAAAGTTGGTCATTGGGTTGCATCAGAGCAATGCATTTGATTTCATGGGCATAATTTTAATGGGACGATGGTGATAAAAACAACTAACAGTGCCATTTGCGCATGTGTTAAATCACCTGGTTTTGCTTGTCTGACAGGTGTGTTCTTCATTCCATATGTTTTGTTCTTGGTGACGTGCGGGATAAACTTGGATTCACTAACACAACGTGCCATTGGAACACAGGAGTATTGGTTGCTGAAAATGGGCCTCTGTACGGCTATGTAGATATTTCATCAAAAATCTTCCGTTTCCAGCCACAATAGTGATTTACAACATTAACAATGTCTACACTGTATTTCGGATCAATGACATGTTATTTTAATGGACAAAACAATGTGCTTTTCTTTTAAAAACAAGGACATTTCTAAGTGACCCCAAACGCTTGAACGGTAGTAGAAATACATTAGGCTATAGGCCTATTTCAATCATATTGAAATACATTTTTATGTCATATTTTGCTACTTATTGGCTACTGTCTGTAGTCTAATTTGTCTCGATATAAACTACATGACCAAAGGTATGTGGACACTTGCTCGTCAAACATCTCATTCCAAAATCATGGGCATTAATATGGAGTTTTTCCCTGCCTTTGCTGCTATAATAGCCTCCACTCTACTGGGAAGGCTTTCCACTAGATGTTGGAACATTGCTGCAGAGACTTGCTTCCATTCAGCCACAAGAGCATTAGTGAGGTCAGGCACTGAATTTTGGCGATTGGGCCTGGCACGCAGTCGGCGTTCCAATTCATCTTAAAGGTATCTCCGATGGAGTTGAGGTCAGGGCTCTGTGTAGGCCAGACAAGTTCTTTGTCTCTCCTTCACAGTGGGGGACGAGAATATACTGTGGAGTCTCAGAGAAAGATGTAAATCTCTGGTGCGTCGGCGGCGCCAAAAGCACGTGCAAAAAATGTTTGTTTGTGCTTAGTCTTTACATCGGCAGTGGCACCATCCAGAAACAGCCACCCTCTTCACCCACACATGCCTTGTTGGATTTTAGTTTGACGTTTGTCTATACAGAGTGATGTGGAGAACACAGACTCAGAGTCATGTATAGCATCTCTGAATGCAGCCTTTACCTGCACTGCAATGCATCAATGGGACATTGCGCTCCTTTTGTAACCTGGTTCCAAATCTGTTAGTGCTCTTGTTAACTCCATTGCTGTCATTTTCAGGCCAAAAATTCCATTAGGCAAGAGAGCAGAAACAGACCGGCACACAGGCAACCCATTTTGTAGAACAAATTAAGCAAGGTAACTATAGATGTGTGTGGGAAATGATGGTTTGAAAAACAGAAAATCAGAATTGACCTCATATATATCTCAGTGGATTAGATTATATGACAAATCAATATCTGGGTTTACACAGCACATATGAGATCAGAAAATTGAACTTTTCAGGCTTTTTTATCATAGCAATTCCTCTACATTAGTTTTTACCTCTTCTATTTTCTTGTGTGTGTGTGTGTGTGTGTGTGTGTGTGTGTGTGTGTGTGTGTGTGTGTGTGTGTGTGTGTGTGTGTGTGTGTGTGTGTGTGTGTGTGTGTGTGTGTGCGTGCTTGCTGCAGATTAAGTGGATGCTAAAATCAAAACAGCAAGCAAAATATATTCTGTAGTATGTATAGAGGAACAGTGATTCTTGGTCCAAATATTTTATTACTCTGTCTTCTACAATGTATTTTAAATTGATCATGCGGATCTAATCAATCACGCAAACTACTCTATGGACTACCCGCTAACAATATCATTTTCGACAATCACTGTAAAAAAAAAATGCCACACAGTTCAAATGTCAGCTTGGTATTGTTGACATCTTGTCCTGCTTCACTGCACAAACACTTGAAAGGTGCTTTTGTGTGATTCAGTGAGTCCCTCCCCCAGATGGCCCAGCTGAGGCCAAGGAGAGTAACAATGGGGAAATGTGCAGGAATGTGTAGGTAAACTGAGGGGAGAATCCATCCTGGCTCCAGTCTCAGTCCATCTGGGACAAAGAGCATCTTCTCCTGAACTCCTGTCCGTGGGCCCGCACCCATTTATTGGCAACTAAAACCAGGGAAGAAATAAGAGTCAAGTTCTGTGCATTTCTTTTTTTGTAATCTCTCATTTACCCATTATATTATCTAATTATCTTATCACTTTATACCATTTTCCCTTTATTATGTACTGGTCAGCTGATAGGTTGTTTTCCCATCTGACCGTAATGCTGTTAACATACATCAGATGTTATGGCTCAAGTTCTCTCTGTACCCTTCTGCTTTAAAGTACCATCAATGTACTCTACTTATGTCTTAGCAAATTATTAAACCGGTTACTTACATTACAATATATATATATATATATTTTTTTTATTTGAATACATTTGTTTTGATTATTACATCTCAATATGTTTTTTTTATTATTATTTTTTATAGTATATGGGTTACTATGTCTTAATTTCAATAAAATTGTAATAATAAGTGATGAGATTTTCGTCATGACAAAAAACTGTTTTCTAACTTTTTTTTCGATGTTATTGTCCATACTATGAGGCATAGGTTTTGATGGGAACGTACCCCATTTATTGCCCACAAATACAGGGCATGCAGCGTGTAAGGTCCTAGCGTCCTCCTCTCCATTCTGCAAAAGGTTGTACCACAGCACCGCTGAACCCTATAGCAGATTACACAGGTAACAATTTGTTCACGGATATACCTCAATCCAGATCTACAAGCACTACTCACATGTTTTACTGGCTTAGGGCAGAGATGCACAGCTCTAGTGCTCATTAAGGACCACCTATAGTGTATGAGACTGATTTCTACCTGAGAAACTAGGTACATGCACTCTCCTGCCAATCAGTGGCATTAATCAACCAGTTCAGGGCCAGGGAAAACCATAAAGTGGCAGAACTGCGGGCCTGAGTTCTGCATGGCTGGCTTTTGGACAATGCACATGGACACCTGTAGTGTTTAACGTTGCTGTCACTACCCATGTAACCATGAATGATGATGATGATTAGTCAGCTTTGAATGTACCTTGTACGGTCGTAGAGCAGCTCCTATATCAGGGAACACAGTCGATCCACCCACTTCCACATCACTCATCTGACATGGATCAGAAGAGGGAGACATTATGAACAACACAGTCACATGTTTCATTACTTTGTCACGTTTTAACCAGAGATATCGATACACAGCAGTCTTACATAGATTAAGATCGTTGCGATCCTGCCACCCCTCGTCATGTAGTCTGTGTCATTGGTCAGCTGTTGAGCATAAGAATATTACTTAATATGCTTGTTGAACAAACAACACATACCATTATCAAATTATTGTAATGCTTACCTTGTTGTCGAAGTGTGGTTCATATTGGCCCCCAATCCCATAATTTGCAACCTGGAAAAATCTGGCATTTGAGACATTTTAAAAATTCCACACCCTAATCCCTTAACCCTGGCCGTATCCTCCAGCCAACACCCGGGCTTAACCCTGAGCTCTGCCTCTACCTGTCACCTACCTGGAGCATCTCTGCTGCCTCCATGTCCAGCCCAGTCAGGTCAGCCATTCTCTGGGTAACACGGGAGATGACAGGGTTGTCCTCGTCAGCCAGCCATGCACTGGCCACACAACACAATGGGTTTAGATAAAGTCATAGGGTCACATAAGGTCAGAGGATATCACAGAATCTTTGGTCTATCCTGATTGTCAAGCTTTTACAAGTGGAACTTGCAAAAATAGAGGATGTATAGAAAAAAACAGAGGAAGACTTTATTGTGTATACAGTAAGTAGCTATTCAAATAGAAGTTACACATTACATCCTGTCTGCTTAATGCATGGTGTCATTCAATACACTAATCAAAAGGCACTATTTGATAACAACATGAAAACAACCAACCTTTTAGCCACACGGGTTTCAGCTGAAAATCTTTCCCCTGTCACATGGTCTGACACCTTTGCTCTGTCAAGCTTGGTCACAATGCACAACACAAAATTGAGTCCAAAAAAATAGACACTTGTGAATATATTCTTAGTAGTTTCAAATCAAGCTACAGTACCTTTGATCGGGATAGGTGTTTTATGGTCTCAATCTCCCTTTCAGATACAAGGTCATGATAGCGTATTATTAGTGGATGGTCCCATTCCTGCTCCTCTTTTATAGGGGCATAGATGAGTCGAGGGTTGCCTCTACCAGTGCTGTACCTGCACCGCAATGTCCTCTGTCTCCTCGGGGTCTGACCATCACAGACACAGCATCTTTTATTCATACACTCACAAGACAGGTAGACAATGAGTACAGAATTCATGGAAAAGTTCATGTTGGCACCTCAGAACCAAATCTTGTGTGAATGCTGAACTATGGCCAGCTTTGTTACAGGATGTTAGGGACAGACTGTTAATTTACATTCATAGTATGTTGCTACTTGTAATTGAGTACGAGGGACTTGCCATTTTGATGCCCTCCCCTCTGCAAAGAGATTCGTATGAGGTTTCGCTTGCTGGTTTGATTAGTGTTAAGATGTCCACTGGTGCATCTGAGGGCAATGAGGGTGTTTGTGTCTGGCTCCCACACCGGATGCTCTCTCTCAGGGTTCTGTAGTAGGCCAGGTGCACCTTGGTCTGCATGCAACTGGGGTCTAAGGGGAGGAAGTGTTTTGACAGACACACACTGTTATGTAGCACATCTTAGCTAACTCTCAAACTTGAGTCCAGATATCAAATTAACATGGTAAAATAGTTCACAGGAATTTGGGCTCACTCTCTAGAGATTAATGATCACTGTATTGTTTTTGAAACCAGTGCATAAGAGAAACAACTGCTCCTTTATGTAACATAGGCCACATACCCATTTCCTGCAACTGTTGCGTTAGCTCCAATGCTAGAGGCAGGTTACCCATCTGAAAGGCTAGGGGACCCAGGTAGGTCAGAACCTCTCTCCTGGTCACCAGGGCTGGGATGCCATCCTCCAGCTGCCTGAAGGTCTCCTGGAGCCAGAGCAGGGCATACTGGAACTTGTGGTTCTGTAGGGCCACCATGGCAACGTGGAAGGAGTCATCTGGATCCAAGGGAGTCACATTTACCTGTCCTGTGAAGCAAAGCAAATAATGCTACGTTTTATTTGTACAGCACTTTTCATTTAAGACCGCTCTGAACACAGCAACAACCTTAAAAATGTATAAAAAATGTGTATTTTATTTAAAAGGATATTGGTCAGATACTGTACAAGAAACACAGACTATTGGAGGCAACATAAGACTAAATGGCAGAACTTTAAAAACGTAACCCCTGTAGATCTACGCTCTTTGATCACAATATCGGCTGTAAAAATGTATCATTTAGCTATTTGATTTGGAATTTTAGGACCCCTATAGGTATAAAAAAAATTATACAAAATGGATTGATAAAATATTGAATTTGGTCCCACCTGTTTTGAGCCCCACATATGGCGGGGCTTGCATGTTTTCCATGTTATTTTGGCATTAATACGTGTCACATATCAGTTTGCAAACATTGTAAAAAATAATCTATATATCATTGAGTTAATAAAGCCTCATATAAACATGGTCTCTTTTTTTGTTTTCTTGAGTAATGTAGCTCCAAAATGCAGATGTTTCAGCCTAGCTCAGTGCTTTCTGTGGTGATGGGGCAAGTCAGCAGAAAATACGGAGAGTTGCGCCGTGATTGGCTCAGAGTTCTGTCACTCATGGGGACTTTACGTCACTGCCAAGCGTAAGAAGAGTCCTTGAACATTCTAGCCCTTCGGGGTCTGCCATAGAGTTACATTAGAAGTGCCCATCCAAGAAGGCTCAAGGTCATTGGCCACAGATAAAATGTAAAATCACGTTATATCTACAGTAGCTTTGATTGGACTGATCATGTCAACATCATATTTACACAATCTTAGCTAGCGGTCATCATCATGAATCAAGTCAATAATCTACTGGCAAATAAATTTGAATCCTTATCATATGAAGAGAAATAATGAAGTTGGTTTGGAAGGAATCAGTGACAGTGACTGTGTGGTCCCAAATCTGGGATTAAGCGGCTCTTTTCCAAATTTAAAAATGATCAACATTCAACATTGGCCCTGCTGTCAATGAAGCATGATTTGTGCCACGCTCACAACAACTGTTCACCTCAGAACTGCGAAATCTTTAACTCACTGAAGTCAAGTTAACTGGGAAGTCAGGAATAAACGAGCTCCGACTGGGAAAATACGTTTTGAATGGTCATCCAACTTGGAATTGTAAACCCGTCCTCCAGTTGTTTTGAAAGCACCATAAATCCAGACAATGCCAGACTTTGATGACAAAATTTGCCCCACGAAGGACAGGCACACGAAATTCCTGTTCAAGACCAAAAATGCATTGTATGCTGCTGCATAAATTATGTAATATGCCAGGAAGATATGTATACTGTAGCTAAGAAAGTAATACTAAGTGTATGTTCTCTGAATACATCAATGATGTCGCTCTTGCTGCTGGTGAGTCTCTGATCCACCTCTACGCAGACGACACCATTCTGTATACTTCTGGCCCTTCTTTGGACACTGTTAACAACCCTCCAGATGAGATTAAATGCCATACAACTCTCCTTCCGTGGCCTCCAACTGCTCTTAAATACAAGTAAAACTAAATGCATGCTTTTCAACCGATCGCTGCCTGCACCTGCCCGCCCGTCCAGCATCACTACTCTGTACGGTTCTGACTTAGAATATGTGGACAACTACAAATACCTAGGTGTCTGGTTAGACTGTAAACTCTCCTTCCAGACCCACATCAAACATCTCCAATCCAAAGTTAAATCTAGAATTGGCTTCCTATTTCGCAACAAAGCATCCTTCACTCATGCTGCCAAACATACCCTCGTAAAACTGACCATCCTACCGATTCTTGACTTCGGTGATGTCATTTACAAAATAGCCTCCAATACCCTACTCAATAAATTGGATGCAGTCTATCACAGTGCCATCCGTTTTGTCACCAAAGCCCCATATACTACCCACCACTGTGACCTGTATGCTCTCGTTGGCTGGCCCTCGCTTCATACTCGTCGCCAAACCTACTGGCTCCATGTCATCTACAAGACCCTGCTAGGTAAAGTCCCCCCTTATCTCAGCTCGCTGGTCAACATAGCAGCACCCACCCGTAGAACGCTCTCCAGCAGGTATATGTCACTGGTCACCCCCAAAACCAATTCCTCCTTTGGCCGCCTCTCCTTCCAGTTCTCTGCTGCCAATGACTGGAACGAACTACAAAAATCTCTGAAACTGGAAACACTTATCTCCCTCACTAGCTTTAAGCACCAGCTGTCAGAGCAGCTCACAGATTACTGCACCTGTACATAGCCCATCTATAATTTAGCCCAAAAAACTACCTCTCCCCCTACTGTATTCATTTATTTATTTTGCTCCCCATTATTTCTATTTCTACTTTGCACATTCTTCCACTGCAAATCTACCATTCCAGTGTTTATCTTGCAATATTCTATTATGCCATTCTTTGTTTTCACAGATTCATAAGAGTGTTATTGTCTGAACTTTGTTTGTTCCTCCGTGCGTTCGTACGGGTTCTCTGTTGTTGAGGGCGTTGTATTTTTTTGATTGTGCCATACCTGTGTTGGTGGACTTGCCAATTAAAGTATGCTTCTCAGACATCTCTGCTCTCCTGCGCCCGACTCCTTCACCTACCTCTTAAACACAATATTACCACAGAATTCCGCACCACATTCGATGGAGTCAGCAGGAGCAGACACGCTCCCAATATCTATGGAGGAGCGCGTTCAACACCACACGGCAGTGTTACACCGGTTAGGGACCGCAATGGATCAGGTGATGGCGATGATGGAAAGATGGGAGAGAGGTGGCCTTCCCACACCTCCATCAGCCACACTCCAACTAGTACCACAACCTTCTCCTTCATTGCCTGGGTCCAGTTCTATTCAACTCGCACTCCCGAGGGAGTACGATGGGACGGCGGCCGGGTGCCAGGGGTTCTTACTCCAGATGGATTTATACCTGGCAACCGTTCACCCGACTCCGTCGGGAGGTGAGAACCATCTAAGGCAAGAGAAGAGGAGAGCTCAGGACTTCGCCCCTGAGTTCCAGACCTTGTCCGCTGGCGCGGGAAGGAACTACGGGGCCCTGATCTGATTTGCGCGAGGACGTCTGTAGGGAGCTAGCCTGTAGAATCGGTTCCTGACAGTTTCATTCCCCAGCCCCTCCACTCCAACACCCATGGAGCTAGGAGGTGCTGCAGCGAGGGCGACCGGAGGAGGGGCCCTTTCCTGTACCAGCTGTGGTCGTAGAGGGCACACTGCTGACCGGTGCTGGAGGGGTCCTTCAGGGAGTCGAGACGCCAGGCCGAGCACTGCTCGGACACCTCAGGTGAGTCAGCACCAGACTCACCCAGATCTCCCTGTTGGCCATACAGCATAAGGCGCTAGTCGATTCAGGCGCAGCTGGGAACTTTATGGATCGTGCGCTCGTGTTAAGGCTAGGGATTCCCCTGGTGTCGTTAGACCAACCTTTCCCCGTGCACTCCTTAGATAGCCGACCATTAGGGTCAGGGAGGCCACGGTTCCACTGGACATGGTAACGCAGGAGAATCATAAGGAGTGGATTAGTCTCTTTCTTATTGATTCACCTGCGTTTCCAGTGGTGCTGGGAATTCCCTGGCTGGCTAATCACAATCCGGAGATTTCACGGAGACAGGGGGCTTTTCGAGGGTGGTCAGAGGAGTGTTCAGGCAGGCGCATAGGAGTTTCCATCGGTGCGACGATGGTGGAGAGTCCAGACCAGGTTTCCACTGTGCGCATTCCCTCTGAATATGACGATTTGGCTATCGCCTTCTGTAAGAAGAATTACCACCCCCTATCGACAAGGGGATTGCGCGATAAACCTCCTGGTAAACGCTGCACTTCCTAGGAGTCACGTGTACCCGTTGTCCCAGGAGGAGACAGTGGCTATGGAGACATACGTCACTGAATCTCTGGGACAGGGGTACATTCGGCCCTCTACGTCACCGGTCTCCTCAAGCTTCTTTTTTGTGAAGAAGAAGGGAGGTCTGGGTCCGTGCATTGATTATAGAGGTCTAAATTCCATCACAGTGGGGTTTAGTTACCCGCTACCTCTTATCGCCACAGCAGTGGAATCATTTCACGGGGAGCGTTTCTTCACAAAACTGGACTTTAGGAGTGTGTATAATCTGGTGGGTATCCGGGAGGGAGATGAGTGGAAGACCGTGTTTAGTACCACATCTGGCCATTTAAAGTCCTGAGGAGGATAAACGAGGTGTGTTATAGGTTACAGCTTCCTACTTACTATCGTATTAACCCCTCGTTTCATGTGTCTCTCCTCAGCCCGGTGGTGGCTAGTCCCCTGCAGGATGGTGAGGTGCCTGAGGTCCCTCCGCCCCCTCTGGACTTCGAGGGATCCCCGGCGTACACAGTACGCGCTATTCTGGACTCGAGACGCCGGGTGAGGGGCCTACAGTACCTCGTGGACTGGGAGGGGTACGGTCCAGAGGAGAGGTGCTGGGTACCGGTGGGGGACATTTTGGACCCTTCACTTCTGAGGGACTTCCACCACCTCCACCCGGATCGCTGCGGCGGTCATTGTCGCCGGTCTACTAGCCGCCACTGGTCCCCTTTTCCTTTTCTGTTAGTTTAGTCTTATTAGTTGCACCTGTTCCTTTTTGTGTTTCTTGATTTTTGTCTACTTAAACCTGTCAGGCCTGCTTAGGTTTGTGCGGGATTATTTTGTTACTCTGTTGGTTGTGGATGTGTTTTCGTTTTGTTTTCTCCGGACTAGTTGTCCTGTGTTTGGGCTGGTCAGTGTTATGCACCCTGTAATTTGGCGTGACCGTTTGTGCCGGAGAATAAATAATTACATTTCACCGAACCCTCTGCTCTCTGCGCCTGACTCCTACCCACCACTCCTAGTGATAAGCACAATGTTACATTAAAGGAAAGATACTACTAAAATATGACATATTTTGTTTTGCCCAATAAAGCAAAATAATGATTAATCTTACAGAAACCATCAAGCAATTGTGGCCATTGAATGATCCTTTTAGGTATATTGCTATCAAGAGAAAATGCCTAGGAAAATGACTATTCATAGGAGGCTTAAATTGCAATGGTCTGATTTACCAGAGTGATTATTTACCAAATGTTCCTAGACGTACAGTTCCCAGTTTAGTCTCACCTGACACATCCACTGTAATGATTTGCAGTTGTCTGTATATGTCCTGTAGACGTATAAGACCCAGTGCAACCCCATCCATGTCCTTCTCACTGGGGAGCCGCTGGGAGACCAATGATACATTAGCCAGGAAATCTAGATTTATGGAAAGGTTTAAACACGGCAGGAAAAAATGGAACAAGAGTTAAATGGACACTGGGTCTAGTCACTTTTAACACGTTCATATCCAAGCATACATAATTGATTTAGTAATGGAGTTGTGTAAGGCTCAATAAGTCTGCGTACAAAATGCCACACTGTTCCCTAGCGCACTGCTTTTGACCAGTAGTGCACTATATTAGGAATATGGGGCCATTTGGGACACAACTTTGGTCTTGTAGTCACACTTAATATGTCATGACCAAGCATAACTGGTTTAGTAAGGGTCTTGTGTAAGCTTGAGTTAGTTTGAATAAGGTTATTTAAGACTCACTTATACAACCAATAATTATAATAAGGTGAACATACAGTTGAAGTCGGAAGTTTACATACACCTTAGCCAAATACATTTAAACTCTGTTTTTCACAATTCCTGACATTTAATCCAAGTAAAGATTTCCTGTCTTAGGTCAGTTAGGATCACCACTTTATTTTAAGAATGTGAAATGTCAGAATAATAGTAGAGAGTGATTTATTTCAGCTTTTATTTCTTTCATCGCATTCCCAGTGAGCCAGAAGTTTACATACAGTGGGGCTAAAAAGTATTTAGTCAGCCACCAATTGGGCAAGTTCTCCCACTGAAAAAGATTAGAGAGGCCTGTAATTTTCATCATAGGTACACTTCAACTATGACAGACAAAATTAGAAAAGAAATCCAGAAAATCACATTGTAGGATTTTTAATGAATTTATTTGCAAATTATGGTGGAAAATAAGTATTTGGTCAATAACAAAAGTTGACCTCAATACTTTGTTATATACCCTTTGTTGGAAATGACAGAGGTCAAAAGTTTTCTGTAAGTCTTCACAAGGTTTTCACACACTGTTGCTGGTATTTTGGCCCATTCCTCCATGCAGATAACCTCTACAGCAGTGATGTTTTCCGGCTGTTGCTGGGCAACACGGACTTTCAACTCCCTCCAAAGATTTTCTATGGGGTTGAGATCTGGAGACTGGCTAGGCCACTCCAGGACCTTGAAATGCTTCTTACGAAGCCACTCCTTCGTTGCCCGGGCGGTGTGTTTGGGATCATTGTCATGCTGAAAGACCCAGCCACGTTTCATCTTCAATGCCCTTGCTGATGGAAGGAGGTTTTCACTCAAAATCTCACGATACATGGCCCCATTCATTATTTCATTTACACGGATAAGTCGTCCTGGTCCCTTTGCAGAAAAACAGCCCCAAAGCATGATGTTTCCACCCCCATGCTTCACAGTAGGTATGGTGTTCTTTGGATGCAACTCAGAATTCTTTGTCCTCCAAACACGACGAGTTGAGTTTTTACCCAAAAGGTCTATTTTGGTTTCATCTGACAATATGACATCCAAATGTTCTCTAGCAAACTTCAGACGGGCCTGGACATGTACTGGCTTAAGTAGGGGGACACATCTGGCACTGCAGGATTTGAGTCCCTGGCGGTGTAGTGTGTTACTGATGGTAGGCTGTGTTACTTTGGTCCCAGCTCTCTGCAGGTCATTCACTAGGTCCCCCCATGTGGTTCTTTTTCTCACCGTTCTGGTGATCATTTTGACCCCACGGGGTGAGATCTTGCGTGGAGCCCCAGATCGAGGGAGATTATCAGTGGTCTTGTATGTCTTCCATTTCCTAATAATTGCTCCCACAGTTGATTTCTTCAAACCAAGCTGCTTACCAATTGCAGATTCAGTCTTCCCAGCCTGTTGCAGGTCTACAATTTTGTTTCTGGTGTCCTTTGACAGCTCTTTGGTCTTGGCCATAGTGGAGTTTGGAGTGTGACTGTTTGAGGTTGTGGACAGATGTATTTTATACTGATAACAAGTTCAAACAGGTGCCATTAATACAGGTAACAAGTGGAGGACAGAGGAGCCTCTTAAAGAAGAAGTTACAGTTCTGTGAGAGCCAGAAATCTTGTTTGTAGGTGACCAAATACTTATTTTCCACCATAATTTGCAAATAAATTAATTAAAAAATCCTACAATGTGATTTTCTAGATTTTTTTTCTCATTTTGTCTGTCATAGTTGAAGTGTACCTATGATGAAAATTACAGGCCTCTCTCATCTTTTTAAGTGGGAGAACTTGCACAATTGGTGGCTGACTAAATACTTTTTTGCCCCACTGTATACTCAATTAGTATTCGGTAGCATTGCCTATAAATTGGGTCAAATGTTTCAGGTAGCCTTCCATAAGCTTGGGTGAATTTTGTCCCATTCCTCCTGACAGAGCTGGTGTAACTGAGTTCGGTTTGCGTGCTCACACACGCTTTTTCAGTTCTGACCACAGATTTTCTGTAGGATTGAGATCAGGGCTTTGTGATGGCCACTCCAATACCTTGACTTTGTTGTCCTTAAGTAATATTTCCACAACTTTGGAAGTATGCTTGGGGTCTTGTCCATTTGGAAGACTCATTTGCGACCAAGCTTTAACTTGCTTACTAATGTCTTGGGACGTTGCTTCAATATATCCACATAATTTTCCTTCCACATGATGCCATCTATTTTGTGAAGTGCACCAGTCACTCCTGCAGCAAAGCACCCCCAAAGCATGATGCTGCCACCCACGTGCTTCACGGTTGGGATGGTGTTCTTCGGCTTGCAAGCCTCCCCCTTTTTCCTTCAAACATAACAATGGTCATTATGGCCAAACAGCTCTATTTTTGTTTCATCAGTCCAGAGGACATTTCTCCAAATGTACGATCTTTGTCCCCATGTGCAGTTGCAAACCGTAGTCTGGCATTTCTATTGTGGTTTTTGTGCAGTGGCTTCTTCCTTGCCGAGCGGCCTTTCAGGTTATGTGGATATAGATACTTTTGTACCCGTTTCCTCCAGCATCTTCACAAAGTCCTTTGCTGTTGTTCTGGGATTGATTTGCACTTTTCGCACCAAAGTACTTTCATCTCTAGGAGACAGAACGCGTCTCCTTCTTGAAGGGGTATGACGTCTGCGTGGTCCTATGGTGTTTATATTTGCGTACTATTGTTTGTACAGATGATCGTGGTACCTTCTGGCGTTTGGAAATTGCTCCCGAGGATGAACCAGACTTGTGGAGGTCTACAATATTTTTTCTGAGGTCTTGGCTGATTTCTTTTGATTTTCCCATGAGGTCAATCAAAGAGGCACTGAGTTTGAAGGTAGGCCTTGAAATACATCCACAGGTACACCCCCAATTGACTCAAATTATGTAAATTAGCCTACCAGAAGCTTCTAAAGCCATTACATAATTTTCTGGAATTTTCCAAGATGTTTAAAGGCACAGTCAACTTCTGTGTATGTAAACTTCTGACCCACTGGATTCTGATCCCTATTATTGGAAAAATTACTTGTGTCATGCACACAGTAGATGTCCTAACTGACTTGCCAAAACTATAGTTTGTTAACAATACATTTGTGAAGTGGTTGAAAAACGAGTTTTAATGACTCCAACCTAAGTGTATGTAAACTTCCGACTTCAACTGTATCTGCATCATCAATCCATGAAAACATGAGGTTGTATTAACAAACGCACATCAACAGCGGAAGTGTGTCTATCAAGCAGATAGATACTATGTGGATACTGTATACATCTAATGATGTTAATTTAAATTCAAGATATTAGATCACTACCTGCAATATATGAAGAACATGTCTCGGTAACTTGTTCCACCATGTTCCGTTCCATCCTCAGTCTTCGCACCAGCTTGAATGCAGTGAAAGGGTTGCTGATGTATTTTTCCAGACACTCTGGGAAGTCTCCAGAGGCATTTTCACAGGCTTCAACAACACTGTGTTTGATTATTATAAAATATGATTAACTGAAAGCCCATTTCTAAGACCAGCAGCAGATTATGTAGGAGTTATGGCACCAGAGGCCACAAAATAAAAAGAGAAAATACAGTCTGTTTTGAAAAACCAAGTAACTCCTAGATTACGGTTGGAAAATGTTTTCCATTTTCTTTCAACAGCCACATACTATATCTACATGTGCACCTACCCTGGTGAAGGCCAGAATGAGCCCGAAACCACACATGCAACATTTAAATTTTTTTTCATAATATGAAGATTTCCGACAGCAGTCTAGGAGTATTCTGTTATTTTTCTCTTTATTGACAAGAATAAAACAATTAAAACTGATTCCAACTCTCTTTTTAGAGGACTTAGACTTAATGATTGTGCCAAAAGATATAACTTTCAAGTCGGAAACTGGGTACTTCTGATTCCTCAATGGATAGATGAGGTTAATTGCTGAATATTATGTGACAAAGTGGAGATTTCCCATAAACCCACTACCCTCTGCACTGTCACCTGTTAAATCCGTCTATGCATTGTTTCTGTGCTGTGATGAAATCTCTGAGGCTCTGGATGAGGCTCCGCTCAATGACAAGCAGTTCCATCATGTGATCTGTCAGGAAGGGGAAAAGGCCATTCCCAATGAATGTCATCTGACGCTCATAGACACAGAGGTGCACATACACTAATAGTGAATCCTCTTTAATCACAAAATCTGCGAATGACCTCAATCCTGACTTTAAAGTTTTGATTCGGTGAATGTGCACCTAAAAAGTAACATAACTTTACCTGTAGAGGAGTAGAACTCAGTCTCTTCAGCACAGAAAGTCCAGCCTATCAGCAATAATAAAATCACACGTCGAAGACAATTGGATTCCATTTCCTGGCCAGTCGCACAGCTCTAGCCCTATTTTAGTAAAACTCCAAATATACCCAATGTATATGTTATATATACATTAAGGAATACCCAATGTTGATGTTGAACCAGCAAATACAATCGTATTCTTCTCAGATTCCAAGACGAGAGTCCAACGCAGAAATGATGTGGTAAAACACAACGACTACGTTCTGAAAGACTACTCCAAAGTCAGTCTAGAAGCCAAACATGTCCACGTCAACGAGTCTGGTCAAACCCTTACATCTCGAGTCACCTGCACCTACAGTTTTCATAAAGCACAGTCATGGCAAATAGAGGATCTTTTCATTCGCACTAATCTCAATTGAGTAACCTACTGTACAGTTTAAGGCCACAGATTATGGCACTAGTAAGAGCATGCTAGCTACATTGTCTATCTCTTGTCTACAGCATTTGTAAGACAGAGGTAGTAAAGTGCCAGGAAGTTGTGCAAAACCATGTAGGCGCTAAATCCCTACTACTGTAACTCCCTGATGGCCTATGTGTCATAACACCTAAGTAGAAATGCATATTTACCATTGAACTGAACCAGGGTTATGGAGATACCACCAAGGGCTTCTGTTAATCCTTTAATGACAGGGTGTGGACATGGCTTCATTTATGGTGAAACACCAGAAGACATAAAGCCATGCTTAGCAACATGAATCATAGGCTGAGTCCCTCTTACACAAACTCTTCAACTCTCTTACCCAACGCATTTACTCTGTTAGGGTGTCATCGGTTTGTCTCAAATGAACCACAAAGTGCACTCTCATCAACATACAAACCTGTCATGAGAGGATCTCTAGGGAATTTTGACAGCAATTTGACATAATATCCAAACAAGGCTAAGGGAGCGGTAGAGAGAGAGGTATTTATGAGTGTGGAGGGACAGTAAATTAGACTTGTGCGGTAACATTAACTTTCCTGTGTTCAGTCAATACTAAAATAAAATCACATGGTAAGCTGCCCCACAGTCATAGTAGGGTAAGGGCAAGTTATGGAACGAGACAGCTTGGCGATATCATGGCAGAGGAGGGAATGAGACCTTTACCTGTAGGCCCACAGCTGATCTCATCTATGGTACATAGGTTCCCATATACACTGAGTGCACAAAACATTAGGAACACCTGCTCTTTCCATGACGTAGACTGACCAGGTGAAAGCTATGATCCCTTATTGATGTCACTTCTAATTCAAATTCAAATCAGTGTAGATGAAGGGGAGGAGACAGGTTAAAGAATGATTTTTAAGCCTCGAGACAATTGAGAAAATAATTGTGTATGTGTGCCATTCAGAGGGTGAATGGGCAAGACAAAGATTTAAGTGGCTTTGGATAGGGTATGCCAGTAGGTGCCAGGCGCACCAGTTTGAGTGTCTCAAGAACTGCAACACTGCTGGGTTTTTAATGCTCAAAAGTTTCCCATGTGTATCAAGAATGGTCCACCACCCAAAGGATATCCAGCCAACTTGACACAACTGTGGGAAGCATTGGAGTCAACATAGGCCAACATCCCTGTGGAACGCTTTCACCACCTTGCAGAGTCCATGCCCTGACGAATTGAGGCTGTTCTGAGGGCAAAGGGGGGTGCAAGTCAATATTAGGAAGGTGGAAATGGAAAATGTTGACACCAAACACTACTGTAATGAGTTACAGGGTAAAGGCTGAGATGTTACCAAATCGCAGTCTGCTCGGAAATGTGTCCCTGTCCATGAGCTCTTGTCAGAGCATTCTCGAACAGTGTTTTAAATAATCAATGTGATATGCGGAAAAACACTCAATGTTTTCAGTGTGGTGCTTAAAAGGCTTCACATTTTAATAGTGAATGTCTGACTGACTTTCGCAAAGTGAGAGGCCGTGTTTGAGAGTCTCAAAACTGCGATGTAGCATGGGTAAATTGTGACTGACTGATCTACAAATAATATTGAATAGTTATTTTGTAGGTGATTTGACTAGTCAGTCTTGACTCGTTTTTAAATAATTTGACTGCAATGTTGAACACGCCCGTAGAGTTTGGTCAAGTTCCCCTGCTCAGACATTGCATCCATCCACCAATGGTTGCGTACCAGGTCATCAACTTTCCTGGTGGACACCACATTGCTATAACATATGATACTTAAAATACCTATCCAGGCTTTGTAAGATCTGGCATGCATCATCAACGCCTGGGCAGAGGAACACGCCCCATGTGTGTCGGAATCACCGCTTTGCTACAATTCTCTGTTGTGAACAGTTGGGATGTGTTAATCTGGAAAACATGTCATCCTTACTAGGTGGTGATGGTGGCATGGCTTTACATTTTTTTTTAAACATTTAATTTATCTAGGCAAGTCAGTTAAGAACAAATTCTTATTTACAATGGACGGCCTACACCGGCCAAACCCAGACGACGCTGAGCGAATTGTGTGCCTCCCCATGGGACTCCCAATCACGCCAGGTTACATACATGAATAGCCTTTCTCAATGGTGGAGGTGATGACATTATGAAACAGTAATGTTACACAACTTTGTTCACAAGGTTACAATATAGGCCTTCCAATGTAGCCTGGTCTCATATCTGTTTGACAATGACTGACAAGGAGTTGGCAGGATAGCACAAACAGACTGACCCTCTAGTGGCGAACTCCTGAAGTGGTTCATATCGGATGATGACTAGTCCTTTTTTCTTGCACTTAGATCCTGCAGGCAGCGTTGATGGGATTTATCAGGCAGTCAGATATAAATCATGAGCCTTAGCTAATTGTAGGCTAATTTAGACAAATGTAATCATAAAATAGGTTAGGGCTAGGCAAAACCTCAGAACAACTTACATTTGACAGAGCCGTCAAGAGATCAGCCATCACAATAGTGAATGTAGGCCTACTGCACTTTGAATCAAATACACTGTTTATTCTGCTCCACATTTTCCATCTTTTAAAAATGTCACAATCATACAGTGTAATAATTTAAGAAGTCTATAAATACAAACGTAAATGGACTGGAATAGATGAAGCAGTATGTTCTGATAGGGTTGTGCAGTCAGTATGTGGTTATGCATAAGTCATTTTTGTATGAAACATCTGAATGCTAAACAAACATGTAAACAAAACAAGAAATCAGATACTTTAACGCTACATATCCATTTCTCTTTATCTGCATAGTTACTGCAGACTCCCAAGCTTCAGATCATTGTTAAAAGCCATAATGGATACCACAGTAGGTGTGTGTGTGTGTGTGTGTGTGTGTGTGTGTTCAATCAAAAGTTCAGGCACTGCAGGTGGAGTGTACTCCTCCAGCCAGGGGTCAGGGGTGAGAGGTCAAGTTCAGTCCACTTCTGTCAGGCCACATGGCCTCCTGAACTCCTGACCTCGTTCATGGATCCATTTGTTGGACACTGGCAACAGATTTAAAAAAAAATGTACAGTATGTCAATGTCAGTCTCAATTCAGTGGAAGTTTCAATTATCTCCAATGTGTGAGATTAGGGCTCTGTTAAAACCTACAACTACCAGGAATACTCCACTCACAGGTAGATGCTTCCTATTCCAGAAGTACAGTGCCTTCAGAAAGTATTCATACCACTTGACTTATTCTACATTCTCTTGTGTTATAGCCTAAAATCCAAATGGGCAAAAAAAGAGTAAAATCTCACCCATCTACACAATACTCCATAATGACAACCTGAAAACTTGTTTTTAGAAATTATGGCAAAGTTATTGAAAATGAAATATCTTATTTACATAAGTATTCACACCCGAGTCAATATTTTTTGGAAGCACCTTTGGCAGCAATTACAGCTGAGAGTCTTTCTGAGTAAGTCTGTAAGAGCTTTCTACACCTGGATTGTACAACATTTTCCCATTATTCTTTTCAAAATTCTTCAAGTTCTATCAAATTGATTGTTGATCAATCCTAGACAATAGTTTTCAGTATACTGAACAAAAATATAAAACGCAACACGCAACAATTTCAAAGGTTTTACTAAGCTACAGTTCATATAATTAAATTAAATCAATTTAAATACATTTATTAGGCCCTAATCTATGGATTTCACATGACTGGGAATAGAGACATGCATCTGATGGTCACAGATACCTTAAAAAAAGGTAGGGATCAGAAAACCAGTCAGTATCTGGCATGACCATAATTTGCTTCATGCAGCGTAGAGTTGATCAGGCTGTTGATTGTGGCATTGGAATGTTGTCCCACTCCTCTTCAATGGCTGTGCGAAGTTGCTGGATATTGGCGGGAACTGAAACATACTATTGTACACGTCGATCCAGGGCATCACAAACATGAAACATGAGGTGATGGCGTCGGATAAACGGTACGACAATGGGCCTCAGGATCTCGTTATGGTATCTCTGTGCATTCAAATTGCCATTGATAAAATGCAATTGTGTTTGTTGTATGTAGCTTATGCCTGCCCATACCATATCCCCACCATCACGGGGCACTCTGTTCACAACGTTGACATCAGCAAACTGGTCTCCCACATTACGCCATACACTGCTATCTGTACAGTTGAAACTGGGATTAATCCGTGAAGGCCACACTTCTCCAGTGCGCCAGTGGCCATCAAAGGTAAGCATTTGCCCACTGAAGATGGTTACGATGCCAAACTGCAGTCAGGTCAAGACCCTGGCGAGGACAACGAGCATGCAGATGAGCTTCCCTGAGACGGTTTCTGACAGTTTGTGCAGAAATTCTTCAGATGTGCAAACCCACAGTTTCATCAGCTGTCCGGGTAGCTGGTCTCAGATGAGCCGTCAAGTGAAGAAGCCGGATGTGGAGGTCCTGGCCTGGTTACATATGGTCTGCGGTTGTGAAGCCGCTTGGACGTACTGCCAAATTCTCTAAAACAACGTTGGAGGCAGTTTATGGTAGAGAAATTAGCATTCAATTCTTTGGCAACAGCTCTGGTGGACATTCCTGCAGTCAACACCCCAATTGAACACTACCTCAAAACTTAAGTCATTGTGTTGTGTGACAAAGCTGCACATTTTAGAGTGGCCTTTTATTGTCCCAAGCACAAGGTGCACTTGTGTAATGACCATGCTGTTTAATTAGCTTCTTGACATGGAACAGCTGTCATGTGAATTAATTATATTGGCAAAGGAGAAATGCTCACTAACAGGGATGTAAACAAATTTGTGCACAACATTTGAGAGAAATATGCTTTTTGTGTATATGGAACATTTCTGCTATCTTTGATTTCAGATCATGAAACATGGGACCAAACTTTACATGTTGCTTTTACATTTTTGTTCAGTGAACACTTTGTATTCAGGAAAAATGGTTAATTGCTTTGCCACATTATTTTGCAGACTCCATGCAACTTATGTGACTTGTTAAGCAAATGTATTTAGGCTTGCCATAACAAAGGAGTTGAATACTTATTGACTCAAGACATTTCAGCTTTTCATTTTTAATTAACTTGTAAAAAATTTAAAAACATAATTCCACAGACATTATGGGGCATTGTGTATAGGACAGTGACAAAGAAAATCTGAATTTATTCAGGCTATAACACAAAAAAGTCAAGGGTTGTGATTCATTTCTGAAGGCACTGTAAGTTTATGTGCAGGCAGACTCTCAAAAAACAAACACTGCGGGTCATTCCATGTCATTTCCACAAGCCATGAAACCCACCATCTCAGATTGTTAGAAACAGATAAGATAAGCATTCCTTCAACATTATTTTGTTGAAATATAATTTGATCTTTGAGAATTTAAGCTAACTGATTATACATAAATTGGCCATTTTATTTGATAGGATTCATATATTATTCAATAAATATAGTACCCAACCTCCGATTTGGACCAAACTTCTTCTTGCCAATAAGTAAGACATGAGGAATCCAAAAATGGTTGCTAAGAGAAGATCAACAACATCTATTTCATGTAGAACTGTCTTGACTTGTAGGACCACATCATTTACAGTATTTTTACCATGAGCAATTAGTTTTCTACCCAAAAGATGCAAAGAAAATGTTGTGATCCATTTAATATATACAAGTGACCAGCAAAATTGGTAAGGTGTGACAGTATAGCAGGAACAGAACCATCTAGTGGTCAAAACCTGGTACTTTCACAAAGTTTAACAGGAAATAAGGCAAGTGACTTCAATGACTAATTTCTCTGAACAGGGGGAAATAACCGTCACCAGATTCACAGGGAATACATTACATAGTATGAATAAACAATACTCCAAGATGCAGGTCCATACTACTTGTCAAACACAGATACTGATACAAAAACTGATACTGAACACTGGTTGTTGGGGTGGGATTGGTGTGAGGTGTGGGGGTGGCTTTTGTAATTTTTGGGGGATTCTTCATGGCTTTGCTTAGAAGAATGTAGGTCCAAATCAGATATCTATTGAATATTATATGAATCATATAAATTAAAATGGCCAATTTGGGTGCAATCAATTGTCTTCAATTCTCAAAGACTAAATTATATTTTGACATAATGTTTCAGGAATGCAAATCCTACCTGTTTCTAACTACAGAAACGATTTCAAACCAATCTGAGATGGTGGGTGTCAATCTTCTTTCTTGTGTTTTTTGATGTGGAACGACCCTGAGGTAACATTCCTATGAAGGTTTGATTGCAGCCTATGTGAGAGATACATACAAGGAGCACCGACTAGGAAGTAGTCAAAGAAACACATTAAATGACTGACACCAATTAATTGATTGATATTGAGATTAGACGGTGCTTGTGAGTTTGAACTAAACTCTCCATCCAACTCACCCCATTTACATCCTACTAACACAGGACAGGCAGCGTGTCTGGTCCTGTAGTCTCCCTCTCCACTCCTAAAGAGGTTGTACCAGAAGACTGCAGTTCCCTGTGGACACACATAGAGGAGACATACCTGTTCAGTACATGTAAGTCACCACTGCATCGACATGATGGCCCACTATAAGATAGTGTATGCCATCTCAACCCAAGGTTACATATATTTGATGAAAAGGGCCAGGAGTTTTCCCTGACCATGTAACCTGACCAGGAAAATCTAGAGCCTTTCATCTAGAGTTTTTCATGACCAGGTGACATGGCCCTATAGTGATGAGGGCTGTACTTGTCTAAGAGTAGGTGAATGGTTTATCTCTCACCTTTTTGGGATAGATAGCTGCTCCAAAGTCTGGGAACACAGTTGCTCCTCCCGCTTCAACATCACTCATCTGTCAGGGAAAACACAACCCTGTCAGCTGGCTTTACTGATATACAGTAAGTGCACTTATGAATTTACTATACTGTAAGAAATGTGTACTGCCTTTAAAAGGATACACTGTTTTAACAGGCGCGTAATGATACAAGTTACAGGTAGCCTAGTGGTAAGAGAGGCGAGCCAACAACCAGAATGTTGCCAGTTAAAATCCCACATCTGACGGTATCAAATCCTAGATGACATTGCTTGTTGTTGTGCCCTTGAGCAAGGCACTTAACCACCCACAACAACTGCTCCACTGGCGCCCAGTGTGGCAGCCCCCTGCTCCAACCTGTACATGAATACTTGTGTCTTTCAGAGGGGTTGGGATAAAGCAAAGTGACATTTCTATTGGACCAATGGACGAATAAAGTGATCTTAATTTAAAAAAATAACATGTAGCAATGTAAAGACCACTGACGATCTAAATAAAACAATAATATGTAGCAATGTAAAGACTACTGATGATCTAAATAAAACAATAATATGTAGCAATGTAAAGGCTACTGACGATCTAAATAAAACAATAACATGTAGCAATGTAAAGGCTACTGACGATCTAAATAAAACAATAATATGTAGCAATGTAAAGGCCACTGACGATCTAAATAAAACAATAATATGTAGCAATGTAAAGACCACTGACGATCTAAATAAAACAATAATATGTAGCAATGTAAAGGCCACTGACGATCTAAATAAAACAATAACATGTAGCAATGTAAAGGCTACTGACAATCTAAATAAAACAATAATATGTAGCAATGTAAAGACCACTGACGATCTAAATAAAACAATAATATGTAGCAATGTAAAGACCACTGACGATCTAAATAAAACAATAAATGTAGCAATGTAAAGGCTACTGACAATCTAAATAAAACAATATGTAGCAATGTAAAGGCCACTGACGATCTAAATAAAACAATAACATGTAGCAATGTAAAGGCTACTGACGATCTAAATAAAACAATAATATGTAGCAATGTAAAGACCACTGACGATCTAAATAAAACAATAATATGTAGCAATGTAAAGACCACTGACGATCTAAATAAAACAATAACATGTAGCAATGTAAAGGCTACTGACAATCTAAATAAAACAATATGTAGCAATGTAAAGGCCACTGACGATCTAAATAAAACAATAATATGTAGCAATGTAAAGGCTACTGACGATCTAAATAAAACAATAATATGTAGCAATGTAAAGACCACTGACGATCTAAATAAAACAATAATATGTAGCAATGTAAAGGCCACTGACGATCTAAATAAAACAATAACATGTAGCAATGTAAAGGCTACTGACGATCTAAATAAAACAATAATATGTAGCAATGTAAAGACCACTGACGATCTAAATAAAACAATAATATGTAGCAATGTAAAGACCACTGACGATCTAAATAAAACAATAACATGTAGCAATGTAAAGGCTACTGACAATCTAAATAAAACAATATGTAGCAATGTAAAGGCCACTGACGATCTAAATAAAACAATAACATGTAGCAATGTAAAGACCACTGACAATCTAAATAAAACAATAATATGTAGCAATGTAAAGACCACTGACGATCTAAATAAAACAATAACATGTAGCAATGTAAAAACTACTGACGATCTAAATAAGTGTCTTGAAAGTCTTGAAACTATGGCAAATTGTTCAATGACACTAAACATAATGTTTATTACACACCATTATACAGCAACACCAAGTCCATAACAGCCAGTCATTCAACTATACAGAAGTGCAGCAGAAAACTAAGTGATCCAAAAGCACTGTAGTTTTGCAAAGCGTGGCATTCTTCTTCTATTTACACACTCACATCACGCATACAGTATTAGCATGGACCAAGAAACAAGGTAGCATGTTGTGGGGTGGGGGGTACAACACGACGCAATATGCACTGAAATTGACTGACAGAGACTCCAAGGGGAATTGTCCTGTTTTTGATCACCTTTTTTCACCGACAACCATCTACTAGGTTAGTGATGGTATGAGTATGCGGTAACACGGATTGTCAAATGGTTGAGAAACATGGAAATGTCAATCAATTGAAGTCCAATATTCAAATAGAGTTTATGGATCTGCCAAAAACAATAATTATGCAAAATGGAGACCCAAAAAAAGAAGAGTCAAAATCTAAAATCAGTAACTGCTACTGTAAATTGACGGCAGCAACTGGATTCGCATACTTACGTAATTTAAAAAAGTAGCCACACGATTTCCAGTGCCTAATGTTTTGAAAGCATCAGGTTCATCTTTCTATGAAGATAGAATTTGAGAGTAAAACACACATTGAAAAAAACCACAGAGACATGTACTTACGTAGTTCAGGAAGGTAGCAAGTCTATTTCCATCGACCATGATGTCCTGAGGACGCTGCAACAAATGTTTATAACTTTTAACCCAGACTGAAATGAATAACTCTTGGATCCCGCCACTTAGGGCACTAAATCAATCATCTATAACTAAATGGATTAATAACAACTGTTTGACTTAACATAGTCAGTGAAAAATTTGTGAGGCCTAACCAATTTCACACAATATGAGCTACAACTGAATATAATATAGAACAATGTAGATGATTAGATTCACTATTTGATTAATATGGATATATTTTCATGAAGTTAATTGATACTTTGTGCACCTCCCAGTGGCACTGTCTACAAATGGGTGGTGGCCTCGGGAATCTTGCGTTGCACAGTCTGAAACCTTCCAGACAGAAGAAACCTACACACATTACTCACTATAAAACCTTAAACTGTGCCCGAGTTTAAAAATGCAATCTTCATCCTGCTGTGATTTTTTTGTTGCCAGAAATGTAAAATAAACCAACTTCTGACTGTGTATTGAATGTGTTTTTAAAGAATTCCATAACTCAATCACCACATATCAAAGCCAGCATGCATGGACAAGCTTGATCATGTCCGAAAATGTGATGATTTTCTAAATTACAATTGTATATTTTTACTAGAGACTCTTCTCCTTATAGGAAGATGCACTCGGGGTTTATGGACATGGTTGAACTGTGACTCAACCCTTCATCTAGAGCCGCGTCCAAGAGCCCTGGTCAAAAGTAGTGCACTATATAGGGAATATGGTGCCATTTGAGATAATACCTAGGTCTCGTTTGTCAAATCTGCCATATAGGAATTCAGGGCCTCTCTTAGATTACACACTATTCTAGCAGTGGATGGTCAATGAGATGGAGAACCCCCCGACAAAACTTTATAGGTCTACATTTGTCTTAGACAATGTCTTGCATGTTGACTGCTAACACCGTCAACAGCGCAGCGGTAAACGTGTGTGTTACGGAAGTCTTTTTTTTATCACAGGTCAACATACACGTGAAAACATACTTTCTCCATAGAACCCAGCAGGATAAACCATTGCATGCCTGTTGCATCCCTTCTCAGATGCAACAGAGAGCAATTGTAGGCCGTCTAGAGGTTACCCTTACCCTGGAGAAATCAAAATGTGGCTCATATTGTCCTCCGACCCCATAGTTAGCAATCTGTTCAGTGAAAAGAGAAGAGGCTGAATTATTTAACAACATCTGAAGCTTGAGACTGGTCACACAAAACCAGGTGTCTGTTAAGATTGTCAGTATAGTTTCAAAGAATGAACAGGGGTATTCTTGCAGTGAGCCACCAGAAAATAGTATCCAGTGTTAGGTAATATGCGTGTCTTAACAGGTAGAATGCATGTACAGTCTTATATAGTATGTGGTGTGTACCTGGAGTAACTCGGCAGTCTGCGTCGTCAGGCCTGTGATGTCCTCTATCCTCTGGTTGACACGCTCAATAACAGGGTCCTCCTCCCCCTCCAGCCAGGCACTGAAGGACAACAGATCCACTGACTCGACACAACACCACCACTAATTCATCCAGACATGAAGCATAGCTAAACATGAACCACAGAGGGCGCCAAAACCCTGCTTACCCATAATGACTCACCTTTTTGACACCCTGTAGTTCGCTGTGGTCAGAACGCCTGTTTTGGGGTCTCGAACAGTCGCTCTCGCAAGCTATACAAAGATTTACAGACAAGTAGGAATAAATATTGACATACAGCACTTGTAACATCTCATTTTCCCTTGGACATTCGCCACCTTATGATACAATGTTTCAATACTACCACTGAGTCATACAGTATAGTGTTATATCTCAAAAATATAGATCATCTGTGATGTAATAGTGGCCCTGCTGGTCCTGTTTGCTGCTCCTCTGCTCCTCTCACCCTGGGCTTGGCCAGCTCCTTAATCTTCTCAATTTCTGAGTCTGAAAGGGCGTTGAGGTAGCGGACGATGTGTGGGCTGTCCCACTCGTCCTCCTCCTTCATGGGCTGGAGCAGCAGGCGAGGGTTCCTGTTCCCATCATGGTAGCGGCAGTACAGCCGGCTGCGCCTCGCACTGGTCTGGATGGAGTGGGGATGGGTCGAGGGTGTGGGAAGTTAGACCGGAACTCACAGCTCCTCTCCAAAACCCTGTCAAATTACCGCACCGCTCTAAAAGTTCCCTCACGATAACTGTCTCTTTTAGACATCACCCTTTTGACACCATCTCATTTAGCTCCCCGTCTGCTTCTGCTCTCTTCTCAACTCCATGTCACTCCTCGTCACACCATGACAACGAGTGACAAGGAGTTGACATGATATCACATACTGGGAACAGGCTACATCTCATGCTCCTTACTTTTAAAAACACTGTCTGTGCGTTATAAGAGTCAGTCGGTCTCACCATTTTGACTCCCTCTCCCCTACATAGGCCCTCGTAGATCTCCCTCTCAGGTAGGTAGTCCTTGGGTCTCTTGTAGGTCCCCAGCTGGATGGGCTCCTCTGTGGCCGGCTCCTGGACCTCTTGGTTCAGCTCCTTCAGCTGCTTGGACAGCAGCTTCTCAAAGTAGCGCAGGTTCCCTCCTGCCCTCTGGTGGCTAGAGTCTGTAAGGACACCATGGGTATAATGCAGTTCGGCAGATTAACAGGACATGGGGGAATATGAGGGAATTGTGTGATGGCACGGCACGGCACAATTCAACAACATTTAACTCTCGTCAATGGTTTGAGTGAAAAGGAACTGTCTCTCTCTGTGTGATGCTACTTCAACCATACAAAATGAATCCGTTTTGAGTATCAAGGGAAATAGGCCTAAACACTAACATTGAATGTCTGAAATAAGATGCGGTGTGGTGTTTGGAGTCAGTTGTTTCAAAATTGCCATTACATGTTATGAGATGAGAGACATGATAAAGCATTTAATTCAGTATAGCAAAAAGGCATTCAGTTACTTTAGTTAGATCCAGTTGTCTTTTCAGTTTGAATTACAGGAACCTCTAAAACAAAAAATGTTATACCAGCTCCCTAGTACGGTATTTCCCTTTTGTTCACATCAAAGGCTTTGAAGAGTTAAAAGTAGCACTTTTCCTGCCACAATCACACTGGGGATTGGGGGTCACAGACAGCTGTAAAAAAAGATACCCAAAATAGAGACAACTACCCAACAATATGTTGCTCTAGCTAACTACAGCAGCTAATGTTATTATTTTAAATCGGATTCTTTACTTGGTAAATAAGCTGGTAGATCTTACTAGTTGTTGACCTTGGGTTCGGTTCATTCAACTTCACATTTAAGCAAAGTAACCAGAACTCCATAATTGCAGCCTTCAACAAACAACAACATTCCTGATGCAGTTCAAATTAGCAAACCGTGAGCACTCAGAGTTACACCCTGTAACTCTGGACAAATACGAGAGGTTTTGAGAGGGTGATTATGTGAAAATGTGCGAAAATATGACAGTATGTGAGGGAGAGTGAGTGCGTGAAAGAGAATGTGTGAGGGAGAGTGAGAGTAGAAGAGATTGAGAAAGTGTGTGAGAGATGGTATGAGAGAGTAAGACGTCTCTCCTGTTGTCAAACACCCCTAAAAATAAGCTTCTGGACATGAAACAGCGGAAACATTGCGTGTGAGTCCTACCGATGGCCACTAGGCGGCGTGTCAGCTCGATGGCACGGGGCAGGTCTCCCATCTGGTAGACGGAGTAGCTGAGATAGTCCAGGACATCGGCCTTGGACACCACGTGCTCCTCCCCTGCATCCATCTGCCTGAGGGACTGCTGCATCCACAGCACCGCGTGGTAGTAGTCTGCCTCGTTGTACGCCGTCTTCCCCATGTCGTAACAGTCATCCACTGTCAGGATGGCGTTGTGGTGCACACCTGCAGGTATGGTATAGCATAGTATAATGCACCCTTTTGGCAATACAGCACCATTCTGCTCTGTTTGAGGTCTCCTGGTAGCATGTCATAATAACATCCATTAATAAGACAGCTGTTTATGAGCAGTTTATCAACTGCTTACGAGGTTACTACATAAGAGTGCTCCATAAATCCACAATGGTGTTATGATACTGTAGTGGACGTTGCTATAGCAGCAGTAAGAAGGTCATATCAAAACACTTTGCTTTTGCAACCTTTTTCTGACAGACCTCCCAGACATGGTGGGGTGTGCAATATTAGGATAAGATGCACATTTGTCATAAAATATATACATAGTGAATGTGTGGCCACAGCATTTGCTCCCGGTATCAAAACTGTTCTGTTTGAGTTTGCATTTCTGGAGAGGGTAAACATCTGGCTGGATGAAAGAGCAACCGTTCTCTGCAGTCTGGTAGTGCTGGAAGGGCAGGCTGAGAAATGCTCAGCTCACACACCGTCTACATCCCAAATGGCACCCTATTCCCTACATAGTGCACTACTTTTGACCAGAGTTCTGATCAAACGTAGTGCACTATGTAGGGAATAGGGAGCTATTTGGGATGCAACCACTGTGCTGAACACATCTGGAGGCTTCTGGAATCTTCCATGGCAGAGTTTCAGTGACTGTTCACACACAAAGAGTATGGATGTGTCAAGGAGATGATAGAGCCTCACCAGGCAGTTTGCCCTTGGAGAAACTCTCTGAATCCAGTTTGTACGTGTCCTGGAGACGCATCAGTGCCTTGGCAGCACCTTTCTCATCCTCCTCGTCAGGGAAGTACTGCCTGTGTACAGTCATGTTGGAGATGAACCCTGAGGAGGGAACACAGTGATAAGGACACAGAGTGAAGCAGTGAAAAGGTTGCATCCCAAATACCACACTACCCACTACTTTTGACCAGGGCTTTGATAGGGACTTTGGTCAAAAGTAGTGTACTATATAGGGAATAGGGTACCAAACAATGAGTTGAAGGCATCACAGCACAGAACATCTGCATTGGAGTTGCCTGGTGTGCACTGGTATGATGTGTGATAATGTAGTGTGTGAGGTCAAGACAACTAGAGAATGTTTATTTCATTTTTTTATTTCACCTTTATTTAACCAGGTAGGCTAGTTGAGAACAAGTTCTCATGTACAACTGCGACCTGGCCAAGATAAAACAAAGCAGTGCGACAAAAACAACAGTTACACAAGAGTTACAGACAAACAAACGTACAGCCAATAACACAACAGAACTATCTGTGTACAGTGTGTGCAGATGTAGTAAGGTTAGGGAGGTAAAGCAATAAATAGGCCATAGTGGGGAAATAATGACAAGTTAGCATTAACACTGGAGTGATAGATGTGCAGATGATATGCAAGTAGAGATACTGGGGTGCAAAAGTGCAAAAAATGTATTGACAGTATGGGGATAGTATAGTTGGGTGTGCTATTTACATATGGGCTGTGTACAGGTACAGTGATATGTGAGCTGCTCTGACAGCTGATGCTTAAATTTAGTGAAGGAGTTATGAGTCTCCAGCTTCAGTGATTTTTGCAATTCGTTCCAGTCATTGGCAGCAGAGAACTGGAAGGAAAGGCTGCCAAAGTAGGTGTTGGCTTTAGGGATGACCAGTGAGATATACCTGCTGGAGCGTGTGCGTGTGCTACGGATGGGTGTTGCTATGGCGACCAGTGAGCTGAGATAAGGCGGGCTTTACCTAGCAAAGAATTATAGATGACCTGGAGCCAGTGGGGTTGGCGACAAATATGTAGCGAGGGTCAGCCAACGAGAGCATACAGGTTGCAGTGGTAGGTAGTATACGGGGCTTTGGTGACAAAACGGATGGTACCGTGATAGACTACATCCAATTTGCTCGGAAGAGTGTTGGAGGCTATTTTGTAAATGACATCGCCGAAGTCAAGGATCGGTAGGATAGTCAGTTTTACGAGGGTATGTTTGGCAGCATGAGTGAAGGAGGCGTTGTTGCAGAATATGAAGCCGATTCTAGACGTAACTTTTGGATTGGAGATGCTTAATGTGAGTCTGGAAGGAGAGTTTACAGTCTAACCAGATACCTAGGTATTTGTAGTTGTCCACATATTCTATGTCAGAACCATCCAGAGTAGTGATGCTATGCGGGCGGGCAGGTGCGGGCAGCAATCAGTTGAAGAGCATGCATTTAGTTTTACTATTTTAAAAGAGCAGTTGGAGACCACAGAAGGAGTGTTGTATGGCATTGAAGCTCGTTTGAAAGTTTGTTAACACAGTGTCCAAGGAAGGGCCAGATGTATACAGAATGGTGTCATCTGCGTAGAGGTGGATCAGAGAATCACCAGCAGCAAGAGTGACATCATTGATATATACAGAGAAAGAGTCGGCCCGAGAATTGAACCCTGTGTCACCCCCATAGAGACTGCAAGAGGTCCGGACAACAGGCCATCCAATTTGACACACTGATCTCCATCTGTGAAGTAGTTGGTGAACCAGGCGAGGCAGTCATTTGAGAAACCAAGGCTATTGAGTCTGCCGATAAGAATGCGATGATTGACAGAGTCGAAAGTCTTGGCCAGGTCGATGAAAACGGCTGCACAGTACTCTCTTTTATCTATGGGGGTTATGATATCGTTTAGGACCTTGAGCGTGGCTGAGGTGCACCCATGACCAGCTCGGAAACCAGATTGCATAGTAGAGAAGGTACGATGGGATTCTAAATGGTTGGTGATCTTTTTGTTAACTTGGCTTTTGAAGACCTTTGAAAGGCAGTGTAGGACAGATATAGGTCTGTAACAGTTTGGGTCTAGAGTGTCTCCCCCTTTGAAGAGGGGGACGACCACAGAAGCTTTCCAATCTTTAGAGATGTCAGACAAAACGAAAGAGGTTGAACAGGCTAGTAATAGGGGTAGCAACAATATCGGCTTATAATTTTAGAAAAAGAGGGTCCAGATTGTCTAGCCCAGCTGATTTGTAGGGGGGGGTGGGCTTGGGCAAGTAGGTGCGGGGGGTGCAGAGCTGTTGGCCGGGGTAGGGGTAGCCATGTGGAAAGCATGGCCAGACGTAGAAAAATGCTTCTTGAAATTCTCGATTATCGTAGATTTATCTGTGGTGACAGTGTTTCCAAGCCTCAGTGCAGTGGGCAGCTGGTGCTCTTATTCTCCATGGACTTTACGGTCTCCCAACACTTTTTGGAATGAGAAAACTGTGATGCTAGTCACGCAGTGGCTAAGAGCTCTCCAAGGACACACAAGGGAGACTAGCTGATAGAATTAAGCAATAAGGCACGATGGGGTGTGGTATATGGCCAATATACCACGGCTAAGGGCTGTTCTTATGCACGAGGCAACATGGAGGGCCTGGATACAGCCCTTATCCGTGTTATATTGGTCATGTACAATTAGAAATACATTTGATTTGATATACCACAAACTCTGAGGTGCATATTGCTATTATAAACTGGTTACCAACGGAATTAAAACAGTAAAAATAAATGTTTTGTCATACCAGTGGTATGCGGTCTCATACACTGTAGACGTGGCCAATGTCAACAGAGGAAAGATGCAGCTGCACATGAAAGACGACAGCCTGTGTTCTCTCTCAGCTCCACTCTACTCACACCAACTCTACTCTGCAGATGTCGGGGAGGAGCATGATGGATCAGAATTGGCCTCACACCTTCTTTTCCACAAGCCTCCTCACACCCACACACAGAGGAGCTATATAGAAGCTGTAACCTCTCCCTCCCTCCGACCCTATCTTACCATCTGAGGGGTCCTGCAGCACAAGGCTCTCCAGCTCGGACCACTCGGTGTTGAGTCTCTTCATCAGCTTGTAGGCGTTGACGGGGTGGGCCAGGTAGACCTCTGGGTCTGAGGTGGAGGCAAGCGTCAGCACGTCCAGCTTGTTAGCCCAGCTACAACACAGCACAGGGGAAAAAAACAGTCAGGTTCAGTACAGTACACAATGATCTCTAATCGTGCTACAATCTGATTATTGATCATTCCTCAAAATGAGCTTATTCTGTCTTGTCTTATTTTGGCAAATTAACATTATTGAATACATGGCTATCAAAGTTTATTAGCACTATGGTTACAGTGTAGTGTTCACCTTTTCACAGCAGCAAGCTTGGACTCCTCTGCTTGAATATATTCTTTCAAGGACTGAACCAACTCCTTCTCTGTGTATATCAGGTCTGTCATTTGACCTAATGGAAAGTGGAAAGAAAAAAAAGGGCCATGCTGAATATGAAACTGGAGATGACTCATTAAATACACTGAAGCTTTTGTGTTCTGTGTTATAGACTACTGCACATATGCAATAAATGTGTTTGGCAACCAGATCAAGTATTTTCCCATGATCATCATTTCCTGGAGGGAAAGTGGAGGACGTAGACTATGCTTTGGTTTCATTGTCCGGGAAAATAAAAGGTTCCCTCACACAGACTTCAGTAAGTGAAAAGATTCAACCTGTAGCATTCTCTGCTGTGATTGTATAGAATTACCGGTATGTGTCCAACCACACACCACTCTAGATACCCATGGTTCTTGGGGTAAGGGGGTGGGAATGCTGCTGTTTGCAGAAAACAATTCCATAGGAACACTAGACAGTCAAGAGTGAACTCAATGCTGTTGCCAGAAGGAAAGCGAAACAGCTTCACGCAATATTTATATCTTAGGGTAGTGGCAGCCAACGTAAGTATATCAATTACACAGATGACTTTAACTGACATTATGCAGGCTGATGGTGCCACTTTCAGTGAAATTATGCTCACCATGTTATTTTAGAAATTGGACTAAAAAAAGAACTACTGCTACTTGCTTATCCTGTAAACTATCCTAAGCCTTGTCTATAGCAGGTGTTTCCTTCATTTGATAGCTATGCTGGACAGATGTGAGGCGAGTTCAGAGACTTAGCTAATTGTTTTCCAGATACTTTTTAGAAGCCTGTTGAACACTGGAGGTTTGGCGAGAGAAATGAACGTCAGTCAACTCTACGACAAAGAGGCGCCGTAGGCTGGAGGTGTAAAGCTCTCTCTTCTCAATAGCATACTGGACACAGCAAATACAGCGTCATCAACATGCATGGAAAAGCAGGAATCCTGAATTCAATATCCTATAGACTTAAGAATTCTAAATGAGATGATTTATGACAGGAATTAGGGCATGCAGAAACTAAGGTTGACTGGTGTCATGTCAGATATACAAGGGTAATGGTATAGGCCTACTTATAGATGTGTAATGGTAAAGGGTACCAACAGAGGCGTAATGGTATAACCCTTACGCCTCTGTTGGCGTAATGTGGGTACACACATTACACACTACCATTCAAAAGTTTGGGGTCACTTAGAAATGTCCTTGTATTTGAAAGAAAAGCACATTTTTTGTCCATTAAAGTAACATCACATTGATCAGTGTAGACATTGTTAATGTTGTTAATGTTGTAAATAATTATTGTAGCAGGAAACGGCTTTTAATGGAATATCTACATTAGGCGTACAGAGGCCCATTATCAGCAACCATCACTCCTGTGTTCCAATGGCACGTCATGTTAGCTAGTTTATCATTTTAAAAGGCTAATTGATCATTAGAAAGCCCTTTTGCAATTATGTTAGCACAACTGTCGTACTGATTAAAGAAGCAATAAAACTGGCCTTCTTGAGACTAGTTGAGTATCTGGAGCATCAGCATTTGTGGGTTCGATTACAGGCTCAAAATGACCAGAAACAAAAGCACTTTCTTCTGAAACTCATCAGTCTATTCTTGTTCTGAGAAATGAAGGCTATTCCATGCAAGAAATTGCCAAGAAACTGAAGATCTCGTACAACGTTGTGTACTACTCCCTTCACAGAACAGCACAAACTGGCTCTAACCAGAATAGAAAGAGAAGTGGGAGGCCCCGGTGCACAACTGAGCAAAATGACAAGTACATTAGAGTGTCTAGTTTGAGAAAGACGCCTCACAAATACTCAACTGGCAGCTTCATTAAATGGTACCCGCAAAACACCAGTCTCAACGTCAACAGTGAAGAGGCGACTCCAGGATGCTGGCCTTCTAGGCAGAGTTGCAAAGAAAAAGTCGTATCTCAGACAGACCAATAAAAAGACAAGATTAAGATGGACAAAAGAACACAGACACTGGACAGAGGAAGATTGGAAAAAGTGTTATGGACAGACAAATCTAAGTTTGAGGTGTTCGGATCACAAAGAACATCAGAAAAAATGAAAAGATCCTGGAGGAGTGCTTAACGCCATCTGTCAAGCATGGTGGAGGCAATATGATGGTCTGGGGGTGCTTTAGTGGTGGTGTTAAAGTGGGAGATTTGTACAGGGTAAAAGGGATCTTGAAGAAGGAAGGCCATCACTCCATTTTGCAACGCCATGCCATACGCTGTGGATGGCGCTTAATTGGAGCCAATTTCCTCCTCCAACAGGACAATGACCCAAAGAATAGTACCAAACTATGCAATAACTATTTAGGGAAGAAGCAGTCAGCTGGTATTCTGTCTATAATGGAGTGGCCAGCAGTCACCGGATCTAAACCCTATTGAGCTGTTGTGGGAGCAGTTTGCCTATCAAGCCAATCCAACTTGTGGGAGGGCTTCAGGAAGCACGGGGTGAAATCTCTTCAGATTACCTCAACAAATTGACAACGAGAATGCCAAAGGTCTGCAAGAAGGACACAATTATTATTTATTTTTTTAAATGTTAAATCATTATTTATAACCTTGTCAACATCTTGAATATATTTCCTATTCATTTTGCAACTAATTTCATGTCTGTTTTCATGGAAAACAAGGACATTTTTAAGTGACCCCAAACTTTTGAATGTTAGTGTAGGTTTACCTATAGAGGTGTAGACTTCAGCCTGAATGCCCCAGAAGCAGCAGCAAACCAGAGCCAGGGCTGGGAGAGACAGGTGTTTCCTCATTGTACTGGTAGATAAGACCTGCAATGACATCATACAATCACATCAATTAGTCATTAGATTTAATTCAGTACAACTTTATGTATCCTCTCATGGGCAATTAAGACAGGCAAGTCAGTCGGTCATATCCATTTTAAATTATCCACACTGGCTACCGTACTATCAGAGATGTGATGTTGAAACAATTTTTAAAAAACAGGCAATGTCTTCATTATGAAAAAGCTTGCGGTGCTGTGTGTTCATAGTTTCCAACAGGCTTTTTACTATTCTGTTAGCCATTACCCACCAGCTGGGAGGCCCTGTGCGGTCTGGTGGTTTGTCATCAGAGTCTAAAAATGGCTGCAAAAGCAAAACCGAGGGCTGGGCCGCCACATGACTGATGAGAAATGATGACTCATAGGGTGAATCTATAAATCAGTCTTTTCATTGATCATAGGATCTTAATTTGTTCACCCTGTTGCAGGAGAACTTTCTTGCAGCGCAGGACATTTTTTAACTTGCAGTGTATTTGAGGTTTAAAAAGAGTTGGAAAGGTCCACTTTGAAATCTCAAGACTTGATTTTCTCCTTACGAAAAATTGGTCAACCCCTATAACAATTTTTGTTCATTATAATCTGTATGATTCACATTTCCTGTTGCTGCAGGATGATTTTCCTGCTGTAGCAAACTGACTCAAATTAAGATCTTACATCTGTAGCAGAGCATTGGGAGAAGACTCACAAATTCCCTGCTAAAAGGCGGCGGGTAGCCTAGCGGTTAAGAGCATTGGGCCAGTAAGTGAAAAGTCAGTGGTTCAAACCCCGAGCCGACTAGGTAAAAAATCTGTCGATGTGCCCTTGAGCAAGGCACTTAACATTAATTGCACCTGTAAGTCACTCTGGATAAGAGTGTCTGCTAAATTACTTAAAATGTTCAATGGAAAAGGTCTGGTTACCAACTACTGTATGTCTGGGTCATGGGTTAGGGGACAGGGCAGAGTGTATTATTAGAAAGCAGTCACATCTGTCTGTAAACCTGTCTGGCTCACACATACAGAGAAATTACAGTACTTGATTGATAGAAGTAGTCTTTCGACCAAAGACAAAACAACCTTTTCCACTTTCTCTTTCCTGTATAAAATCCCAAATACTGTTGACATAGACACACATGACATAGTTCAGAGAGGGAGTTTACAGTGAGGTTATACAGGGCGTGAAGAAACATTGCACAGAGTGTCTAAACTCTCCCCAGCTGCTTCACCACAACATTCCTCAGTGAGGACTGTTTACCCGCAGGTCTGTCTAATTAAGCACAGCTCACTTCACACTCCGTCTGAACCACTGTACTCCTAGCTTCTCCTTAATCCAACTCTAATTTTGGATTATCGCCAACGACCTGCTGAAACACAGTATGATAGATACCCAACTGTCAAAACTACCTCATTTGAAGCATACTAAGCATCTGGAGAAGAATAAGACTGGCCTAATTGCTAAGTGACCGTATCAGGTTTTTACAAAGTTTTGACAATAGATTTAAACATTCTTAAATATTTGTCACTAGTCCTACATTATGCTTCAAATTGTTTACACTGACAGTGGAGAGCAGAATGTATGGATAGATTTATATGTGTGGAAAATGCAATGTTTTGGCAAATCGTACTTTTTAAAATCTAAATAAAACCAATCCCTTGAGCCTTTCCAGATGAGTCCAACATTATTTTTTGTGAGGAATGGAGGGAAACAGGCACTTCCCAGAAAAAGAGATCCTTCCGGGACAATGACAGATGCTATGAGAAAGGGGAGGAGGAGGAACAGAAGTGACTTCGAGCTAAAGCACTACGTAGCTGACTGTGGCAGTCTTTTTAAATGCAAAAAGGTAAAGCAATTGTGGAATTTGATACATTCATGATAAAGGCAGATATTTGGTTAGAGAGCAGCTTACCATTACTAAATGGTATTGACCAAATGTCCGAACTAGTGTGACGATGTGGAATTGCTGACTAACTGAATACTGTGCACTGTGAATTCAGCACCATCATCCCACGCATCACCACGCCTCGAGTTCTTCTGACCTCCCACTCAGAGTTTTGCTAGTCATGGGTTAGTCCTGCAGTTCTGACCATTGGCAGGGTTTCCCCCTATATTTAGCAGCTGCTGCTAAACTGTTGCCTTGCCACCGCTACAAAGAATATGATGTCATTATTGCCACCATTGGTATTGAAAGGACAGAGGGCAACGTGTGCAGTAGGAGCTTACTTTGGAGGACACAGTAAAAGTTTACTCAGCAGATGCCTCCATCTGGGGCATGTTCTAATACTGTTGGAGCTCAGCTGAAAGAAACTCCATGGAAGAGCATCTGGCTTGTACAAGCAATGGTTGTCTATGGCCAGTCAGATTCCAGTAGGGGAAATCTCCAATTCACAAGTCCAATTAGAGAGTAAATAATACACTACCGTACTCTTTGTGTACTGATACAAGTGAAAATACTACAGTACATTTTGCATGAATACAAAACAGCCTTATACTGTATCATATTTCTTTCAACTTAACATTGGCCTTGGATGAACTCACAGTGAAACTGTTGTGTAGAAATATATCATCAGCTTAAGTGAATCAGGTGAAGCTGGATAAAAGGGCATGATCATGCACAAACACACACCCTCCCCAGGCTGAGATAATGCAGAGACAACCCACCCAAGCCTCAGACTTCACCTTTCCAGATTTCTGTCATAGCCTAATGTTAACTCATTCCTCACAACACACTGCTAGAACATACATCCCACAACCCCTTTCACCTAAGGAGGTCCCAACAGGGAGGCCCGACTGATTGCTCCCTTCCATCTCTGCAGCACACCGGTCAAATTTGTCATATTTTTTCACATTTTCTAGGTGTTACTTGAGTTGACAAGAACACAGCTCTGAACCATTCCAGAGCAGGATAGGGTAGTGAGTGACCTTTCCAGTATTTATTATGAGCTGAGATCCAGTAAGCCCCAGGGGTTAACTTCGTCCAGGACCTGGTACGTATGATCCAAATGAGAGCCGGGCAGAGCTAAAAACATTTCAAATGTTGTCCACACAAAATTTTCCACAGCCAACAACACGAGTAAGCAACAGCGGAGTCAGAAAACTCCATAGTAGAATAGTTGACCTATTCAATTGTTCAGCCTGTCACATTCGGTGCGAGAAAATAATATTCCTCTCGAGGTGTATTCAAATTGCGAGTGCCGAATAGGGAGAGAAATATGCATGCTCAGTTATTGTAGCCTATAACATGAATGCAGTCGAGAGAAAAAACACCTTTGAAAGCTTTTTTTGATGGCCACTGTTAAAAGAGGAGGATTCACTGAACTTTCTTATGGAAGCCAAAGGCAAAAAAAAAAGTCACTTAGACTTAGGAATTATAGGAATTAGACTTAGGAATTATTTAGTTAGTATCTGGTTTGAACAACTTAGTAAAAATAAAAAGTTGTTCAAATTAGATAATGAATTGTTCAACCAAGATACTAAGTCGTTTGAATGACTTATCTTGTTTGAATGACTTAATTGTTGTTTTGTCTATATAGGCATCTTTTGTTATGCAGCTTGTCAGACCATTTATTCACTGATTCTATTCATTGACATGAGTTGGCTGAATGGCAGAGCATGTAGGTGGGTGAGTGTGGAGCGAGGAGCAGAGCATAATTTCAGCAGATTAAAAAAAATGGTCTCTTCGCTCCAATTTCACTCTGGGCATGCTCTGCCTAGCATTTTTTATTTCCTTTATCACTATTCTTTGAATTACTGTGACCCCACCCACAGTAGCCAATATCTAGTTTATATTCTACCATCAAGATATGTAGTTTATATTTTGAAGGACTTAAAATGTATTAAATTATGTTTTAGGCAGGCAATACATTGGCTACTGAAAATATTACTTTTTTCTTTGAATAGAAACACCATATGTAAATCAATTTAATTAAGCTAAAATCTCATGAACACCACATTCATGTCAATAGGAATAACAGTAATTCTGTCTTCCATTTTGTATTCACTCACTATTGAAAAATTATTAAAACGCAACAACAAAAAACCCTAGTGTATTGAAATTAGTAAATTTGACTAAATTACTCACTCAAAAAGTAGAATATATTATTATTTATAAATGTTTAATGTGACCAATTATTCAGAAAGTATTTCAAAACCCACACAACGCAGGCTATTTGATTGACAATGATTCTTAATGTAAATATGCTAAATACTATTTCAAAATGTAGGTAACCTCTCTCAATAAGATTTAGTACAGACTAGGCCTGACACAAAATGTTATAATAATAGCCTTCTTTGACAACAATTCAGTGAATGCAAAGAGTATTAGATAGAGACCGAATAAAGAGAGAAGATACAAAACACAACAACTGGTCAGAGACCAAATATTTGTAGGACAAATTCATATTTCACACAGTCACTTTAGTGTTTGCATTTAGCCGACAACATGTCATGGAACTTCTGGAAGCACGGCCCCATCCTGTAAAGTGGCACAGAACACATAGAGTGCACAAAGGTTTCTACACATCTCCCAGGCTTTGCCCTGCGTCCACTCCGAATGCACACCACACACCCTCTCTTGCACCCTTCAAACTGTGAGGATTGAAAATATGCTTGGCCTATCATGAGGGTGTCTGTGTATGTTAAAAGCAACATTTTGCAATATATGGTGTGACTAGCGGAAAGGCTGTGGCTGGCCTTGAGGTGTAGGCAGCTACCATGAGTTGTGGGAGAAACGTACAGAACGTAGGCAGTTAAACAGACTGTCTTTTGTTAGAACTCAAACTTAGTAGTAACAAGAACCAGATGTGAGATAACGGTATTTAGGGTATGAGCGCATAGATATTCTACCCAGCAACAACTACACCTGTCAATGGGAGCGCCCGGAGGCTGGGACCAGCTCGGGCGCCAACAATCAACATAGGTTGAGTAAGTTTAAACCACACTTGATCTCTACTCTGACAGGCCAGCTCGGAAGCAGGAACTACTACTGTCAGAGTATTTAAAGAAGATATCTTTAGGGTGTTGGCCAGTTCTCTGTTCTACCCTGCGTGGTGTTACAGCAGACCCGTATATACAAAAATTGCATTGACCATTTATTGATAAGCTAATAAAAAAAACATAGTATACAATCGGTGATTCAGTGTAATATTTATCCTGATACCAGATTCGATTGACGCAACCCTTTACAAAACTTCACCTGCTTTCAAATGAGCTACAACTCGGTCCACACACCCTGTTACCACACTTTTGCTTCCCCTCTTTCTGCCACATCAAAGTGAATGCACAAGCTGCATTTGAATGCCTTCAGGGACCAGCGCCTGCGGTTTCTGGTAGGGGGCCTTTGCAGGGGTCTCCCACACAATGTACACATTTACGATGGCCATGTTGAGCATCCCCCAAAACACATACTTCCACCATTTTCCACCTGTGCATCCTTGTAAATAGCTCCTCAGTTGGTCAACCCCACCCATTTTCCTGTTGTAATTCATTACAAGCACAGGAACAGATATAAATTACTACCACTTTTAAAAACAACTCCAAAACTCCTGCCTCTGTCACTTTAGGCCCAGCGGTGTGGTACAAGGGTGAATGCTGGAACTTGGGGCAGAGACAATCTATGGAAACGTAGGCTCCCCTCTTGGGTGTGCTCTTCCTCTCCCTCCACTTCCTCCTCTTCTCCCTCCATGTTCCTCTCCCTCCACTCTCATCTCCCTCTTCACTCTCCTCTTCCTTTATCCCGCAATTCAATGGGCTTCATTGGCATGGGAAACATATGTTTACTTTGCCAAAGCAAGTGAAATAAAACTTAACCTTTCATGTTCCAAATATCTCTAACGGTTGCCCCAGCGTGAGTTTTTTTATGCACGTGATGTTAGAACGTTCTCTCCTTTCCAGAATGTGATTGTTACGCAACAGTACATTTAATCAAATTGAACCAGTTGCGCAGTTCAAGTCTGCAGACACTTGCACATGTCCCATCAGAATAGGATCTGAACACGTGTTCAAATGTTCCGTCTGTTGCCCGCATCGCAGTCATTGTTTTCATTACCAATAACAACTTTGGAAATGTGTGCGTTTCTATCAAAGTAAGTGCCTTAGTTTTTATTACATTATAATAATGTAATATTACAATAGTTTCTTTGTCATTTCTACTGTAGCTCACTGTATGTATGGAGCATAGTATATTTGTGTATATTCCTTATAACCATGGACACGCGAGGTAACGTTACTCATTTCATAACCTTTATGGTATTATTTTCAAATCGTGCTTATGTAGCTAGCTACATTATTCTATTAGCTCTGTAAAACAATGCTAATAGCATCATAGAAGTATTAGCTTGTGTTGTATTTTAAAGCTACTCTGGCCTTGGCTCCCAAGTAGTACAGCGGTCTAAGGCACAGCAACTCAGTGCAAGAGGCGTCCCTACAAACACACTGGTTCAAATCCAAGCTGCGTTTCTATCAAAGTAAGTGACTTATTGCGTTAATAGTTTCTGTATGTGATTTGAATGTGAACTGTATGTCGCTTTACAAAAACTACCATGTTCAGTAATCATCTCACCTGCTAGTTGGCGGTGAACTATGTGGCCATTGAGGGCAGCAGCGATCAGATGGAAAAATATCTTCTTATACCACTTGGTCGTTTTCCAAGTCCGTCCCACAAAGCTGTGTATCATGTCCACCTTATCCACGGCCCCCGTGTTGAGGTTATAGTCAAGCACAAAGTCTGGTTTGATTTTTCTCTCTCCCGTCAGGTGGTCCACCTTCTCTGTGGCCAACATGGTTGATGTATGGACAGTGGAGAGGACATGGACGTCTAGTTTGTCATGCCACTTTACTGCCAGCTGTTGACCGTTCTCCTTGAACTCCACCTCCTCTCTGTATCTTCCTGCCTCCGAATGCCGGCATCCCCTTCCTGTTCGACCTGACTGTGCCACAGGCCCCTGTGCTGTTGAAGAGCAGATGCTGGAAGAGTGTGGGACTGCTGTAACAATTGTCCACATACAAAGTGTGTCCATTGCTGAGATGAGGAGCCAGCGTGGTCATCACCACGGACCCAGACACCCCAAGCCCCTCATAATGTGGTGGACACTGTGTAAGCTACAATGTCCTGGACAAATCCTGTCTTCACGTCACACATGACAAAGAACTTGACCCCAAACCTGTGCCTTTTGGAGGGAATATATTTACGGATCGCCAGCCTACCTTTCCCTAACATCAGGTACTCATCAATGCATAGGTTCTTGTATGGCACAAAGACCTGACCAAATGCTGATGTCAGGCTGGTCAGAACATTTCTTATTTTGGATAATGGGTCATTTAGGATGGCAGTAGCATTGTTGACGAAATGCAGGCATCGCAGCAGAACTAGGAAGTGTTCTTGGGAATAGAGGGAGGCAAAGCAGGGAGTTGCAAACATAGGATCTGTGCTCCAGTATTCTCTTAGGGAGTTCTTCTTTACTATCCCCATGAGAAGGACTGTCACCAGGAAAGTATACATTTCACTAATTGTGGTTGTCATCCATTTAGCAAGTTTCCCCCTCATTCCTTGCTCCCTCTTCTCCTGTAGCTCCAAGGCATAGCGATTGGTCTCCTCTACTATGTCTCCCACCAGCTCCTCTGTCAGAATCAACTTGAAGCACTCTGCCGCAGATGGAAATGGCAAGGGGCGTTCCACTCCAGACTGGGACTCATCAAAGCAAACAGCTGGGCCAGGAGGGGCAAAATGGCTGGCGAGCTTCCAGCGACCACAGAACTCCTGTACTTCATCCACTGTCGGTCTGCCTCCATCACCACCAGCATCTTCAAAGGGACCTGGGACTTCATCAGTGGACAAGGAGTCCTCAGATTCAGGGTCCTCAATGACTACAAGGTTGGGGAGGCAGCTCCTCACTGTCAGAATCTGAGTCCTGAGTTTCATACTCAGACTCATTGTCAGAATTAAAAAAAATATCCAGAATGTCAACATTTGTGAATTGTCTCCTTTTGAAAGAGATTGCTAATGCTACAGCTTAGCTCATTAGCTACATACATAAACAACAAAATTGAATGGCTCAGAGTGGGAGTGAGAGCTTACGTGAATGACTGCCCGGCACGCGCCACTTGTATCAATAAATCACTATCAGAAAATGTTTTGTGTGGTAATTACAGTGGGGCAAAAAACTATTTAGTCAGCCACCAATTGTGCAAGTTCTCCCACTTAAAAATATGAGAGAGGCCTGCAATTTTCATCATAGGCACACTTCAACTATGACAGACAAAATGAGACAAGAACATCCAGAAAATCACATTGTAGGATTTTTTATGAATTTATTTGCAGATTATGGTGGAAAATCAGTATTTGGTCAATAACAAGCAAGCAAGATTTCTGGCTCTCACAGACCTGTAACTTCTTCTTTAAGAGGCTCCTCTGTCCTCCACTCATTACCTGTATTAATGGCACCTGTTTGAACTTGTTATCAGTATAAAAGACACCTGTCCACAACCTCAAACAGTCACAATCCAAATTCATTAAAAATCCTACAATGTGATTTTCTGGATTTCTTTTTCTCATTTTGTCTGTCATAGTTGAAGTGTACCTATGATGAAAATTACAGGACTCTCTCATCTTTTTAAGTGGGAGAACTTGCACAATTGGTGGCTGACTAAATACTGTTTTGCCCCGCTGTACTTACACTGCCTTGCGAAAGTATTCGGCCCCCTTGAACTTTGCGACCTTTTGCCACATTTCAGGCTTCAAACATAAAGATATAAAACTGTATTTTTTTGTGAAGAATCAACAACAAGTGGGACACAATCATGAAGTGGAACGACATTTATTGGATATTTCAAACTTTTTTAACAAATCAAAAACTGAAAAATTGGGCGTGCAAAATTATTCAGCCCCCTTAAGTTAATACTTTGTAGCGCCACCTTTTGCTGCGATTACAGCTGTAAGTCGCTTGGGGTATGTCTCTATCAGTTTTGCACATCGAGAGACTGAAATTTTTTCCCATTCCTCTTTGCAAAACAGCTCGAGCTCAGTGAGGTTGGATGGAGAGCATTTGTGAACAGCAGTTTTCAGTTCTTTCCACAGATTCTCGATTGGATTCAGGTCTGGACTTTGACTTGGCCATTCTAACACCTGGATATGTTTATGTTTGAACCATTCCATTGTAGATTTTGCTTTATGTTTTGGATCATTGTCTTGTTGGAAGACATATCTCCGTCCCAGTCTCAGGTCTTTTGCAGACTCCATCAGGTTTTCTTCCAGAATGGTCCTGTATTTGGCTCCATCCATCTTCCCATCAATTTTAACCATCTTCCCTGTCCCTGCTGAAGAAAAGCAGGCCAAAACCATGATGCTGCCACCACCATGTTTGACAGTGGGGATGGTGTGGTCAGGGTGATGAGCTGTGTTGCTTTTACGCCAAACATAACGTTTTGCATTGTTGCCAAAAGTTCAATTTTGGTTTCATCTGACCAGAGCACCTTCTTCCACATGTTTGGTGTGTCTCCCAGGTGGCTTGTGGCAAACTTTAAACGACACTTTTTATGGATATCTTTAAGAAATGGCTTTCTTCTTGCCACTCTTCCATAAAGGCCAGATTTGTGCAATATACGACTGATTGTTGTCCTATGGACAGAGTCTCCCACCTCAGCTGTAGATCTCTGCAGTTCATCCAGAGTGATCATGGGCCTCTTGGCTGCATCTCTGATCAGTCTTCTCCTTGTATGAGCTGAAAGTTTAGAGGGACGGCCAGGTCTTGGTAGATTTGCAGTGGTCTGATACTCCTTCCATTTCAATATTATCACTTGCACAGTGCTACTTGGGATGTTTAAAGCTTGGGAAATCTTTTTGTATCCAAATCCGGCTTTAAACTTCTTCACAACAGTATCTCGGACCTGCCTGGTGTGTTCCTTGTTCTTCATGATGCTCTCTGCGCTTTTAACGGACCTCTGAGACTATCACAGTGCAGGTGCATTTATACAGAGACTTGATTACACACAGGTGGATTGTATTTATCATCAATAGTCATTTAGGTCAACATTGGATCATTCAGAGATCCTCACTGAACTTCTGGAGAGAGTTTGCTGCACTGAAAGTAAAGGGGCTGAATAATTTTGCACGCCCAATTTTTCAGTTTTTGATTTGTTAAAAAAGTTTGAAATATCCAATAAATGTCGTTCCACTTCATGATTGTGTCCCACTTGTTGTTGATTCTTCACAAAAAAATACAGTTTTATATCTTTATGTTTGAAGCCTGAAATGTGGCAAAAGGTCGCAAAGTTCAAGGGGGCCGAATACTTTCGCAAGGCACTGTATATATTTACGGTTTTATTCACATGTTTTCAATTACCGGTGACTAATCACTCATTCTGATTCTTGCATAGATTGTAATGGTTACATATTATGTGTGTAAAATACTTTTTTGAAGGTTGTACTGATTATGATGAACTAAGCTGATTCCAGCTGTGTGTGGAGCCATGTTTGTTGACATACAATGCATTCTGGGTTGTCGGACCAAAGATGTTATAAATGAGGTAAGTGAGTAAGGGTTCACTAATATTTTGAAAACTTCAGAAAGTGAATGGTGGGATGTGAACGAAGGTAAACAACACACCCCCTTCAACATGCATACCATAAACAGACCAACAGATCTTTGGTTTCTGTGAGGGAAAAAAAAGCATGGCAGCGCGCAGAAACTACCCATCATCGGATTACTTTAGATTTCTAGAGAGTGTTTTACTCAATTATTTCGATCAATGTTGAGCTCACCCGTGATGTGATTAATTATAAATAGTAATTTCTATTAGCTAATTCATTTTGTAGTCTATGTCAGCTGAGAGTTGTACAAATTATGACCGGCTTGTGTTTAGTCAATCTTTCCTCAGTTAGCGCTAGGACAAATGTAGCCTACACTTTTCCGGTTTGGATGATTGTGCTATGCTGTAGATACTTCTGTGAATGTCTGAACATTGCATCCAAAACGAAACTGCTCATATTCTGGACATAACTTTGTAAGGACTGTGTTTGTGCAAAATGTTTCTGAAAAAACAGTGTGGCCAGCTCAAATGCTTTGTTGCGATTGTTGCTCATTCGAAACTGGCCGTTCTAAATAAGCGTTCTAATCACACCCGTGTGATCTTACGCTACAGGGACCACTGTAGAATGATCACACCCGTGTGATGGTATATGTAAAAGGGTTAAACAAAAGTGAAATAAACAAAAAATGTGCAGTAAACATCACACTCACAGAAGTTCCAAAAGAATAAAAGACACATGTCATATTATGTCTATGTACAGTGTTATAACAATGTGCAAATAAAAAAAAAGTACAAAAGGTAAAATAAATAAAGAAATACAGGTTGTATTTACAATGGTGTTTGTTCTTCACTGTTTGCCCTTTTCTTGTGGCAACAGGTCAAACATCTTGCTGCTGTGATGGCACACTGTGGTATTTCACCCAATAGATATTGGAGTTGATCACAATTGGATTTGTTTTTTAAATTCTTTGTGGGTCTGTGTAATCTGAGGAAAATATCTCTCTCTAATATGGTCATACATTTGGCAGGAGGTTAGGAAGTGAGGCTCAGTTTCCACCTCATGAGCAGTGTGCACATAGCCTGTCTTCTCTTGAGAGCCAGGTCTGCCTACGGCGGCCTCTCTCAATAGCAAGGCTATGTTCACTGAGTCTGTACATTTTGGAAGAGATGGACACAGGAGTACCTGCCATTCCTACAGGAAAGACAAAAGTGGGGTAAAGTGAAGACGCAGCTTCTGTGAAGGAGATGTGGTTCTGGTCATGGACCCCACGGCACCACTTAGTGCATGGGTACTTGGAAAGGTTCTTGAGGCCAAGCCTGATTCCAAGGGGTTAGTCAGTGCAGTACGCCTGAAGACAAAAAACAACATTATAGAAAGACCAATATCCAAGATCTGCGTACTGCAAGAAGGTACAGTCTAAAAGGAAGGCTCCAAGTTAAGTAAATAATTGTTTTTGATTTCACACCAAATACATTTGGGGTCGGTGTATAAGAGCCAAATATAAAAATATACAATATGACCTGTTTCCAATTCATGATGCAAAGTATGTTTGCCATTAATCCCCTGTCAAGTGTGTGTATCACCTCTACAGGCCAATGGAGAAAACAGTTAATAAAAGGCATACGTGCTCCATAGCCTACTGGGAGTGACTGGAATGGCAGCATAGCCTTTTGACCACACCAGCCCATGTTAACCGTGATGTTTGTTTCTTTAGTTTTAATGATCAGAATTTGTTTTGGTATAATCTTAACATTTTTTGTATCCAGAAGAACAACAAATAAATGGATTATCAAACTCTGGACATTGGGGAAATGTTAGTCTTCACGCATACAAATCCAATCTCCATTGTGGCTAAAGGATTAGAATGGAAATTGTATTGGGACAATTATATTGGACAATTTAGCCACTATTATTTTAATAATGAGAATGACTAATTACGATTTGACTTTTGTGATTAGGAATTTCATACTTTATTCTGTTATTTTTGTTATGGAGCAGACAAAAAAAACTGTCCAGTTAATATACCACTTTGTGGTTAAAGGATTTCCTGCCTCAGGCTCCTCAATTGCTCTGTCACCTGACCCATGACTATCTGTTCCCCTTCACCATTGTCAGTCATCCCACCTGTCTGGCTACACACACAGATTCCAAGAATCTTTCAATGGTCCACCTAGCTAGACGATGACTGAACCAAAGACAGGTGAAAAGGAAATGTAGGAGGAGAAGGAAGAATTGTCTCCACTGGAAGGGAGGAAAGATGAGGAAATAGCAGCTGAGGCTAAAGTCCTGGAAAGAATAAAAAAGATTCAGGAGCTAAGCCTAAAGCACCGAAGAAGGATTAATCCTCAACTACCAGCATCACCAGGAGAACCAGGCAACAAACGAGCAGACAACTATCAGGTTATTTGAAGGATTATGTGATGAAGTTTCTCCTACCAAAGGGCAAGCCCACTAAATCAACTGTTATTGGTTACATTCACATGGTAAGCAGATGTTATTGTGGGTGTAGTGAAACGCTTGTGTTTCTAGCTCCAACAGTGCAGTAATATCTAACAATTCACACAATACACACAAACCTAAAAGTATGGAATATATAAATATTAGTGGGAAAAAAACTGTTCCAGCTACAATAAATGCGGCCTAAGGCTATGTGGTTTCCAGTTTGCAGAAAGTCCAGTGAAGGTTTTTGAGGGCCGTTATGGTATCGGCTTGAGAGGGAATAAACGGGAATTCTTTTGGGAGGTAATATGGTTGGCAGTCCATTCTGAATACCTCTTCTCCGCCGCCAGCAGTGTTTTGGATCAGCCTCTGGAAACAGTTCAATTGTCCTGGGGGGAACGAACAAAGGATCCAATTCGGGAAAGTTGTATCCCCGTTCATAATGCTGGCGAGTTACCGCCGCTCTGATATCCAAACTATCTTTCCAGCCGTATGTAATAACACAAAACATTTCCTGGGCTAATAATGTAAGAATTAACACATAAAAAAATGAAATACTGCAAAGTTGCTTAGGAGCTAGAAGTAGAGCTGCCCTATCTGTCGGCAACATCTTGCCATCTCATCACGAAGGCTCAAAGCAGTGATGCATAAAACTGTTTGTTTCAGCCATCAAACATCCCGTCCAAGCTAAAGACCGGAAACCGCTTAGGAACAAGAGGGTGGTCTACTGGGAGAACCCATGGAAGAGGTAACTCCCACAGCACAGTTCGGCCAGCTCTCCAAGGTGGGGTCCGCTCAACCCTCAAGTCATGGGAAATCATTGAGGCACTTTAGATGGAGTGACTCAAGACGGAGTGAGAGTTTGACCAGTGGATATTCACAGACCGCTGTCCTACAAGAGAGAATGAAACTACTAGCTTTGGAGGAAATTGAGGAGGAACGATGTCACCTATTGGACGTGCAGGCCCGTAAAGCTATACAGGAACAGGAATTGTCAAAGACCTGGCACAGCAGCAGCATCAAGCAAGAACAAAATTGGAGGAGGCACGGATAGTCTCATCAGTCCTGGAGAGGAACAAACAGTTCAGAGGTGCCCAACCATCCTCTTCTGTCAATCACAACACGGGCTGTACTTCCACTACTCTGTGGGACAGAATGGTGACTACTGAAGAACCCTGAGCTTGCTGAAGTTCATAAACGGGAGATTCATAACCTTGTGAAGGCAGAATGTCACCAAAGTGACCGCTCATGAAGAGGGAAACGCACCCAGTGAATCCTGGTATCTCCCTCCCCATTGGTATTGCTGGATAATATGGTAAGTACCGATTTGTCTTCAACTGTTGATTCCAGGATGCTGGTCAAAGCCTAAATGACTGTCTGCTGCCTGGACCAACCTTTGGTCCTTTCTTGCTCGGTGTCCTTCTCCGGTTCTGGCAGGACTCCACAGACATCAGTGGAGACATCAAAGCCATGTTTATCTGATTTGTCTGCTGCCTTCCGACACCACACTGCTCCAGTTCATAGGGTGAGATATGGAACGAGACGCAGAGCCCACAATCTAAGAATGGCAAGTGCTAACATTTGGCACCACAAGCAGTCCTTGCTGTGCCATATACACTCTGCAGAGACACGCCTGGGAACACCCAGACAGTGACAAAGAAGTCTGGGACTCAGTGGAGAATGCCTTCTATGTGGATAACTGCTTACAGAGCCTCTCATCCACTGTTGAAGCAAAATCACTCCTCAACAAAGTCTGGAATCTCTTGTCCAAAGGGGGATTCGAGGCCTGACAGAGGGCAAGTAACACAGCAGAGGTTATCCAGCACCTCCCGCCACAAGCCAGGACAAGTAGCATTGAAGTATGGCTGTCACAGTCTGGCACCAACCCACAAGAACCCACTCTAGGTCTGAGATGGAGCTGCACACCGGATACAAGTGCCGCTCAGCCCTGAGCACCAAAATCCCCTCGGGTATATCTTGCCTTACACAGGGCCAAAGTCTTAGTCCGGGATCTGTGGCAGACCAACAGGGACTGGGATCAACCAATCCACCCAGCTGACCTAGTGGAAAGATGGATCTGTTGGGAAACAGTTGTCGGCGCTCTCCAAAGTCCAGATGCCAAGGTGTTATGTCCCACCCTATGATGACCAACTAGGTCCAAGCCAGGAACTTCATGTGTTCTGTGACACTTCAGAGCGGGATTATGGAGTGGTTTCCTATCTCTGAGTGGAGGATGATGCTGGCCAGACCCATGTCTCCTTTGTCATGGCCAGGGTCACACCCAAGAAGCAGTTGTCAATGACTATGCTGGAACCCTTTCTGGAGCCCAGTTGGCCTCCACCTTGCAAGCCGAGGTCACCTTGCCAATCCAAAGGGTCATCTACTAATTTGACCCCGATACTGACATGGCTCAAGTCAGAGTCCTACAGGTATAAGGTGTTTGTCGGAACTTTTGGAATTCAATGACTGGAGGTATGTTGATAGCTCAAACAATCGTGCTGATGACACCACTAGTGGTAAAACTCTCCAGGAACTGGCTCAACCCCATGGCCGGTTTCGCTTTGTCATTATGGAGTTCTGTGTGTAGATTGATGCATACTTTTTTTTCTCATCCATTCTAGAATAAGGCTGTAATTGTAGTTAAATGTGTAAAAAGTTGACCAATGGAAACACTTTCATGGGCATAGACAACACCGTTCAGTCAATAGTGTCTAACCCAGAGCTCTTCAACCCTGTTCCCGGAAAGCTACCCTCCTGTAGGTTTTCAATCCAACCCCAGTTATAAGCTGAATCAGGTTAGTTACGACCAGAAAATTATTAATATCAGGTGCGCTAAATTAGGGTTGGAATGAAACTTTTTGACACACCCATTCCTTTCAACACAGCCATTACTCCGAGACCAGTCCAGGACACAGCTACCTATACTCGAGCTTTGCTCCTAATGTGAGGCACTGAGGCTAGCTAGGTTAGTTAGCTAGTTACCTATACCGTTAGACTACAGTATATTTTAGTTATAGCAAACACAGCTAGCTAACTAGGTTAACTTTAATAGCTTGGTTTGTAGTGGTACTAGCATGTCCCATTGTGTTCGAAACAATCACCAAATTGTACTCTACAACACTGCCTAGTTTAAAAGATACCTTATATTGCTAGCTGCAGACAGCAAAACAACTCCTGGTCCAGCTGGTGCCTCTGCTTGCTGGTTTCGCAATTATTTTTCCTCGCTGTCTGAACTCCTTTTCAGTTTATTCCAGCTCAAATTAATTAGGCTGTATGTTCCTATGTGAAAGACAATCTAAAAATGTTTCGTCATCCAGCTTATCTTGGAAAGAGGAATCATCAGAAGCAGCCATTGTAGCTAATTATTTAGCAATCTCGGATAGACAGTACACAGTAACATAGCCTGCATTCGTGGGTGAGAACAAGGAAGTAGGTCTCCCATCAGGCTGTACAATTTCCCGTCTTTACAAAGCCAGGGGAAATTAGTAAACCTAGATATCCTGCAATGTCTTGGCAGATAGGAACATCGTCGAGACCAATGGCTCTATTGAACAAGGACAACAATATCTATTGTTGCCAACGTGACCGTGCAATCAGAGAAGCACAAAGGCCACAATAACTGTTACAAAACATACATAAGACAGCAGTCTCAATCAACCAAAGTGAGGTCCATACATAAATGGTTTGATAAGATCGGTGTGGAAGAACGTGACTGGTCTGCACAGAGCCGTGACCTCAACCCCATCGAACACATTTGGGGATGAATTGGAAAGCTGACTGCAAGCCAGGCCGGATCACCGTACATTAGTGCCCGACCTCACGAATGCTCTTGAAACTGAATGGAAGCAAGTCCGCACAGCAATGTTCCAACATCTAGTGAAAGCCTTCCCAGAAGAGTGGAAGCTGTTATAGCAGCAAAGTGGGAGGCCAACTCCAAAATAATGCCCTTGATTTTGGAATATATATAATTTGAAGAGTAGTCCAAATATCACACATGGCACTTTCCTATGGCCAGATATGGACTCATTCGATATCCAGAGATGTGCAACATTCTATTTTCCCTCTTCACGTTGACAAATATCCACTGTATATTCAAGATAAGAAGCTATATTGAGTCAAGATATGCATCTCTTGGCTGAGGTCCATATCTGGATCTTGCGATTCTTTTTGATATGCTGAAAATAAGTACGATTTCTGAATATTTTCTGAGTTTTCATCACATGCTCAATAATGACAAATATGAAATCCATATTTTTCTTTCATGAACATATCATTTTTGAATTCCCTCCGGATATCATACATGGTATGGCCGGATAAGGACTCATTAGATAGAGAAAATAAGATGTCCACATAGGTCTATATGTTGACAAGTACTAACAGTAGGCCTACGTAGCATATTTTCTCATGATTTGGATATGCTAAATAAGGACAATGTGATGTTTATTTGAGTTGAGGACATGCTCAATAATTTAACAAATATTAAATCCATATAAATCTTTCTGACACTATAATGTTTTATTCCCTATGGATAAAAATAGTCACTATTTACCCCAGCCACAAAATTCTAAACCCGGCTATTTCTAGAATTTCCCTTCTTACAATCTGATTTTAAACCTAACCTAAAGCACACTGTCAAGCTTATGCCAAACCTTAAATTAATGGGTTAACTAGCAGGGGTTGGTACCGGTTCAGGGAACAGAACCGAAAACCCGGAAAATAATTGTATTTTTCTAGGAACTGAAACTGAAACGAAAGGGATCCATACTGTTCTGAAACAGAACCGTTATTTTAGAAGCATGGGAACCGGTTAATAACGATATTTTACGTTCCAGGCATTTTTTTCTAGTGTTGGGATTGGAACTCTGGATTTGCTATGCTGCATTTGTTTAAATAGAAAAACCAGATGCGCTTTGGAAGTAGCAACTTGGATGAAATAGGTTGCCTTTTTGTGCCTTGTATAGCCTACTACTGAAAATGATGCAACGTATGCTCAGATGTCACCTTCATGTCAAGAAGTGCGATGTCACCTTCATGTCAAGAAGTGCGTTGATTTCCGGTGCCTGAACAACGTCCATCACACAAATTATTTTACATTTCATAAAATCAGATTTAGCCTATTTTCGATCAGACATACAATGATGAAACATTAAAATATCCATTATCCACATTATCCACATTGATTCATGTAAGGATATCTATTGAAATAAATCAGGTCAGGTAATGATTACAGATATGATACATTTCTGAAAATATGTGGATTCGTTCATGCCTGAGTATAAAGGCTTAGACATGTCAGCATGTTGACACATACCCTTTCCGGAGTTAGAATATTCTACTAATATGCATCAGGCGCGTGTCTTGAACCTATATCACTCCAAATCTCCCTGGATCCATTTGGTAGCAAGGATAATTCAAGTCCAGATTGGATGCATGTAGAAGCTGTCCCATTACAGAGAATATTCTAGCTCTGTATTATGAAATTAAGGACATGCTTATCTGGAGTACGTCTACTCCTTTCGTGTAATAAAATGTCAGAAAAATACTGATAAAGATATCCCAAAGGTATTGACCCTTTTCACTCAGTCTTCCCACTGGGCAAAAACTGGTTGAATCAAGGTTGTGTCCATGTCTTTCAACCAAAATTATCTATGTGATGTCATTGAACCAACATGGAAAACTGACTGGATTTGCAAAAAGTAATCAATGTAAGGGCATTTCATTTTTTTTTTCACATTGAATTCACGTTAGCTGACAACACATCTAGACGTTGAACTGACGTCTGCTACAGTACTTTACTCCGTTACAATGCCTGAGACGTCAGCCAAGACGGCGACTATTCTATAAATCCCCGTTTGAACACATCAGGGTCTTTCTTGTGAAAAAGTGTTTTGAAAAAAATAATATCATAAAAACAGTTGAGAGAAAGGTGACTGCCAATGTTACGTTCTAAATACATATTGCCTACCTACCCCTCAAAACCCTGAAGTTATAATGGAATTCTGTAATGTTGGCTAAACCTTCCAAAACTTTCTGTCAGTGTTGATATGTTGTTGCTGCAGCTACAGTTGCCAACAAGGCATGTAAAGCAAGCGAATGCGCAAAAAAAGAGCACGCCAGTATAGGGCCTACTCAATTCACGAGTTCATTAAATGATTTTGCTGAAATCTCAGGTTTAGCAACAAGAATGTCCAAAAAAAAGGGTCAGTTGTTATTGACAACAATAGGCCTACACATCATGTTACAGGAATTACATGCTGCGCTCCTCTGTGCAACACACATATTTAAAAATAGATATCCGTATGCATATGTACGCTTACCTTTTCGTTCCCTCGTGATTGTAAAATAATCCTACACCTTTAACAGTATGTGCAAATCTATTGTAGACGCCCGAGTTAGTGATCTGCAGAGATTTTCTCTCTGCCACGTACAGACCCTGGTCAAAAACCTTCTACAAAATGCGCACTTCATTCTGGGACCCCTCAGCTCAAACCGTTGTCTTTGCATTACAACAGTAGGCTAAATCAGAGCCATATATCTTGGCTACTGTTGGCAACCATATAATAAGGGCTACCATGTTGCACCTAGTAGGCAGATCCTTATTACCAAAGTTATGTATTATAAAACAGAAGGCCTACAGAGTGCATCAAACTACATTTTGACACTATCTGTGGACATGACTAAATTCCTATTGGAACTAGTCTGTACTTGACATTTCTCCGAAGCCAGTTAAACTGGAATATTCTGTACAGAATGAGTTCGACACGTCATGGAGGAAGAAATACATTTGGGTATATTATGTTACATGATGCAACCTTCACAAATGCATGATGCTCTCTGGACCGAATGTAATTACGGTAATATAATAATCAAATCAAATCAAATCAAATTGTATTAGTCACATGCCGCGGAATACCTTACAGTGAAACGCTAATTTACGAGCCCCTAACCAACAAAGCAGTTAAAAAAAAAATACGGATAAGAATGAGAAATAAAAGTAACAAATAATTAAAGAGCAGCAGTAAAAGAACAATAACGAGACTATATACAGAGGGATACACCCTTCTGCAAGTTTACAATTTTATATACAGTTGAAGTCGGGACTTTACATCCACTTAGGTTGGAGTCATTAAAACTCGTTTTTCAATCACTCCACAAATTTCTTGTTAACAAACTATATTTTTGGCAAGTCGGTTAGGACATCTACTTTGTGCATGACACAAGAAATGTATCCAACAATTGTTTACAGAGAGATTATTTCACTTATAATTCACTGTATCACAATTCCAGTGGGTCAGAAATGTACATACACATACACAATGGTCCAATTCACACACATATTTACAGACACTCTTCTTCAGAGGAACTGCATACACTTTCATAGTGGTCCCCGTGGGACTCGAACCCACAAACCTAGCGTTGCAAGCGCCATGCTCACAACTGTGTCACACAGGATTTATCTAGAAAATATCCATAGTTATTGCTACGGGCTCTGATCTGCCGGAGTCACTAAACACAAACACTTTGTTTATTAATTATGTCTGAGGGATGGAATATGCCCCTGGCTATCCATAAATTAAAATCACAATAAAACTGTGCCGCCTGGTTTGCTTAATATAAGGAATGTGAAATGATTTATACATTTACTTTTGATATTTAAGTATATTTTAGCAATTACATTTACTTTTGATACTAAGTATATTTTAAATCAAATACTTTGACTTTTACTCAACTGGTATTTTACTGTGTGACTTTCACTTTTACTTGAGTCATTTTCTATTAAGGTATGACAAAAGGGCACTTTTTCCACCACTGCATTGTAGGACTATAAAGGGCCAATCTCATAAGTCATTTGGTTAATGATGATTAATTGCTGACCCAGTCATGAAGTGATCAATTACAAAGGACGGATTCAGATTATGAGGTCAATTGTGTGTAGCCTGTATTCTTTTAAACCACAAGTCTACTGATCAATGTTGAATGAAAACCATAACGGAAAAAATGCAACACTGTTGATTAATTGTTTAATTTTTTATTGAACCTTTATTTAACTAGGCAAGTCAGTTCAGAACAAATTCTTATTTACAATGACAGCCTATCAGGGAACAGTGGGTTAACTGCCTTGTTCAGGGGCAGAACGACAGATTTTTACCTTGTCAGCTCAGGGATTCAATCCAGCAACCTTTCTGTTACTGGTCCAATGCTCTAACCACTAGGCCCCAAAAACCTGCTCACAAACTAGTAAACTGTTTGCAAAAGTATCATATTGACAATGACATTAGGCCTTATACATCAGTGCATGTTTATTACAAAAACCTGTAATAATCTACTGATCATAACCAATATGTACATTAATAATTAATAATTCAATGAATAAAATTTAAATGTTTATAAAACAGCTTATTTGAAAGGAGACTTTCAAATGAAGTATTACTAAGTTTAGGGTTCTTGTGCAGTTTAGGTTATTTCCTTATAAACATCTACATGGGATCTATACATAATTTACAACTGAAATAAAGATATGTTGTCTCCCCTGAATTACGTATAACCCTTTAAAAAGGGTTGTTGTCAAATAAACTCAGCAAAAAAGAAACAACCCTTTTTCAGGACCCGGTCTTTCAAAGATAATTCATAAAAATCCAAATAACTTCACAGATCTTCATTGTAAAGGGTTTAAACACTGTTTCCCATGCTTGATCAATGAACCATAAACAATTAATGAACATGTACCTGTGGAACGGTCGCTAAGACACTAACAGCTTACAGACGGTAGGCAATTATGGTCACAGTTATGAAAACTTATGACACTAAAGAGGACATTCTACTGACTCTGAAAAACAGCAAAAGAAAGATGCCCAGGGTCCCTGCTCATCTGCATGAACGTGCCTTAGGCATGCTTCAAGGAGGCATGAGGACTGCAGATGTGGCCAGGGCAATAAATTGCAATGTCTGTACTGTGAGACGCCTAAGACAGCGCTACAGGAAGACAGCTGATTGTTCTCGCAGTGGCAGACCACGTGTAACAACACCTGCACAGTATCGGTACATCCGAACATCACACCTGTGGGACAGGTACAGGATGGCAACGACAACTGCCCAAGTTACACCAGGAACGCACAATCCCTCCATCAGTGCTCAGACTGTCCGCAATAGGCTGAGAGAGGCTGGACTGAGAGCTTGCAGGCCTGTTGTAAGGCAGGTCCTCACCAGACATCACCGACAACTTCGCATATGTGCACAAACCCACAGTCGCTGGACTAGACAGAACTGGCAAAAAGTGCTCTTCACTGACAAGTCACGGTTTTGCCTCACCAGGGTGGATTGATGGTCGGATTTGCGTTTATCGTTGAAGGAATGAGCATTACACCGAGGCCTGTACTCTGGAGCTGGATCGATTTGGAGGTGGACGGTCCATCATGGTCTGGGGCAGTGTGTCACAGCATCATTGGACTGAGCTTGTTGTCATTGCAGGCAATCTCAATGCTGTGCATTACAGGGAAGACATCCTCCTCCCTCATGTGGTACCCTTCCTGCAGTCTCATCCTGACATGACCCTCTAGCATGACAATGCCACCAGCCATGCTGCTCGATCTGTGTGTGATTTCCTGCAAGACAGGAATGTCAGTGTTCTGCCATGGCCAGCGAAGAGCCCGGATCTCAATCACATTGAGCACCTCTGGGACCTGTTGGATTGGAAGGTGAGGGCTAGGGCCATTCCCCCCAGAAATGGGTAGGTAACAGTGGGGTAACATCTCACAGCAAGAACTGGCAAATCTGGTACAGTCCATGAGGAGGAGATGCTCTGCAGTACTTAATGCAGCTGGTGGCCACACCAGATACTGACTGTTACTTTTGATTTTGACCCCCCAACCCCTTTGATCAGGGACACATTATTCAATTTCTTGTTAGTCACGTGTCTGTGGAACTTGTTCAGTTTATGTCTCAGTTGTTGAATGTTGTTATGTTCATACAAATATTTACACATGTTAAGTTTGCTGATAATAAACGCAGTTGACAGTGAGAGAACATTTCTTTTTTTGCTGAGTTTACTATCCTTATCTATGGACATGTCAAACTGATATATTCACTATTATTTATTTTATTCCTCTCTTCAATAGTTCACCAGACTTAAGGGGTCATGTTCCGTTTTTGAGAGAAATACATTATCTTTGCCATGTTCTGTGTCCAGTAGGCGTCACTTTGGTTCCTCTGAGTGCATCCTCCTTAGCTGTAACCTCATTTAGTAGGCGTAAAAAGACAGCAGCGTTGTACTCCAGCAGAGGGCATATTGTTCTCACCGCTAGCTCAGGATGATATCAGACAGTCAATGTTTTATGACAGTAGATGTCTTAAAATCTTTCCTTTGTGTTTCCATGATTTGATAGATGTAATTCAGTGTTTACCCCAGATTATTTTCCAGGCAGGGCAAAGATCCCCAAAGCAACAGCCAGAACTGCTGGCACCAAAACTGTCAATTGAAACCAGTTGACCACAGTGGATGCTTTGCTAGATTGCACTGTAAGATTTACCTTACCTTTCATCAAAGTTAATCAAAGTACCACAATCTCTTCCTGTCCAACAGTAATAACTGAGGGGCAGAATAAAGTACAGCTATATAGCAGTATCTCCCCACACAGAATCAGGCCATTATTCATTTATGTCCATTAGGTGTCAGCAATGTTCTTTGTATGAGAGAAGACTTATACCTGAAATGGTCAGTCATCTCTCAAGTTAAGGACCATGTTCTTTCCCAACTGTAGTGGGACTAAAGCTTTCCATCGTGGTATTGGTTATTTACTTTTAGTTGTTTTTTATGCGTAACGTAGGCTATATAGTATGAGTTGTAATCTGTGTCAGTGTGATTGTATTGAGCTGTTAACAAGTAACATATTTGTAATAATTTATTTACATAAGGCCTCGCCTTTCGGGCTCTCTCAATGTGCCGACGTACTATGAATCACAGCTCGTTGAAACAGTTGTCAAATTTATTCTAGCTAAACACAAAAGGTGTTCAGTCACCTCTGTTGGATTTGAACATGCCTTTGGGCATTTATTTTTACACCTGAGCAGAGGCACTGAAAGCTCTGAGACGTGGTGAATGCATGGTATGTCACGCATAGTGACATACAGAAACCAATTACCATAGGGACGTGAATGTAGAGAATCGAGACTGTGGAATGTGTCAAAGCTGATTGATATAGTATGTTCCATCATCTGATGATGATGCCTTTGTCTACTTTGGCATCTGGTAGCAGAGTACTGTGCATATGGTGACAGAATTTGCTCGAAAAGTGGCATCCCTTCCACCCATTCATTTATACTTAAGTTAAGTTTTTCCAGATGTGCAAATGGTTCCAGACGCTGGTTTTTCTTGAGTTTGCCTGGTTAGTCATGCACAAGCAAGGCCAAAAGGTCAAAGACGCACTCTGCTACAGAGTCAGGAATGATGATTGAGGAGGGACACACAGACAGCATCAGGTTTCAGCCACTGTAATCAACTTTCATCAGTTGAACTGAAGGTACTCGAAGGTATGTATACCTCTACTACTCCAGCACCATTTCTCCAGAGCTGATTGTTCTGCCTTGGCCTCCAGAACACAGAACAAAACAGAAAAACAAAAGGCAGGGAACAGGGAGATTTAGGCTGGGGAATTAGTGTGTCCAGGTGCCCAGCCATGGAATGACTCAAGGGCGATCCCTCAAAGAGGAGGATCGGGTTACAAGCTGCGCCAGTCATCACAGCCAAAATGAGCTCCCTGGGGAAATAAGTGACAGTGGTGTTCACACTCTCTCTCCGGCAATAGGGCTAATAGTTTTGTTGTTGACGTTGAGCTGGTTGATTCCTTCAATCAATTGGTGAAATCACTCATTGGCAGATAAATAAAGTAAGATTTCTGTGAATGTGTTCATATGGTGAGCAGACTTTTCTGGTCCTGATGCTAGTACTTTTATCTGAAGTACTTATTTCTGGAGTGTTTGCGTGTGTGTGTGTGTGTGTGTGTGTGTGTGTGTGTGTGTGTGTGTGTGTGTGTGTGTGTGTGTGTGTGTGTCACTTGAGTACGCCTCACTGCAAATCAATTTGTGTGTGTGTGTCACTTGAGTAACGGCCCTGTCACACAAGCATCCCTTACTGTTCAACATATCACTGAGTTACGGCTTCACTAATATTGACTCAGTTCTTTCCTGAAAGGACATGTAGCTAAACCAGATGTAGAAGCAGGTTGCCACCCATTACCGTGGTGAGGTACGGGTGAAAACAAGGGGAAAGGCTTGTCCTTATACCAGAATAACCACTGTGCACTGACCCAGGTCAGAGAAGAAGCTTCCAGTAGGGAGCAGCTCTCAGAACCAAGCCTCTAATTCAAAAGCCTCTAATGAAAATGTTCCCGAAGTGGTTTATAGTGGTAAGAACACCTAAGGCAGAGGACCCAAGAATAAGAACATATGCTTTAAATAAGACAACCTAAAGAGACTCTGGAGGGCCACTCAAGTCCAGCTGGGGTGCGTGCACTAAACGCTAGTACCACACAAGGATTGGAAACCACCCTTCTGGCATCCCCAGAAGTCCCCACAGCAATATAAACAATGAATGAGAAAGACAGATTGACAGGCACTGCTGAACAACTGCTTTTCTTTCTGGCTAGCGTATGGATAATGGCAAAAATCTTGACCTTCGGTTTGGGGCAGGCACTTTTACCTTCAAATTACATCTACGGTATGTGGCTATTCTCTTTTGGAACGAGTGCTTGACTAGCAACACTCAGGGAGTAATAGAAAAATATACTTCCTGAGACATGTGCTGTAGTAATCAGCAGCCAAGAGAAGGCATGGGCAGCCTTTCAAAGAGGAGCTTAGAGAGGGAATCCAGACCCCCAGGTCTTCTGTGCATTTCACTCTTAATCGTATTTGACTACTTAAGGCCAGAAACCATGTGTAACCACAACCTGATATAAAAAGCCAATGTAGTTCCTTCCTGAGTGAAAGATTCTACAACTCGGTACAAAACCCTTAAGGCCTGCCACTCAGAACAAACATGCAATTGTAATACGTTAAATGACTAGCCAATTCTACGATACCCAAGCCAGCACACTGCAAATTGAAGGGAAATAAACATTTCAGAGATATTGTTTTGGGCTTTTGTTTCATTGGCTACCTAATATGAAACATACCAAGACATGTTATGTCATACCTACATGAATAAAATATGTAAAGTACTGTACCTGAGAGAATAAGCAGAACGTAATGGCAAACATTTGTGCACCTATAATTACATTTCCTTTTGATGCAGTAGCGGAGATTAGATTTCCACAGATATTGAATATAGCATTTCACCAAAGGGTTAGACGAGGACGGTACAGTGGACAGATTTTTGAAGCTCATCTGTTGGAATCTCTGAAGTTGGCCATAAAAGGTTGTTGAGGACGTCTCTCACTAAAGATCAACTCACTGATGTTCCTTGACAGAGGAATGCAGCTTAACGAGATGGAAAAACAGCCGATAGTCTGGAAGTAATTATGCAAAGAAGGTGAAGGCATTGTCCTGCAAACTTCCCCTAAAGCAACAAAAGTCCTTCCATAACTGGAGCCTGAAGCCACAAATAAGGTACACAGCTGCATACCCCAGTCAAAGATACCTTTGGCCTGTGTCCTAAATGGCACCCTATTCCCTATAATTATAGTGAAATATTTTTGTGCAGAGCTCTACTTTTGTACTGCACAACATAGGGAATAGGATGCCATTTGGGGCGCAGCCTTTGAGTAGTTCTACCACCCATACCCAAACACATGGCAGAAGGAACCAACAACAAACTGGAGACAAGCTGAGCACCAGCAAACAAACAAACAAACCCATTGAGTCTGGAGAGCATCAGTGAAAGGCTAGCGGCTCACAATGGACAACGTGTGGGGGGGGAAGATGTCTCAATGAGGGAGAATGATTGCCCAAACCACATTAAATAACAAACAGTGCATCCTTTCTTTCTCTGTCCTCTGTTCTCTCTATTTAGAAGTGAACGTACTTGTGGTAACCTACAGAACAAAATTAGGCCACTAGCAAGGTACAGTTAATTCCTCTGAAGCACAGTTGGTACTCGTAACATAGTAAATGTAAATCCGGGACACAATTAGCATGGTATGTTACATTTCATATGGTTTGTGGATGTCCATCATCCATTTCGTACGATATGTTACAAATGACAATTCGTACAATATGTTACAAATGACAATTCATGCAATATATTGCAAATATTAAATATTAGATTTTTTAATATAATATTATATATATATATATTATATTAATATTCAATATTCAAAACGTATGATAAGTTACAAATTCCAACATGTATTTGGTCAGTTGGCTAATGCTAATATTAGCTAAATGGTTAACGTTAGCAATTCTAGGGTTTAGGGTTAGGGGTTAAGGTTAGAGTTACATTTAGAGTTAGAAGTTAGGTTAAAGGGTTAAAGGTTAGGGGAATGGCTAGCTAACATGATAAGTAGTTAAATATACTGTGTCTATAAAATGTATATAGTATGTATAAGCCGGAAGTAGAAGCCTAATTGATGTTGTCCATTAGTTTACTCTAATTATAGGAGGGATGATACGGTTAGGGGAAAATGATAAAGGAAAAAAATGATATATATATATATATATATATATATATATACACACTGAACAAAATATGAACAAAATATAAACGCAACTTGCAACAATTTCAAAGATTTTACTGAGTTACAGTTCATATAAAGAAATCGGTCAATGGAAATACATTTATTTGGGACATTTTCAGCTTCCATGAATGTGTACAGATCCTGGCAAAATGGGGCCATGCATTATCATGCTGAAACATGAGGTGATGGCAGAGGATGAATGGCACGACAATGGGACTCAGGATCTCTTTATGGCATATCTGTGCATTCAAATTGCAATCGATAAAATGTAATTGTGTTAGTTGTCCGTAGTTTGTGCCTGCCCATACCATAACCCCCCTAACACCATGGAGCACTCTGTTCACAACATCAGCTAACCTCTCGCCCACACAACGCCATACACACTGTCTGCAAACTGCCCAGTACAGTTGAACCTGAGATTCATCTGTGAAGACCACACTTCTTCAACGAGCCAGCAGCCACCGAAGGTAAGCATTTGCTTACTGAAGTCGGTTACGACGCCGAACTGCAGTCAGGTCAAGACCCGGATGAGGATGATGAGCATACAGATGACATTCCCTGAGACGGTTTTTGACAGTTTGTGGAGAAATTAATCGGTTGTACAAACCCACAGTTTCATCAGCTGTCCAGTTGGCTGGTCTCAGACAATCCCGCAGGTGAAGAAATTGGACGTGGAGGTCCTGGGCTGGCGTGGTTATACGTGGTCTGCAGTTGTGAGGCCGTGTGGACATACGGGTATAGAAATTAACATTCCATTTTCTGCACATTTTAGAGTGGCCTTTTATTGACTGTGGCACATGGTGCACCTGTGTAATGATAATGCTGTTTACTCAGCTTCTTGATGTGCCACACCTGTCAGGTGGAAACATTATCTTGGCAAAGGTGAAATGCTCACTGACAGGGATGTAAAGAGATTTGTGCACAAAATTTGAGAGAAATAAACTTTTTGTGAGTCTGGAAATGTTCCACGCCTCCTCAGTAAAAGTTCCAAGATTCTCTGGTCTGATTAAACAAAGATTGAACTATTTGGCTTGAATGCAAAGCGTCACGTCTGGAGAAAACCTGGCACCATCCCTACGGTGACGCATGGTGGTGGCAGCATCATGCTGTGGGTATGTTTTTACTGTATATCTGAGTGCCTTCGGGAAGTATTCAGACCCCTTGACTTTCACACATTTTGTTACGTTACAACCGTATTCTAAAATGGATTAAATAAAAAAATATCCTCAGCAATCTACACACAATACCCCATAATGACAAAGTGAAAACATAAAAAAATGAAATACCTTACTTACATAAGTATTCAGACCCTTTGCTATTAGTCTCAAAATTTAGCTCAGGTGCATCCTGTTTCCATTGATCATCCTTGATGTGTTTCTACAACTTGATTGGAGTCCACCTGTGGTCAATTCAATTGACTGGACATGATTTGGAACGGCACACACCTGTCTATATAAGGTCCCACAGTTGACAGAGCATATCAGAGCAAAAACCAAGCCATGAGGTCAAAGGAATTGTCCGTAGAGCCCAGAGACAGGATTGTGTCAAGGCACAGATCTGGGGCAGGGTACCAAAAAATATCTGCAGCATTGAAGGTCCCAAAGAACACATTGGCCTCCATCATTCTTAAATGGAAGAAGTTTGGAACCACCAAGACTCTTCCTAGAGCTGGCTGCCCGGCTAAACTGAGCAATCAGGGGAGAAGGGCCTTGGTCAGGTGACCAAGGAAGGGCCTTGGTCAGGTGATCAGGTGACCATTAACCCGACCATTAACCCCATTAACCCATTAATCCGACCCATTAACCCAACAGAGCTTTAGAATTTATCTGTGGAGATGGGAGAAACTTCCAGAAGGACAACCATCTCTGCAGCACGCCACCAATCAGGCCTTTATGGTAGAGTGGCCAGACGGAAGCCACTCCTCAGTAAAAGTTCCAAGATTCTCTGGTCTGATTTAAACAAAGATTGAACTATTTGGCTTGAATGCCAAGCGTCACGCCTGGAGAAAACCTGGCACCATCCCTTCGGTGAAGCATGGTGGTGGCAGCATCATGCTGTGGGTATGTTTTTCAGCTGCAGGGACTGGGAGACTAGTCATGATCAAGGCAAAGATTAATGGAGCGAAGTACAGAGAGACCATTGATGAAAACCTGCTCCAGAGCGCTCAGGACCTAAGACTGGAGAGAAAGTTCACCTTCCAACAGGACAACGACCCTAAGCACACAGCCAAGACAACTAAGCAGTGGCTTTTCGACGAGTCTCTGAATGTCCTTGAGTGGCCTAGCCAGAGCCCGGACTTGAACCCGATCGAACATCTCATTAGAGACCTGAAAAAGCTGAGCAGCGACTCTCCCCATCCAACGTGTCGGAGCTTTAGAAGATCTGCAGAGAAGAATTGGAGAAACTCCAAAAATACAGGTGTGCCAAGCTGGTATTGTAGCATCATACCCAAGAAGACTCGAGGCTGTAAATGCTGCCAAACGTGCTTCAACATTAGTACTGAGTAAAGGGGCCGAATACTTATGTACATGTGACATTTCAGTTGTTTATTTTTTTATACATTTGCAAAAAAATCTATTAACCTGTTTTTGATTTGTCTTTATGGGGAATTGTGTGTAGATTGATGAGGGGGAAAAAACTATGTAATCAATTTTAGAATAATGCTGTAATGTAACAAAATGTTGAAAAGTCAAAGGGTCTGAATACTTTCAGAAGTCATATATTTACAAAAAACATGTATGAGGAATGATGCAGACAAATACATTTGTAAAGCCACAATCTGCAATATTTTAGCTGTTCTACCCCTAAATATTTGTTTTTAAATCAAATTAAAATGTGCTAAGTAGTTGCAAAGTAGCATTTAGTTGCAGAAGGTATCCGTGATGAGATTTTAATCAGGAACCTTTGGATTACTAGACATTCTCATTATTCGCCTACCCATCCACCTTGACCAACCACCCTACTTTTATTTTTGTGGAGAAGTAACCTTCTGTCTTATGTAACCACATCAAACATAACATATCATACTAATTTGAGTGTCCCATATGTACGTTTACTATGTTACGTGTAGTTTATGAGACCAGGCTCGTCAGTGAGGCAGGTACAGCATCCCAAAAAATGGATTGTGGAAATAAAAACCAGACACCAGCCATTTCCTGTATGTGTGTAACTTTGGCAGACCCTTTGTTCCTTTCTCAACAGGTGCTGTTTGTCCTTTCTGAGGAAGACTAGACCAAAGGCTTGGGCATGGGGAGGATGAATGCCTCCTCCTTGGGATAGCTATTGTTGACCGTGGCTCCTCGGCTGGAGCCTGCCCTGTGTTATCGGAGTATAGAGAGGGACACTAGGATAAACAGAGAGACAGTGCTTTTTTTCAGCCTCACAGTTGTTGTTTTTTTCTCCTTGTTTCAAACGCTCTCAATTGCTTTGTCTTTGAAAGTAGGCCGGTGATTTCACAGATGTTTTTTAAAATATATCTGGGAGAAAAACAAACCTTGTAACCGTGATTGGCTAACACCAAACTCCTTGTCTAAACAGGGACCCCTCGCTGGTTTAACTAGTCCTTTCCCTGCTGTTCTGTTCCCTCTCCTTCAACTGCTCTTTTAAATGTGGCAGCTGTTGAAGTCCGGCTGTATTTAATCCAGTGTTGTAGACCAGGTTTCTGCTGATTTCCCATCAAAGGTATGCTCTCACATTATGGACAAAGCTAAAGCTACTGTACCAGCCATTCGTAAACACACACCTCCGGTGGGAAAGACATGACCTGAGGGGAAGTCACTACTAGCTAACTACCTCTGTTATGGCTGGGCCTTGAAAGTAACATGACTCCTGTTTGAGGACATTGTCCTGCTCTCCTCTCATAGGTGAAGAGCTCTCACTCTCAATGAAAGACCGTGATCCTGCCTGGCCTTCCTGCTAAGTCTACCGTATATAATTGCCTATCTCAAATGCAGGACTAGACTTGTGTCCTGCTGTCCTGTCCTGTGTCCTGTGTGGGTGGGCACTTCACTTTAGACTGGTTAAGATGTAGCTGAGTCTGGCTGACTCTACTGTGACAACTGTTATCCCACTTCCATTCTAACTCTGCTTTGTCAGTTGCTTTGTTAGTTGTGGATTGTTGGGGTGATTTAAAGGGGAGGGGACTAATGATGCGTGGGTTGGGCGGGTTTAAGGTCATGAAATACTGTGTGGATGAAGGGCAGGTGGGTGGCTGGCATTAAAAATCCATAAATGTATAATGTTATGCAATTCATACCTTTGCATTGAGGTTTTTCTTTCATAATGTGTACAGTATCTGCCATTAGTGCATAGCCTAAACCTAAACTTTAGGGCAGGGTTCGCCAACTGTCGCATATTTTATTTGGCCCCCCATGTTTTCTGAGCAAAAAATAAATAAATAATAATAATTAAATTATTGCGGAAGAAATCCACCTTTTTGAGCTGAAAGACGATGGCCAGAGCTTACCCATTAACTCAAATGGTACTCACATAACTTTCATTAGCTGGCTAAGTTTAGCATGCTAGCTAGTTACACTATAACTGTCAGTTTGTGCTCTATTTGTTGTTATTTCTCTGCTACGTGTAGAATTCACCCCAACATTCCCACCCCCAATTCCTGAATATGTATTTGCAGCCTGCGTCAGTCTTTGAGGTGGAACCTAAACAAGAATTTCCGCTCTAGGACAAGGATTTGACTTGAAATAGGAATTACTTGAACGTCCTCCGAGGTGGGCCTTTAAATGAAATAGTTGCCTAACTACAATCTGGACACTGACTGGACACTGACTCTCACTGATATAATATCAACTACTACAGAATTAAGCATTTCTTGCAGTAAAATTATATCCCAAATGTACATTTTGACTCAGGAACAGGAGTGGAGAAATATTATTTATTTATTTCAGCATATTGAGAGAATTAATGAGCAGTTAGGTGGCAGCCTGTAAAGGTGGTGGTGATATCTTTATCAGTGTCATAAAAGCTGATAGTATTTCAACCATATAAAATATGCATCCAAGCCAAACTCAAATCTTACCATAAACATGTTGGGTCGTTTTAACAGCTTTTAGTTTCCTTAAAACCCGTCAAGCTGATACTGATACCATTTGGAAATTTTGCACTGAAAATATTTAAATATATATATATATATATATATATATATATATATATATTATTGCATTTTCTCGCCGGTCCCTAAATGTGTTTGTGGTGTAAGAGAAGCAGAGATGAAAAAGGAAAGAACTTTACAGATCTCAACCGGATTGAAGCATTCATTCTATCAATTTCTGACATTATTCTGGTGATTATGGGTTTATTTAGTCTTCTAGGGCAACAAGTAATGACAGAAGTGAAGCTGCATGTAACTAATTATAGACAAGTTGACTAACAAATAGCCTACCAAAATAACGGACATTTTCAGCAGAAACATAGGCCTGTCTAAAAGGCCTGACTGTAGCTTATAGCGCGTTTTCTTTTTGCGGGTTAGGGTCGGGTACGGTCCTCAGTTTTACACTTTATCACATATAGTCAGGTGGTTGCAGCTGGGTTATTAGCAATTGCAGTCGGGTGCGGGTGAACAAACCAGCCAGGTCACCCATGATACAAATCAGTATTCGAAGTCCATCCATGTCTGAGGACATCGGGAGATTACATGGAAACTGGTCACTAGGGGCAACAGTGAGCACTGTAACTTTAAAGTAGGTTTCGGTTTTGCACGAACATCATGGATCGGGGTGGCAAATGTACATAAGCATGTACATAAGGGTTGCAGGTTCAATCCAGCAACAGAAATTTGTTTTTGAGATTTTAGTTTTAAGCCTCTCTCAACCCTTAACCTTTACCAGTCGGAGTTAATGACTAACCGTAAGATTTCGGACTTAAAAGGGAATTTTACTCTGGCTCTGCCACGGCATATAGAGATTACTATATTGTCAACCTTAACGTTCTTATCATAAACATCACAATCTAGAACAAGCACATTTTCAATTCACTGGTAGGATCATGAAGTTTCGACTCCATTTTTGAAATCTTTATTTAACTAGGCAAGTCACTGTTCCTAGGCCGTCATTGAAAATAAGAATTTGTTCTTAACTGACTTGCCTAGTTAAATAAAGGTCAAATAAAATGTAAAAAAAGACACACAAGTACAGAGAACTGTAGCTACAGATTGTTACACCAGAAAATGTGATTTACACAAAGATATTTGCTGACACCTTGTCTATTTCAAGTCTTCTCTCATTGATCAAGACAGGTGGGTGTCCACCCCCAACGTACTGCATGTCATGATGACAGAGACCTGTCTCAATCATTGAGCCAGAAGACTTGAAATAGACACGATGGCGGCGCACGTATTGTTGGATTACCTTATGGAGCAAAAATTGTATTTTATTTTAATAATGGATCCTTCTCTAAATTAAAATTGACCACCTGCAACTGGACACTGACATTTAATGACACTCCTGTTTCCTCAAATCGAGGACTAAGACGGCATCGCTAAGGTAGGTCGAAAATGATCTGGTGTTACACCAAACAGTACCTATCCTGTAACTCCCAGTAATGGATACCAAAATTCTTAGATGAACTCAAATGATCTGGTGTAATAATCTGTAGCTAATAGAACAGGTGGTCCGCAGATGATTGAAGAGGTGGTCATGATGCAATTGCCATTCCAAAGAAACATACAGTCAGTTCAGGGAAAACTTGTAAAGCTGTGGGAGGAGTGTTGTCATGATCAAACTGCCATTCAGCTACTCACGAGTCTTCTGCTTGAAATCCAGCATAATGTCTAATCCCTCGAGATGGATACAGTTCACGGGATACAGTTCTGCTACAATGACACATGCAGGAATAGAATCCACTCCAGGAAGAAGCCCAGGCAACACACGGTATTGTCAAACAAAAGTATACTATATTGCACAGTTTGATCAACAGTTGAACCTTGCCAGCCTAACATCAACATTAGAGTAGACTAGTTGAACATGCATACATGTGCACAGGCACAGAGATTACATTTACAACAATATCTAGCCTAATATATATAAATGTGGCATAATCCTCAACTTTTGCACAGTGACCAGACCGTACAAATGAGCCTAGGTAGGTAGGCACAGTACATGTTTTCTAACAAGTTACAATTGCAAGTGGTGGCCTATAACAAGTTAGCAGGCGCCAGGTTAACTAGTTAGCTAACTCCAGTCAGGTGCTAACGTTTGCTGGTTAACCTAACTTTAGGTGGCTGGTTGTAATGTTGTAGCTTGCTGTTTAATAGCTAACCATATCTATGACTAAAAACAAAAGAGGTTTCATTTTTTTCGCATAGATATGGCTATCGGTAGTTGATTAGATAGCTAATTTAGTTATCTACCTTGCTAGCTACCTAGCTAGCTAAGTTAGCAAACAGAAAAATCATTAGATTTTCCCCCACTGCAACACAGTAGCATTTTAGCCAGTAATACACAATATGAGTTTCAGTAGATAAACTAAAGCTAGCTAGGTGTTTTGCAGGAAAAAATAACTTACTTTGCTAGGCACCATATTTGTCATCTGCCCTTTTGGTGCTGGCATCGACTGTAGCTGAGCTTCTAATGTTGGCTAAATCCAACTCTTGTTTAGAATCCTCTTCGCTATATTCCAGTTGAAACATGTATGGTTGAATGTGTCCAAGTAAACTCAGCATAAAAAGAAATGTCCTCTCACTGTCAACTGCGTTTATTTTCAGCAAACTTAACATGTGAAAATATTTGTATGAACATAGCAACATTCAACAACTGAGACATAAACTGAACAAGTTCCACAGACATGTGGCTAACAGAAATGTAATAATATGTCCCTGAACAAGGGGGGGGGGGTCAAAATCAAAAGTAACAGTCAGTATCTGGTGTGGCCACAAGCTGCATTAAGTACTGCAGTGCATCTCCTCCTCATGGACTGCACCAGATTTGCCAGTTCTTGCTGTGAGATGTTACCCCACTCTTCCACCAAGGCACCTGTAAGTTCCCAGACATTTCTGGGGGGGAATGGCCCTAGCTCTCACCCTCCGATCCAACAGGTCCTAGACGCGCTCAATGGGATTGAGATCTGCGCTCTACGCTGGCCATGGCAGAACACTGACATTCCTATCTTGTAGGAAATCACACAAAGAACGAGTAGTATGGCTGGTAGCATTGTCATGTTGGAGGGTCATGTCAGGATGAGCCTGCAGGAAGGGTACCACATGAGGGAGGAGGATGTCTTCAATGTAACGCACAGCGTTGAGATTGCCTGCAATGACAACAAGCTCAGTCCGATGATGCTGTGACACACCGCCCCAGACCATGACGGACCCTCCACCTCCAAATCAATCCCACTCCAGAGTACAGGCCTCGGTGTAACGCTCATTCCTTCGACGATAAATGCGCATCCGACCATCACCCCTGGTGAGACAAAACCACGACTCGTCAGTCCAGCGATTGTGGGTTTGTGCCCATATGCGACGTTGTTGCCGGTGATGTCTGCTGAGGACCTTCCTTACAACAGGCCTACAAGCCCTCAGTCCAGCCTCTCTCAGCCTATTGCGGACAGTCTGACCACTGATGGAGGGATTGTGCATTCCTGGTGTAACTCGGGCAGTTGTCGTTGCCATCTTGTACCTGTCCCACATGTGTGATGTTCGGATGTACCGATCCTGTACAGGTGTTGTTACACATGGTCTGCCACTGTGAGAACGATCAGTACAGACATTGCAATTTATTGCCCTGGCCACATCTGCAGTCCTCATGCCTCCTTGAAGCATGCCTAAGGCACGTTCACGCAGATGACCAGGGACCCTGGGTACCTTTGTTTTGGTGTTTTTCAGAGTCAGTAGAAAGGCTTCTTTAGTGTCCTAAGATTTCATAACTGTAACCTTAATTGCCTACTGTCTGTAAACTGTTTGTGTCTTAACGACCGTTCCACGTGTGCACGTTCAATAATTGTTTATGGTTTATTTAACAAGCATGGGAAACAGTATTTAAACCCTTTACAATGAAGATCTGTGAAGTTATTTGGATTTTACTAATTATCTTTGAAAGACAGGGTCCTGAAAAAGGTTTGTTTCTTTTTTTGCTGAGTTTAGCTAATAGATGCTCCATCGTTTAATTTGTGTTGATGAGAGGAATCACTTGAAGCCATTGCATCTGGTCAGTTTTGTTTAGTTTTGCCCAAGGGATTGTTGTTAGTGTCCACCTTCTTTTCAAAAAAGCCCACATTGGGGGAGGGGCGGGGGCCAGAGCAGGTAACACCGAACATTACAATTGGTTGTCTTTCAGTGAATGGAAAAAATATGTCTGCATGTATATTTAGCAATCAATCCGCCGATAGGAACATCGTTGAAGGACGTCCAATGGCTCTATCGAACAAGGACAACCATATCTACACCCACAAAAATGTATAGTGCGATCAGTATAACATGGAGCCTTCGCAAAATGCCACAAAGCAGGACTACATTTATTTTTTTTATCTCAGACCTCCCATCTACACACCAAAGACGTCATAGGGTGTATCATTCAGCGAGCAAAGTCCTGACCTGCCTTCCTCCTGGGCAATAATGTGTGAAACACATCTCACTGTCCTTTTTTGTACAATATAGGTATTGGCATTTATTTTTTTATTTTTTTAACAATTTAACCATCAGCAAAATATGACACAGATAATGCCCCGTTATTCCTTCCACCTACACAAAACACCATGCTACATGTGGGCACATTTGCAAACCCCCCAACACAGGAACACACCCCTCCCTCCCCTCTACTGGTATTAGCTTCCCTGACTAACATAAAAAACTAAAAAAACAGAATGACCTTCACATTCCATGCTAGAAAATAAATTATTCAACACAAAAACAAATGATGATAATACATTGATGAGGAAAGTAGTAATGAGGCAGCTAAGGTGACATCTCTAGAAACTGCTGAAAGTCCCCCCAGACATCAGTAAATTCAAAGGGTTTATTACGTAAATGGTATGTTATTTTTTCAGATGGAATATAGGAAGATAGTTCTTCTAGCCACATCTGCTTGCTTGGCGGAGTGTCACTCTTCCATATAATAGCTGTGCATTTATTGGCTGCAATGACTGCCAATTTAATGAATCTGGTTTTGCTACAAATATTAACTGGTAGAACACAATCATCTCTGAGAAGAATAACGGAAGGATCTAGTGGTACCGTCATATTAGTGACCTGTGATAAGATCTGAATAATGTCTTTCCAATAATTGCCTCATTCGGGGCAGGACAAAAACATCTGCATAAGTGTTCCCACCCCCGTTTTACACCTTGGGCAAAATGTTGAATATTTAGAATTGGTCTTATACAGTCTCTCTGGTGTAAAGTAGACCCTACGTAAAATATTGAATTGCATCAACTTGTGCCTTGTGTTAAATGAAAGACGCTGAGCATCTAAAAATAGCTTTCCCCATTTCTCATCCTTAACAATGAGACCAAGGTCATCATGCCACTTGATGCAAGCATTCAGAGGTTCATCGTTCCCCAACAGAGTTTGAAGACCAGAGTACATGTAGGAAATGAAACCTTTCACCCCTTTCTTTTCCAGCCACAGTTGATCAGTTATAGGTTTACTCATGGGCTGAATCCTACCTCCCTGCTGAGTGGCAATATAATGCCTAACCTGTAGGTACTTGAAGAAATGAGTTTGAGGTAACTGAAAATGAGATGCCAGTTGTTGAAAGGATAGTAGTTCAACTTCTCTATAGAGAGTACCAAATGTTTGAATTCCTTTGTTGAACCAAGAAAATGTAAAACCATCTCTCAGTGCTTTGGGTAAGATTGGGTTATTAGAGAAAGGTGTTTGTTCATATAGATCTAAGCCCTTCTGTTTGTTTACAGACTTCAATCCATAGATTTAAAGTCATTTTAATGAAAGGGTTGTTTATGAGACCTAGAAAAGCTTTAGGTGGGCTAATACAGTATAAGGTATAGGCAGGTAGCCTAGTGGTTAGAGTGTTGGACTAGTAACCAAAAGGTTGCAAGATCAAATCCCCGAGCTGACAAGGTCAAATTCTGTCCTTCTGCCCCTGAATAAGGCAGTTAACCCACTGTTCCTAGGCCATCATTGAAAATAAGATTTTTTTCTTAACTGACTTGCCTATTTAAATAAAGGTCAAATAAATGTAGCAGGGGTCAGATACTCCTCCTCTATCTGTCTCCAAGAGGGTGAACTTGTTGTTGTATCTTGCCATACCCACACAGCCTTTAACTGAGATGCCCAGTTTTACAACTGGAAGTCAGGTAGAATAAGTCCTCCTGAGTATGGTTTGCATAAAGTTGTGAGTTTCACTCTGGGGGGTTTCCCTTTCCACAGAAATGAAGAAACCTTCCTATTAAGTTGTTTGAAAAATACTTTGGGAATAGAAAAGGGCAAGGTTTGAAAAAGATACAAGAATTTTGATGATATATTAATCTTTACACAATTGACCCGCCCAATAAGAGAAATTGGTAAATCCTGCCATCTATCCAATTCTTCGCCAACCTTTTTGAGAAGTGGAGTATAGTTCAGGTTGATATGTCTTACTAATTTCATTAGGAATTTGCAATCCAAGATATGTCATTTTCTGTGGTTTCCAAGAAAACGGCTGGTCTAAGATCAGGTTCTGCATAGCTGCCCTGTTAAAAGGCATAATTATACTCTTCGATATGTTCATCGGATAGCGAGACCAGATGTTCACTCCCACCAATACGAACACTATGGATGGATGGATGGGATCATAAAGCTTCTGTCAGTGGCTCTACAGGCAATGAAAAAAGGAGAGGACTAGAGGGACAAACCTGTCTTGTGCCACTGTCTTGTGCCACAAGGTCCAATATTCATCCTCTGTAAAACTTCAAACAGGTAGTTCCATTCTATGCGGTCAAAAGCTTTTTCCGCATCTGATGAAGCCGCCACTACAGATTCTTGGTCATTCTCTACATAATGCATAATATTAAATCATCTTCTGATATTATCAGGAGATGAGCGGTTTCTTACAAAGCCTGTTTGGTCCATATCAACTAAGTCCGGAAGAACCTTATCCAGTCTAAGAGCTATGAGTTTCACAAGAATGTTATATGAAGTGTTCAATAGAGATATTGGTCTGTACGACCCACAAAGCAGAGGATCTTTCCCAGGTTTGAACAAAACTGTGATCAGTGGCTGTTCAAGTGTGTCTTGGAACTTTTCTGTCTCTATGGCATAATTAAACATACTGCAAAGAGGCTCAATTAGTTTGGGTTAAAAGGATCAATAGAATTCAATAGGGAATCCGTTTAACCCTGGTGATTTTCCCCCAGCAGTGTTTGAAAATGGATTCTCTAATTTCCTCTGATGTAATCTATTTTTCCAAGTGCTCTCTATCCTCATCAGTTAAAGTTTGTAAATTGAGTTTGTTCAAGAACTCATGCATTGTGGCTGGGGCATCCCCTTCAGACTTGTATAATGTTTCATAAAACTCCCTAAAGACTCGATTAATTTCCTCAGGACTGTGAAGACCTGTGTTATTGGGCTTATATAGCTTAATAGAGCTAATCACTCTACTAACATCCTCTCGTCTAATCTGGCAAGCAAGCAACTTTCCTGCTTTATCTCCATGTTCATAGTAGTTTTGGTTTGTTCTCCTGAGAGCATTTTCCACTTTATGGGTCGTCAGGGTGTTGTATTCCGCTTTGAGTCTAATTTTTGTAGTTCAGTTGTCAAATGTTACACTATGTTCATTTTCCAGATATCTGATTTCATTATCCAACGAATCTACTTGAGCCTTATACATCTTACGAGCACTCGAACTAAAGGATAAAGGATATGATTTGATATGATATGATCATAAGTCAACTCTAGAGTAACTGCTTTGGACAGGGGTGTACAATTAGTATTCTTTAACCTTTTGGTTGTGAAATCTCCATAAGTCCACAAGTCCAAAATGTTTCATTTCTGCTTTTAACATTTTAGCTGCCATTTTAGCTGCCTGTGTGAGGTTGATACTATTAGTTAAAATCCCCTGCCATTATTATCTCTGATGATGGGCATGTTAGCTTCAAAAAGATGTCTTGGTAAAATTTAGAATCCTCATGGTTAGGCCCATACACATTCACAATGGTAATGGGCTCAGTGTTAATGAAACCTTGAATGATCACAAACCTACCCCCTTTGTCTTTAATCTGAGATTGTATCTGAAAGGGGTAATGCTTATTAGTGGGTATGGCCACCCCTTTTGCCCGAGAGGTGAAAGATGAATAGTACAGTTGACCCACCCACTCTCTCTTCAGTTTATCATGCTCAGAGTCAGTCAGGTGTGTCTCCTGAAGAAGAGCTATATCAACCTTATGCTGCTTAAGATAATTCAGAATGTGCTTGACTGGGCATTTAGTACCCCTCATGTTAAGTGTCATAATGTACAGTTATTAGGTGCCGACATCTTTGAAGAAAATAAGAAATAGGGAAAAGGAAAGAAACAAAATTGCGTTGAGTGTATACAACTTGTAAAAAATGAAATGATAAAAGTACAAAGTAGTAAACATCTTGCGAGCTAATACCCTGACTCTACCACAAACCCACCCATCCCCCTCCCCAACTGAGGGAGTTAAAGAACCCATACCCTTAGATGCTAGTCTTTAAGCTAGATGTACCTGCTACGCATAGCATCGCTCGAATTAGGTTCATTCTAAATGATGTGTATATGGAATTAGAAGTACATTGACTGTTCCTTGTAGCATGAAAATATTATTAGTCAAGTAACAAAATACAATTTGATTACAACAATAATGACCGGGAAACCTTTAAGTCTCAAATTCGAGCGTCTTTGAAAATGTTCGTAATCTAATTTCTCCTCGAGTTTAGAGATGGCGTCTTCCAACTTCTTGTATTTTTGGTCCACTTCCTCGCGGACGTCCAGGATGGCAGCCTGGTGGTCAACATGGTCTTTTTCTAACTTTGTCACTCGTCCATTTGTGACTTTCTGGTCTTCGTGGAATTTATCGACCAGTACATCAATTTTGCTTAGGTATTGAGAAAGTGTCTCTTGGATTTTTGTTATACCCTTGTCCATCTCCATTCTGAACCATGCTGGTGCTCCTTCCGAGCTTGCATCACCCGAGGCCGAAGAAGGGCTGTCAGAGAGGGGCATTTTTCCATGCCTCGTCTGAGGCTTTGATGTATTGGGAATCTTCTGCTTCGGCGATACAGTAGATGTTTTAACTTCCAACTCACTATTAACGAACAAGTAAACTGTGTCAAAATGCCTTCAAATTGTTCAAAAGTTTGAGGATGCTACGCAGATACGTCTTGTTAGAGCTTCACCATTGCCTGAAGTCTAACCTTAAACATTTTGAGTTCATGACTAAATTTAACCTTACACACTTTGAAATTTGATGTTCAACTTCTAATTATGATATGAGACTGTAAGAGTTAGTTGGAACAAACAGTTGACCTGTGCATCACTAGAGTCACTTTTAACTTTAGCACTACGATTTCCTGAAATCAGCTACTTTCCTTAAATTTATCAGAAAATAACCTCTATAGTACTTAAACCACGAATTCCCTGTAAAATATTCACATCAAGCACTTCCTTTTGGTTTGTAGCCTGTATAATGTATAATCTGTAGTGCTCCTGAACACCTGTTTCTGTACTGTGACTTGTCAAAGATAATGTTGTTTGGTCTTTAGGAGTCCATTTTGTGTCTGGCAGTTTGAAAGGACTTCTTCGAGATGAATTTTCTGGTTACTGTCCTTCCTTTAGAGCTTTCCCCTACACTGTCACAGTCAAACTAAAATATGTGTGGAATTTGTTTGTTGCTTTACATACAATACTTGATAAAGGTTCACACCATATTTTAAAGACCCACTGCAGTCAAAAACGTGATTTTCCTGTGTTTTATAGTTTATTGGGTACACCCAGTTTATTAGGTACACCCAACTAGTACTTGGTCCGACCCCCTTTGCCTCCAGAACAACCTGAATTTTTCAGGGCATGGAAACGTTGCTCAATTGGTATCAAGGGACCTAACGTGTGCCAGGAAAACATTCCCCACAGCATTACATCATGGCCACCAGACTGTATCGTTGACACCAGGCAGGATGGGGCTATGAACTTATGCTGCTTACACCAAATCCTGACTCTGCCATCAGCATAACGCAACAGGAACCGACATTCATCGGACCAGGCAATGTTTTTCCACTCCTCGATTGTCCAGTGTTGGTGATTATGTGCCCACTGGAGCTGCTTCTTCTTCTGTGACAAGTACCAACGAGTTGTACATTCCGAGATGCCTTTCTGCCCACCACTGTTGTACTGCACCATTATTTGTGTGTTTGTGGCCCGCTTGCACGATTCTTGACATTCTCCTTTGACCTCTCATCAACAAGCTGTTTTTGCCCACAGGACTGCCGCTGACTGGATGTTTTTTGTTTGATGCACCATTCTCGGTAAACCCTAGACACTGTTGTGTGTGAAAAGCCCAGGTTCTGAGATACTGGAACCAGCGCACCTGGCACTAATGATCATATCACATTTAAAGTCGCTTATGTCACTCGTTTTGCCCATTCTAACGTCCAATCAAACAGTAACTGAATGCCTCGATGCCTGTCTGTCTACTTTACATAGCAAGCCATGGCCACGTGACTCACTCTCTGTAGGAGCGAAACTTTTTGTGAACGGGGGGGTGCACCTAATAATCTGTGTATTTCCACATTATGAGGTTGGAATAATACTGTAAAATTGTGAAAATTATGATAATGTTTTTTTTTTTTACTGCTGCTCTTTAATTACTTGTTACTTTTATCTCTTATTCTTATCCGTATTTTTTTAAACTGCACTGTTGGTTAGGGGCTCATAAGTAAGCATTTCACTGTAAGGTCTACACGTGTTGGATTCGGCGCATGTGACTAATACAATTTGATTTGATTTAGTATAAGAGCTGTTTGAATAGACCGCCTGAAATTTCACCATGTTTTGGTGGGATGGAATTTTAGCCTGCCTGGTGACATCACTAGGCGGTAAATTAGTTAATAGACCAATAAGAAAGAGAGTTCCAAACTTCTCTGCATATAACAGCAAGTTTCCTGTTTTCACCTCCCCACTCAGACCACTCCCAGACAGTACTAGAAAAGTTATTACTTGAGAAATTGCTTTTGGCTAACAAATTATTTTAGTTCATTTTAATTTAAAACAATCCCAGTAAGGTACTTAACTGTTACCCAGAAATGGTTTGATATTGATATAAAAACAGCTGCATTGGGCCTTTAAGCTATGCCTTATTAATTTTTATTAATTTTTACTTATTAACCACTGATTGTTAATGCTTATTATGAGATTTAGAAAGTTTACTGTACTAAATCCCACTGCCTGCTAATTGGTGTAATTGTAAAATGCTTTGTTGGTTTACAGTAATGTTACTTAGGCCTACTCCTAATTTTCCATTTGGTGCAGTGTATCATGTATTTGTAATGTCAAGTTCACTGGATTAAACAAGTGTTACCTAACAAGCTTTGTGTACACGTAATGGAAGCTAAATCAGCATACATACTGTGTCTGTTTGTTTATGAAAACTACTGTTTGACCTACCTCTAAAATTGACCTGATTAGCAAAGATAATAATGACATAATTTCCTCTCCTGTCCTCACCCCTCTGAGTTGTCAGTGGACATTATAAAAGTCCCAATCCAATGAATGACCTACTGTGGTGTTTGTTAATCAAATGATTAACCACAGCTCTTTGACCACCAGCTGCTACACAATCTGTTTGGATTACTCATCCAAGATGGCCACCCTTGACGAGCGAGGGAGAGAGCTAGCATCAGTGGCACTCAGTTGTATGGTTTTGAGGGAAAAACAAAGCAGCGAGAATCTAACACCGGGGGTGGTATATGTATGTGTGCGTGAATGTGTGCGTGTGTTAGCCAGAACCTGCATCATAGCCAAGTCTTGTCTAGTCTATATGGTTCTCCCTCCATCACTAACAAGGGTTTATTTGAAGCATCCACAAGCGGGAGGTAATGAGAAGGCTTGGTGTCATTAAACATTTATATGGTGACCCGGGAGAGATGCAGCTGAAGCCAAGACAGAGGTTATCAGAGCACAGGGTTCAAATGAACTCTTTAGTATACTATTAAAGTAGTGTATCTTACTATGCATGTATAACTAGTTTGTGTATAACTAGTGTGTGTGTGTGCGTGTGTAGTGTTTACAGTGATGCCTGATCCTCAGGTTAAAACAAACACATTGACGCATGACCTTGCTCTTACTTCCATTTGATTAAATAAAACATTAATGTGCATGCTCAGAGATCCACTCACACCTGTTTATTGTTCCGGGAACCTTAACTGAGCGCCACGTTAAACATTCAACTGGAACACCTGGTGTGTGTATGGGTGACTGAAAAACACAACTGTTTGATTACATATGAAGAGTTTATTTCCAAAATGCTATATCCATAATGTTTCACATTTGTGTTTTTTTCTCAAAAATTATTGCTTATGGGTACCTTCACGTGTGTGTGTAATTTTTATATATATATATATATATATATATATATATATATATATATATATATATATATATACATAGTATATATATATATATACATTCTTTAGCTGGAATGGAATGTTATGCTGTATATTTGACAGGTACAGTGCAGTATTCAGACCCCTTGGCTTTTTCCAAATTTTGTAACGTTACAACTTTATTCTAAAATTGATTGAAATATTTTTTAACCTCATCAATCTACACATAATTGCCCATAATGACAAAGTAAAAACTGTTTTTTAGAATTTTTTTGCAAATTTATTTAAATAAAAAAATGACCCTTTACTCAGTACTTTGTTGAAGCACCTATGGCAGCGATTACAGCCTTGAGTCTTCTTAGAGAGGACGCTACAAGCTTGGCACACCTGTATTTGGGGAGTTTCTCCCATTCTTCTCTGCAGATGCTCTCAAGCTCTGTCAGGTTGGATGGGAAGTGTCGCTGCACAGCTATTTTCAGGTATCTCCAGAGATGTTAAATCGGGATCTAGTCCAAACTCTAGTTGGTCCACTAAAGGACATTCAGAGACTTTTCCCGAAACCACTCCTGTGTTATCTTGGCTGTGTGCTTAGGGTCATTGTTCTGTTGGAAGGTGAACTTTCGTCCTAGTCTGAGGTCCTGAGCGCTCTGGAGCAGGTTTTCATCAAGGATCTCTCTGTACTTTGCTCCGTTCAGCTTTCCCTCGATTTTGACTAGTCTCTCAGTCATTGCTGCTGAAAAACATTGCCACCACATGATGCTGCCACCACCATGCTTCACCGTAGGGATGGTACCATGTTTCCTGCAGACGTGACGCTTGGCATTCAGGCTGAAGAGTTCATTCTTGGTTTCATCACTCCAGTGAATCTTGTTTATCATGGCCTGAGAGTCTTTAGGTGCCTTTTGGCAAACTCCAAGTGGGCTGTCATGTGCCTTTTACTGAGGAGTGGCTTCCGCCTGGCCACTCTACAATAGATGCCTGATTGGTAGAGTGCTGCAGAGATGGTTGTACTTCTGGAATGTTCTCCCATCTCCACAGAGGAACTCTAAAGCTCTGTCAGAGTGACCATCAGGTTCTTGGTCACCTTCCTGACCAAGGCCCTTCTCCCCTGATTGCTCAGTTTGGCTGGGCAGCCAGCTCTAGGAAGAGTCTTGGTGGTTCCAGACATTTTCCAAATAAGAATGATGGAGGCCAATGTGTTTTTGGAGACCTTCAATGTTGTAGATGTCACGTTTTGACCTTAGTTCTGTTATTATATATTTGTTTTAGTATGGTCAGGGCATGAGTTGGGTGTGTTGTCTATGTTCGTTTTTCTGTGTTCTGTGTTCGGCCTAGTATGGTTCTCAATCAGAGGCAGCTGTCAATCGTTGTCCCTGATTGAGAATCATACTTAGGTAGCCTGGGTTTCACTTTTGAGTTGTGGGTGTTTATTTTCTGTGTTTGTGCCACACGAGACTGGTTTGTTTGTTTCACGTTGTTTGTTTTGTATTTTGTAGTGTTCAGTTTTTCTTATTAAAGTATGGACACTTACCACGCTGCAAATTGGTCCGATCTATCTTACTCCTCATCAGAGGAAGATGACGAACATTACAGTAGAAATGTTTTGGTACCATTCCCCACATCTAGGCCTCACCACAATACTGTCTCGGAGCTCTACGACAATTCCTTCGACCTCATGGCTTGGTTTTTGCGCTGACATGCACTGTCAACTGAGGGACCTTATATAGACAGGTATGTGCCTTGCCAAATCATGTCTAACCAATTACATTTACCACAGGTGGACTCCAATCAAGTTGTAGAAACATCTCAAGGATGATCAATGAAAACAGAATGCACCTGAGCTCAATTTTAAATCTCATAGCAAAGGGTCTGAACACTTATATAAATGAAGTATTTCTATATATAAATTAGCGACATTTTCTAAAAACCTGTTTTGGCTTTGTCATTATGGGGTATTGTGTTTAGATTGATGAGGGATAAAAATGATTTAATACTTTTTAGAAAAACATAACAAAATGTGGAAAAGTTAAGGGGTCTGAATACTTTCCGAATGCACTGTCTCACCTAGCTATCTTAAGATAAATGCACTTACTGTAAGTCACTCTGGATAAGATCATCTGCCAGATGACTAAAATGTAAAATGTAAATATTTTACAAACAGATTTCATATTATTGTAAAAAAAAAAATATATAACATTGATGTCCTAAATCATGTCCTTTATTATTTAGTTGAAATGATGTGGAAACAACATTGATTTAACCAGTGTGTTCCCAGTGGGAAGTGATAGGTTTGAAGCAAATACATGTCTGTCATTGATCAACCCCATGCCATGATTAGATAGTGAAAAAACACACAGATCTTTCATAATGTCTTTAAACAATAAAAGCTCATTTCATTTTGGAATGAAACTCTTCAAATACAGTGATGGATTGCAAAGTAAATTGACCATCAGCAGGCAGGGAAAAGCTGCAAATAGTTCATTTTCATCTTTACCATCATCACATTCCTATTCATTGTCACTATCACCATAACTCACTCTCCTGATGAGTCGTGGCTGATGGGCACATTGTATAGACCTACTCTATAAACTGAGGTTAACTAGACATAATTTGGCTCTGTGCTTGTCTAACCATTACATCTGCTTCTAATGCTCCACTCAGCATTTTCTAACCACATGAATTAAACTGCATCATTTCCATAAATGTTTTAATTTCCCTATGGGACCTTTAGACAGTGAATTTGCAGTGTCACCATTGTTCTCACTGTCTGTAGTTCTGTCTCATACTGTACCACGAAGCATCCGCAACGCTGGCGACATACATCTCTCAAATAAGCTGAGACACAAAGACAAACCTTCGATTTTTTTACTTTACCGAAAATGTTACCTATTGTACATCTGCAGGCCATAGACAAATCCTTAAACTGGGGGTGTTGAGACATTTCAACTGTGTTTAAAAGGAAGAATGGGCATAATTTACATATATTGTTTAGAAACAGAAAGGCTGTTGACCAATAGTTTGTGCAACACTTGCATTGACACAGATTCTCCAGACACTGGCATTGCGATAGAGCTGAACAGCTCCAGGTTGCAACACAAATGACTCATCTCAGTCTCTTACAAGTGTACTATGGCTCCTTAGTATGTAGGACACTTCAAATATCACTGGTTGGATAGGCTCACATTGACAATCGCATTCCTTTTAATCAGTGTGTATACCTTTCAAACCCATTGAATCATATTTGATTGAGAAAAGAGACAGAACAGCAAAATGCTGCCAACGGTTGTGATCACAGACAAACTCACGCACGCAAGCATGCACACACGTACGTACACACGCAGGCACACACACACACTGTCCGATACCATTCAAAATGTTATCATTATTATATCAGTTACATCAGTCAGGCTACTCTGAGGCAGGTATAGATATGTTTCCCTCTGACTCACTCTGACTCAATAGTATTCACCAGTATACACTGAGACACATCTTCACTTCCCATGTCTGTTTTGTTCGGAGACAGGGCTAGCCTAGCCATGCTGGAATGTCTATGAGGTCATAGACTCACACACAGAAATCATACTCTGTGAGTCACTGTATAATTGCCTGAGGAAATGAGGGAAGAGACAAGAGGATCCCATAATAAATTGACATGGTGTGTTTTTGAATGTATCCACATTGTCATTTTTTAAAATCAATCTCAGCTGCTGACATGATAATTTTTCAGATCTATCTATTGTTCAGTTGCTTTATCTGGATAGGTTATAGTCCACAATGGATTTTCTCTCCGTAGTCTGAGTAATGGTGATGGTGGTGTTTTGAACAAATAATGCTGTCCCACAATCTCACACACACACACACACACACCTAACTGGACCCTGGGAACTGTTTTATAGTAGCCATCCCAAACATTTACTTTTCTTTAGTTAAAAAAATACAGTAGGTACTTCTAAACTAGAGTGTCTGTCATCCTCAACCCATAAAGAGTGGACTTGTTTCCATAGAGCCGCGTTTGCCTGGCTACACATCCACATCACTCCGGTCAACTGACGTTTCTTTGTAACGATCGATGGAGCAGCGGAATTAAATTCAGGGTGAGTCGTCAGGCAAGCGTTTCGTTGCACTCACGTCCCTCCCATTCAGTCAACTCTGTACGAGGCGGGCAGTCAAGCGTCTTCATAGCGCAAATCCCCATCACACGTCAGAGACGACATCATTATTTAAGGTTGAATCAAGTAGGGAAGAAAGTTTTGCGACAGACAGTGTTGCCAAGCAGCTCCTAGGTAGTGGACCTAGTTATTTCGCCCAGTTTATCGCCCAGTTCTTACGGATATTATTTTTATAGATCAGCAATGCCCCACACCGTGACATTGAATGGACCCTCACCTTGGGGGTTTCGACTGGTCGGTGGAAGGGACTTCAGTACACCGTTAACTATTTCGAGGGTATGTAAATGTATTTCTATGTATTTATTCTCATGTCGAAATAGGATTGCTTTACCCTCTTAATGCGTTTGGGCTAATGTCTTTCATCTAGCCTAATTTGGCACCACCGCATAGGGTACTAAGGGGTAACTAGCCCCACCTAAGAACAATGTCTAATTGCTGACACAAAAAAAAGCAACGTTTGGAAAAAAATTGGTATGTGGTTAGGCAAATAAACTATAAAGGGAAATAAATGGCTACAGTTTACACTTTCTTTGTTTTTTCATGAAATGTTGTTTTAGAAAAGGGGCATTTAAAAAAAAGAATTTCTAAGTAAAACTGATTAAATGGATTTTAACACACTTGTGTGAAACCCTATGCCATAATCTTCTACCGGGGTAACTCATTGGAATGGAATATAAATAATACCATTAAATGACATTGGAATATAACATTTAATAACAATAACTTAACTCAGTGTTACATTGATGTGGCAACTCTCTTATGCTCTGCTATTGCACGATTGTAATTTGTACCTGTAGGTCACAAGTAAAGCTATCCCTAGTAAAATTGGAGCACAACTCATGAGCCCACATCCTGCACTGCTCACACCTTATCCTGTCCCCACTTGTGACTGAAAACAGGGGGAGAGATGCCAATTGAAAAGCTCTCTCTTAAAAATGTAGGTAGCTATCTAGCTATATGACATAAAATACTTTGTAAAATAGCTAAAAGGCTATAAGGTTGCATTAACTGTAAAGCTATTCGTCACTAATGGAAACATTTACAACTGAAATTAAGTTGTGTTATCTTTTTTAATGTATTTTACCTCAGACGATCTGGAAATAAGATTGCTAGCTAGTACTCCTAGCATATTATGCTAACTAGCTAGCTAGCTAGCTAGCATTTACTGCTTGTGAAGTTGCTAGCTAACAAGTTAGCATAAACTAGCGCTAGCTGTGCTAGTCATTTTCTAAATGACAGTTATAAACAGGGGCTAGTTGGGGTGTGTGTGTACTTAAAGCTTTGCTTCTTGTATATTAAAAACAATTTATAAATCTAACCTCATTGGAATATATCTGCAAAAAATTTGATCAACTTATCACAAAATTGTTTTGTTGAAATATCTCCAAAAGTTGTGATGACACAGAGGACATTTTCTGTTAAGCAAGACCAGTAATTTTGGGACATCCTATGGTCTTTAAATGAATTACAGGGGGGCAGTTACCCCAGGGGGCTAGTTACCGTCTACTACTCTAATTGTGAATTCAGATGGCTATTTTCCATGGAATAATACCAAAATGTATACAGATGGGGGTCCATGTAATGCTTAACAGTCTAATGATCTAATGCACTCCTTCAAATTGAATAATAGAATATTAGTTTACATTTCTCAAGTTCTCCATTTTCTGATCCACTTGTTTAAATTTAATAATGGAAAACTGTTTTAAAATTCAAATTTTTCTACACTGTAAAATTGATATTTTTTTCGTTTTCAATTTCATTTTGAATCGTTTGTAAAATATATATATTTTTATTAGTGTGGCTGGGGAAACGGATGCTTTCTAAGTATGTGGTTCATTTGGATGCTACCACTTCAGTTTGGGGGGAGATTAGCCTTGCCTACACTATACAATAAAGTGGTAAATTAATGTGGTCCTTGGAGGCAAAGTTACACACACACACACACACACACACACACACACACACACACACACACACACACACACCAGATATCCCCAAAGTAATGCTATGCCATTCTAACGGCCATGGTCCGGCCACCAAATGGAGTTTACTCTCTTCTTACTGTCACTGACTGGGAACACATGGAGTTGTGTGCATCGGTCCCTGCAGGCTGCCCTTCAAATTCGCTACAATGTTATCCTTAATCCCCTGTGCCTATACCAACACTTTGCACAGAGAGTCTAATAGCTAGGCCTAGCCTATTATGTTGAAACGAAAGGTTAATTTACAAATCTGTGCAAAATGGCATGGTCTTTTATGTACATTTCCAATGAAGTAGCCTCATCGGCCTAGGTTTATTATCTTGTTAATGTAGCCGAATGCACAGATTGCATCAAGAAGAATTGTGAGTCCCTGTCTGGCTCTCGGGCTACCCCCGAACCATTGTGATGGAAGACACCTTGCAGCCTGCATAGCCACGTCTGAGACAGCAATTTTACGGTCCATTATCATAGTCTATTATAGGTCTAGAGTTGACACTAGCCTCTATACGATGATCAAGTAGCCTAAGTTTGCAGTATAGCTGAGACAAATGCAAGTCTATAATGGAGACTATGCCCCTGTTTTGAGATAACCTGTGCATCCTTCATTCGTCCCATCCTTGAAGACATCACCGATAAATGTGTGAAAGGAGATTTTACGCTAGGCTACCAACCAAGTCATGTTGGACCAGTGATTAGATTATGATCATTGCTCATCATTGATCTAATATATACTGTATATTTAGATCAATGATTATTTCAAGAATGGGAGAATCCACCCATGAATATATTTAAACGGCGCCTATATGCTGCTTTGTAGGAGTGATCCATGAGTTGCCTCTCCTCTCTCTCGCAGCTGTTGGATAGGCCGATAGGCCTATAATGCCGATATGCTATAGTCTAATTTACTTTCACTTGCCCACTTTAACCTACTGTTAGTCTACGGGTTATGGGTACTCAATCTAGTGGACGGCTGTAGGTTTAATCTTGGATTATAATGGGCTGCAAAATAGCGGTGTTGTAGAAAATTTGGAGGGCAGCTCGACATCGGACATATACACACTCATAGCTCCGGGTCTCCAGGATCACAAGGTAATTAACCTACAGTCGTTAGAAGGATAGTTGCCAGGGGGGGATATTGTTAATAAAGCACCATGGATAAGGTCCTTAGTTTCTTTTACACACAGATGTTTTGTTCCCCCCTATTCTGAACGTCCCTCTCGTCATATAGACCTAGCTGTTAGACTTTTTAAGCTACTGTAGGCTATGCAAGGTATTTGTCGAGGCTACGCAGCAGAACTATGCAGCGAATATGGAGGGCAGACTGACAGGGGCTCAGTCCCAGGTCTCTTCACGGTCAGTGACAGTGCCAAGAGAGTTTCTTCATTTGGATGTGCTCATCGTGTATAATGTCCCTTTTGAGTGTACGCCTGCAGTCTGAAGTTGCCAGGAGGAAACTTGGTGTGTGTGTGTGCACAGGGACACCTGTTGTTGCAACACAATCTCGCACTCAATTCTTGCAAATATGTACGAAAAGTATTTCAGCAGATTTTGTGCATTCTTGTGAGTTTTGTGTGACTTAATTCGTAGAAAAATACATATATTTATGTGTGACTTCATTTGAAAAATGAAGGGGGCAAACTTCGGAATAATCTTTTGAACGTTTTTGGAGCAACGCATTTTGGGCAATGGTGTTCTTTGTTTGTGTCCCACACTTATTTATATTAAAAAAACAAGCGTGTTTACAACCCAATATTGTTAAAATCAACCAGGTTGTCACTGAAATACATATAATATAGTAGCTTTACATTTCTATTTTTGATTATTAATGCCAATGCTCTTTTCCATTCTTGTTTTTGCTTAATACTTTGGGATACTGGTGCTATCTCAGATTTTATGAGGGTTGTCAGATTGGATTCTTTTTTTGTTACGATGAAGATATTTGATTGGGGAATGGGGATGCATTTTCATGTTGGGAAATGAATTCATCAATAAATGTGGGGAAACAGAAGACTTACAAAAACAAATCTGCTTGGTTTAAATTCCCCTGGTGTACCTGCATGGTATTTGCAACTATAACAAGTCGGGACTATGATCAACTATCAATATCATTGCAGTTAAACAGGTTAATGTAAAATAATGTATTATGTTGGCTTGCACTTATGACACTTCCAAGGCCGTTTCATGATGATTATTACGGTTGTGTCAATCATGTTATATACTTAAGCTGTTGTAACAAGGTTTAAGCCAGCATTGTAGGCCTACTGCCTCTTTCCAGAGGCCTACTGCCTCCGCCCAGAGGCCTACTAGGCTTTCATGACAACGGCCATTAGAGCTCACTTTGCCACGCATGAGCCCTGGTTCGTGTCCCTTTTGCAGCGTTCACTTTCTTCTTCTACACTGATGGCAGGGTTGGGATCACGTCCAGCTCACGTCTAGTTATGTGATCTAGTTGTGGGAAGCATTCTGTTTTTCAACCTTGTGTTGGGTGTTATTGCATTGATATATCTAGTGAACAATGGATAAGCAACAATGGGCGTTACGGATCGAAGCAGTCACTACAGGTGTGATCAAGCCTTACATCAAAGTTTCCTGAAGCTGAATAGAAAGTGCTATGCCCTGACCAGTTATTCAGAAGAAAATCCTCTGTGACTGTCTAATTTAAATAAGTACAGTAACCAGTGTTGACCCAAAACAAACACATTCTACACATTTACAAACTATCTATTTCAAGTGTTATTACAACCATGGTGTTCTTTTGTTACTGAAGCTTATACATCTAATAATCTGACAATGATCCACATCATATGGGTAGACAAATAATGTAAGTCCAGCAAAACACAACTATCCTTTTTGTAGGATGCAAACCAGTAATATGAATCACAGTTGGTCCATCCTGTTCTGATCTAATGAGATGGATGTAGGATTTTGTATAGTCTGTATACAGGGTGTGCAAATCAGGTAAGATAAGGGAGGTAAGGCAATAAATAGGCCATAGTGGCAAAATAATTACAATTTAGCAATGAAACACTGGAGTGCAGAACACTGGAGTGCAGAAGATGAATGTGCAAGTAGAGATACTGGGGAGCAAAAATAAATAAATAAATAATTAACAGTATGGAGATGAGGTAGTTGGTTGGGCTATTTACAGATGAGCTATGTACAGGTGCAGTGATCTGTGAGCTGCTCTGACAGCTGGTGCTAAAAGCTAGTGAGGGAGGTAAGAGTTTTTGCAGTTAGTTCCAGTCATTGGTAGCAGAGAACTGCGGTGATCTGCGAACTGCTCTGACAGCTGATGCTTAAATTTTAGTGAGGGAGATATGAGTCTCCCGCTTCAGTGATTTTTGCAATTCGTTCCAGTCATTGGCAGCAGAGAACTGGAAGGAAAAGTGGCCAAAGGAAGAATTGGCTTTGAGGGTGACCAGTGACATATACCTGCTGGAGAGCGTTCTATGGGTGGGTGCTGCTATGTTGACCAGTGAGCTGAGATAAGGTGGGGCTTTACTTAGCAAAGACTTATAGATGACCTGGAGCTAGTGGGTTTGGCGACGAATATGAAGCGAGGGCCAGACAACGAGAGCATACAGGTCGCAGTGGTGGGTAGTATATGGGGCTTTGGTGACAAAATGGATGGCACTGTGATGGACTGCATCTAATTTGCTGAGTAGAGTGTTGGAGGCTATTTTGTAAATGACATCACCGAAGTCAAGGATTGGTAGGATAGACAGTTTTACGAGGGTATGTTTGGCAGCATGAGTGAAGGATGCATTGTTGCAAAATAGGAAGCCGATTCTAGATTTAAGTTTGGATTGGAGATGCTTAATGTGAGTCTGGAAGGAGAGTTTACAGTCTAACCAGACACCTAGGTATTTATAGTTGTCCACATTTTCTAAGTCAGAACCATCCAGTGGAGCGATGCTAGGCGGGCGGGCAGGTGCAGGCAGCGATCGTTGAAGAGCATGCATTTAGTTTTACTTGCATTTAAAAGCAATTGGAGGCCACAGAAGGAGAGTTGTATGGCATTGAAGCTCATTTGGAAGTTTGTTAACACAGTGTCCAAAGAAAAGCCAGAAGTTTACAGAATGGTGTTGTTTGCGTAGAGGTGGATCAGAGAATCACCAGCAGCAAGAGCGACATCATTGATGTGTACAGAGAAAATAGTCGGCCCGAGAATTTTACCCTGTGGCACCCCCATAGAGACTGCCAGAGGTCCGGACAACAGGCCCTTCGATTTGATACATTGAATTCTGTCTGAGAAGCAGTTGGTGAACCAGGCAAGGCAGTCATTTGAGAAACCAAGGCTGCTGAGTTTGCCGATAAGAATGTGGTGGTTGACGGAGTCGAAAGCCTTGGCCAGGTCGATAAATACAGCCACACAGTATTGTCTCTTATCGATGGTGGTTATGATATCATTTAGGACCTTGAGCGTGGCTGAGGTGCACCCATGACCAGCTCGGAAACCAGATTGCATAGCGGAGAAGGTACGGTGGGATTCGAAATGGTCAGTGATCTGTTAACTTGGCTTTCGAAGACCTTAGAAAGGCAAGGTAGGATAGATATAAGTCTGTAGCCGTTTGAGCCTAGACTGTCTCCCCTTTGAAGAAGGGGATGACCGCGGCAGCATTCCAATCTTTGGGGATCTCAGATGATATGAAAGAGAGGTTGAACAGTCCAGTAATAGGGGTTGCAACAATTTTGGCAGATAATTTTAGAAAGAGAGGGTCCAGATTGTCTAGCCCAGCTGATTTGTAGGGGTCCCGATTTTGCAGCTCTTTCAGAACAGCAGCTATCTGGATTTGGGTGAATGAGAAATGGGGGAGGTTTGGGCTAGTTGCTGTGGGGGGTGCAGGGCTGTTGACTGGGGTAGGGGTAGCCAGGTGGAAAGCATGACCAGCCGTAGAAAAATGCTTATTGATATTCTCAATTATCGTGGATTTATCGGTGATGACAGTGTTTCCTAGCCTCCGTGCAGTGGGCTTATGGGAGGAGGTGCTCTCATTTTCCATGAACTTTACAGTGTCCCAGAGCTTTTTGTAGTTTGTGCTACAGGATACCAATTTCTGTTTGAAAAAGCTAGCCTTTGCTTTCATAACTGCCTGTGTATATTGGTTCCTAACTTCCCTTCTGTATACCACCCCTACCTTGTCACAACACAACTGATTGGCTCAAAAATGAACTTTTAACAAGGCACACCTGTTAATTGAAATCATTACAGGTGTCTACCTCATGAAGCTGGTTGAGAGAATGCCAAGAGCATGCGAAGATGTCATCAAGGCAAAGGGTGGCTTCTTTGAACAATCTCAAATATTAAACACTTTTTTGGTCACTACATGATTCTATGTGGGTTATTTCATAGTTTTGATGTCTTCACTATTATGCTACAATGTAGAAAATAGTACAAATAAAGAAAAACCCTTGAATGAGTAGGTGTTCTAAAACATTTGACCTTAGTGTATCTGTTTTTTTTGTCCAATCTGGCAACCCTCATAAAACTCGACATAGCCTTGTATAAAATGCCTTATGAAAGAAATGGTGTAATGTACACTAAAAAGTGAGGACCTTATATTAAAAGCATTTAGAAGAAAATGGTATAATGTAGGCTCCACGAAAAATGAAATGCTATAATATTATAATTATTTTGGTGACAACCTGGTTGATTAACAATATTGGGCTGTTAACCCATTTGTTTAGTTATATAAATACATGTGGGAGACAAAAAAGGCAGTGTAGAAGACCATTGCACATTGAGCATTGCTCTAATAACTTTCAAAAGATTGTTCCGAAGTTTTTCACACCCAAAATAATTTTCCTATGAATGAAGTGGCACGAAAATTGGTGTATTTTTCGACAAAAATGTGTCTTTTCACACCAATTAAGCCACACAAAAATGCACTAAATCTGTTGAAATACTTTTTGTACATATTTGCACGAATTGAGTGTGAGATTGCGTTGCAACTGTCCACCAGCTCATGCTTCACAATGTATTGAAGTGTGCCAGACTCACCACTTTGTGTCGTTATGGCTGCTGTTTGTTAGCCCAAACACCCACAAAGTCTGAAACTATTAGGTGTTCTGTTCACTTTCCATTTATTATACAATTTGAAGTGGTGAGGCCCTCTCGCATGGGAAAGTAGCCTAGTGTTGAATGAATGAAGTGTAGCGTGCTGCCATGCTTTCATTGTGAATTGTGACCTATACCACATAATTCTGCTCTGTCAAGAAGTCCCAAACAAATCTGCTACATTTTTGCTACATGACACAGGACAGACTGTCTATGTTGGCATATCTGTTGTACTTTTTTCAACACCCACATTATGATGAGGCTACTAACAAGACAATAGCTTACTGTGGGGGTCAAATTATATCAATATAATAAGCTTTAATACAGTATAATATCAATTTATAATACTATATAATATATATATATATATATATATATATATATACATTTTCATAACTCACTAAAAGCTCATCAACAACCTTACTTATATGGGTCAATTTCTAAGGTTCTGAAAGAGTCGGGGGGCCAGGAGGGGACTTGGCAGTAGCCAATAGTCAGTCAGGGTAAACAGTGGTGGCGTCCTGGAGTGTGCCGGGCGTTGACATTTGTTTTTCATCAGAGATTGTGGTGCTACTGAGGGATTCCAGGTGTTGTCTCAGCTGCAAGCCTCCAGACTCTTTAACTACCACTGCAACCATGGGTGTAATTTTTAGATTCACAAGGGGAGACTGACTCAAGTTCACTTGAAATAGCCTCTTTCATGTTCTAGGCCAGATATTCCCAAATTGGGAATATCTTCACATTTTCAAACCATCCATTTATATTTTCCGACGGGTCTAGACATTTTGGTGAGGTTTTTTTCTCCCCTGAGTAGCCTCGTTTCACTGGAAAAAATCAAATGAAACCATCTAGTGTTCAGAAAAATAACAACACAATTGTCACATTCTGACCATAGTTCTTTTGTGTTTTCTTTGTTTTAGTGTTGGTCAGGACGTGAGCTGAGTGGGCATTCTATGTTGTGTGTCTAGTTTTCCCATTTCTATGTTTGGCCTGATATGGTTCTCAATCAGAGGCAGGTGTTAGTCATTGTCTCTGATTGGGAACCATATTTAGGTAGCCTGTTTTGTGTTGGGTTTTGTGGGTGGTTGTTTCCTGTGTCTGTGCCACACGGGACTGTTTTGTTGCCAGTTCATGTTGTTATTCTGTATTTGTGTTCATGTTCAGTTTTTCCCTATTAAAACATGGACACCTACCACGCTGCATATTGGTCCGATCCTTCTTTCACCTCTTCAGAGGAGGAAATCTGCCATGACAACAATGTCAAATAGAGGTAGGCTCGTCAAATAATTAACATCCAATCGCATTAACCGGTACTGGCTTGCTGGAATTCAACTAACGGTTCGTATGTAGCCAAACGTAGCTGCTGCTCATTCCGTTTGCTCCATAATGGATAAATAAAAAAAAAAAAAAAAAAAAGTAAGGCCCACGTCCATAGAGACACATACCAGCTCTACTGGTAGTACTGCTACTACCAGCGATACTACACCTGCACCTGTCGATGACACAAGTTGTTCTGCTTCCACGAACACATCCAATGCTAGCATCAGTAATTTTACGTTTGTTGTTAGCCCTGCTAGCATGGACACTGACAGTTGTGAATCTGATGCAGCCGAAGAGCTACTGCCCACTTACCCGGGAAAGCACAGAACAACAGACAGGGATGTTGGACCAATGAAGAGGTGCAATTAGGATGAGAACTACATTGATTTGGGGTTCACATATGTTGAGAGTAGTGCCTTTCCACTGTGTTATATGTTCAAAAGTACTATCTCCCAACTGGATGAAACCTTCACTCTTGTGCAGACATTTAGAAACAAAACATGCCAATTTGAAAAATAAGCCACTAGTTTTTTGAGCGAGAATTAAGACGATTTTCGAGTAGTAAGACATGTATAAAAGCAACAGATACCATTAATAAGAAGGGGGTAGAAGCGTTTTATATGGTGAGCTACCATATAAGGAGCACTTAATTCTTCCTGCTGCTGCGGATATGGCTGGGACAATCCTGGGGGAAAAGGCCAAAAAACTATACAGACAATGTCTTCGTCAAACAACACTGTTTCATGACGCATCAGTGACATGGCAGGAGATTTTGAAACAATTACTGCTTCAATACAAGCCAGTGAATTCTATGCGTTATAGCTGGATGACGGACAATGTCAATTGTGATATAGCGAACGCACCTGAGTGAGTTTGGTGTGCAATTACGCAGGTACTTTCCCGAAACGGATGACACAAACAACTGGATTCGTTATCCCTTTCATGTCCTGCCTTCAGTCTACTTACCGATATCTGAACAAGAGAGCCTCATCGATATTGCAAAAACGGTTCTATGAAAATTGAATGGCCACTGCCATATTTCTGGATTGGGCTGCTCTCAGAGTATCCTGCCTTGGTAAATAGCTCTGTTAAAACATTGATGCCCTTTGCAACCACGCACTGTATCTGCCCTCACTTGCATGAAAACTCAATCCAGGCACAGACTGTGTGTGGAAAATGATTTAAGACTGAGACTCTCTAAAATACAACCCATCATTGCAGAGTTATGTGCATCCTTTCAAGCACACCCTTCTCATTAACCTGTGGTGAGTTGTTCACTATTATCGATGAACAAAAAGTTGTATATGTAAGAAGATGCTAAAATAAAGTGCAAAATTATTGATTATTATTTATTTGTGCCCTGGTCCTATGAACTCTTTGTCACTTCCTACGAGATGGGTTGTGACATACTCACACTATTCTTATGTTTAATAAATGTATCGTAAAGTGTGTGTGTGGCAGGCTTACAATGATGGCAACAAAACAACATTTGAGAGTGCGCTGACCCTGTTGCTAGAGGGGTACGCAGCTCGCGGTTGAACGTTTGAAGGGGTACGGGACTATAAAAATGTGGGGACTACTGTTCTAGGCCATTGACATCCTTGCTTAGCGTACATTTAAAAAAAATCTGATATCATGCTTGTGGATTTTATTGTACCAAGACATTATTAGACAAGGCTTTCTCAGACAATCTCCCTTAGGCCAGTTAGACCCATACCAAAACTGCATCGCTGGCACTATAAAAAGCCCACATGACACCCTATTCCTTATGTGGTGCACTACTTTTGATCAGGGCCCATAGGGATCTGGTCAAAACTAGTGCACTATGGGAATAGGGTGTGATTTGGGACGTGCCCACTGACGAATCACAGGGTGGCAGGTAGCCTAGCGATTAGGAGCATTAGGCCTGTAACCAAAAAAGGTTTGCTGGTTCAATTCCCCTAGGTGAAAAATCTGTCGATGTTGAGCAAGGCACTTAACCCTAATTGCTCCAGGGTCGCCATCAATAATGGCTTATCTCTGACCCCTTTCTCCATTCCATTGTTTCTGCAACCTCACCCTAACAAGCAACGTTTGAAATGTGTTCTATCCTCTTGTTGCATTGAGTCTCTAGTGACTCTTGTCAAGGAATGAAGTTTAAAGAGTGGGATATGCAAAAAACACATTTCCAATTCTCACTTGTACATGTGTGAAATATGACAAATGTAAGCACATAAGTATCTTATCTACAGTGCTTAAAATAACATCAGATCCACTCCATATCAAATCAAAGTTTATTTGTCACGTGCGCTGAATACAACAGGTGTGAAATGAAATGCTTACCATAACCCACAATGAAAGTGTCTAATGTAGTCAACTCCAATATAAAAAACAACCCATGATAGTGGTAAGGAATCCAGCTTGGATCACCCATGGGGCTAGTTACAGTGCCTTCGGAAAGTATTCAGACCCCTTTACTTTTTCCACATTTTGTTACGTTACAGCCTTATTCTAAAATGGATTTAAAAAACAATCCTCAGCAATCATCACACAATACCCCATAATAACAGGTTTTTAGAAATGTTTGCAAATGTAATTTTTTAAAATCTAAACATAAATACCAAATATGCAATAAGTATTCAGACCTTTTGCTATGGGACTCAAAATTGAGCTTGAGGGCATCCTGTTTCAGTTGATAATCCTTAGATGTTTCTACAATTTGATTGGAGTCCACCTGTGCTAAATTCAATTGATTGGACATGATTTGGAAAGGCACTGACCTTTGTCTATATAAGGTCACACAGTTGACAGAGAATGTCAGAGCAAAAACCAAGCCATGAGGTCAAAGGAATTGTCTGTAGAGCTCCAGGACAGGATTGTGTCGAGGCACAGTTCGGGGGAATGGTACCAAAAAATGTATGCAGCATTGAAGGTCCCCAAGAACACAGTGGCCTCCGTCATTCTTAAATGGAAGACGTTTGGAACCAGCAAGACTTCTCATAGAGATGGCCAACCCACAAAACTGAGCATTCGGGGGAGAAGGGCCTTGGTCAGGGAGGTGACCAAGAACCCAATGGTCACTCTGACAGAGTTCTAGAGTTCCTCTGTAGAGATGGGAGAACCTTCCAGAAGGACAACCATCACTGCAGCACTCCAACAATCAGGCCTTTATTGTAGAGTTGCCAAACGGTAGTCACTCCTCAGTAAAAGGCACATGACAGCCCACTTGGAGTTTGCCAAAAGGCACCTAAATACTCTCAGACCATGAGAAACAAGATTCTCTGGTCTGATGAAACCAAGATTGAACTCTTTGGCCTGAATGCCAAGCGTCACGTCTGGAGGAAACCTGACACCATCACTACGCTGAAGAATGGTGGTGGCAGCATCATGCTGTGAGGATGTTTTTCAGCATCAGGGACTGGGAGACTAGTCAAGATCGAGGGAAAGATGAACAGAGTAAAATACAGAGAGATCCTTGATGAAGACTTGCTCCAGAGCGGTCAGGTCTCCAGACTGGGGCGAAGGTTCACCTTCCAACAGGACAATGACCCTAAGCACACAGCCATGACTACGCAGGAGTGGCTTCGGGACAAGTCTCTGAATGTCCTTGAGTGGCCCAGCCAGAGCCCGGACATGAACCCAATCGAACAGCTCTGGAGAGACGTGAAAATTGCTTTGCAGCAATGCTCCCCAACCTGCTCCCCAACCTGACAGAGCTTGAGACAATCTGCAGAGAAGAATTAGAGAAACTCCCCAAATACAGCTGTGCCAAGCTTGTAGCGTCATACGCAAGAAGACTCAATGCTGTAATCGCTGCCAAAAGTGCTTCAACAAAGTACTGAGTAAAGGGTATGAATACTTATGTAAATGTGATGTTTCAGTTTTTATTACATTTATTATTGTTTTTTCTTTGTCATTGTGGAGTATTGTGTGTAGATTGATGGGGAAACAATTTTAGAATAAGGCTGTAACTTATCAATATGTGGAAAAATCAAACGGTCTGAATAAATTCAGAAGGCACTGTTTAAACCACAGTAGTTGCAGAGGGTCAAAGATCATATCCCCCAAGACATGCTGACCTCTAAACATTACAATAACAGGGGAGGTTAGCAGGTCTTGGGGGTATGATCTTTGACCCTCTGTAACTTTCTCACTCAACATTATTCACAATTTATTCTGGATTGTCTGTAATCATGGTAGCATCCGCATGAATGTAGAAGTGTTTAGAAACATTCTGTTCTTATTTACAATAAAAGTTACTCCAAAATGACACAATACATTTTTTTACCATTCACTTCTATTGGGCACAAAATAATCTGAAACACAACTAAAACCAACTGGAAGTGCACTCAAGTTTATCGAGTCACAGGCTTGTAGTCATTGCGTGTTAGGGATATGGGACCAAATACGACACTTATGACTACTTTAGTTATAAGAATCTTTAGGGGTTTCAATCATTTTGACCCTTACCCTTTTTTGATTAAAAAAGTATTACTTTATATATTTTTCTGAGCAATTTAATTAGTATAAAATAATATAATTTCTGTTTTTTTGGCATATAGCTCAGTATTTGAATAATTTATTTTATAGAGTCATTATTGCTCATCTTTATTAAGGATGTAAATCATTTCAATCCAGGTCCTCAGCAGCCCTCTATTTTACACAGACTGCAGATATGCCTTCGCGTATCTCTGAGTTAATGATCTAGAACGCCTGCATTCTTAAAGAATGAAATACTGGGTCCCAGTACACCATCCTGATTGCAATAGCTGGTTTGTAGGTGCTAATTAGGCTTGAGATGTGAGTGGGAAGTCCGTAGGACTCATGCATCTAAATTGCCAACCAAGGGAGCCAGCCAGATCTCTGATGTAATTGTCAAAGCATTTTAAAGGGATGTGCAGAAAATATCAGTTAGGGGATAAAACTTTGTTAAATGTCAATTCAACTCCCATGCAAGAGGTGACATAAGTCAAGACCAGCTAATGGTCCTAATTCATAAACAGAATTCCTCTTGGACAGTAGTTCACAACGCCATGTCATGTAAAATAAAAAACTTAAATGTGTTTGTCGTTACGGATTTTTTTAACGAGTTTCCTTTAAAACGCTCCAGTCCAAGCTCTATGTCCTGTTGTGTGGTCCTGAAAATGGATGATTTCCCTAAAGATTCTCCTTTGGACATTTGACAAATAAGTTTCCCAAAGTGTTCTGCGTACCAACATTAGCTAGGAGGCTATACAGTAGTAGGTGTATACTCTTATGCCAAGGTCAGATCCTGTGCATACGGTTTATCAGACCTTTTCTATATATTTGACATTTCAATCAATGTTCTTATGTATTTTCTCTACCGAATGGGGTCACTGAGGTTTACTTCATTAGATAAATATTATCTGAGCAGTTAAGGCGGGAGTCTTCTGTATTTGGAGTCTTCTGTATTTGACTCCCAATGTCTGAGTTTCCTTCTTTCAAATGCAAGGAGAGATTTACTTCACCGACATTTGGACTCTGTTATATTTTCCTTTCCTCTGAAGTTATCTTTTATCAGAGAAAGGAATGTATCTGGGTCCTTCTATGAAATGAGTGCCTTTTGGTAGAATTTGTGCACAAATATGTTGTATTAAATCAGGAATGGGCAACTTCAGTCCTTGGGCCTGATTGGTGTCCCCCTTTTTTGCCCCAGCTAACACACCTGACTCCAATAATCAACTAATCATGATCTTCAGTTTAGGACGCAATTAGTTTAAATCAGCTTTGTTTGCTAGGAATGGGGAAAAGTGACACCACTTCAGCCCCTGAGGACTGGAGTTACCCATCCCTGTATTAAATTAAGTGCCCTTTAAAATAGACCACATGGAAAATTCTATAAATCCGTAAAAAAAATATATAAAAAAATAAAGACTTGCTGAAGTGCCAAAATTCTTCCCTTTGACGTGTCCCTCTAAGGATACTCTGTGACTTCTAGGAAGATTTTACCCACTTCACCACAACATTTCTCAGAGTTTTCACCATCATTGTAACTCTCTACTTATTTTGTTGTGTTGACAAAGTCATTTCTGATGATTATTGTTTATTTCATGTGATTATAGTGATTCATTTTAAGGTTAAAAAACAACAACCCTGTCTCAAAATGGTTTCAATTACCTTCATACAAATGGCAAATGAATGTATACAATTTAGGCACGTACGACCGTATTACTCAGTGAAGTGTCACAAAGAAAGAAGATGGATATTGGTCAATGGAGCATAGAGGAGTGGACTTTCACTTGCAGAGGAAGGAACAGACATTCAGCTACACAAATTAGATTCAGAACATTACACACAATGACTAACGCCGCGGTCATACACGCAGCATAATGGGCGACGGCATTCTTCCTCGGCTGCATTGAAGATCAAGCAGGCTCTCCCTGGCCTTGCCTTCTCATTAAAGAAAGAGCCAATGCATTTACTCGACAGCTGCTCCATTGTTTATGGCACTGGCACATTTGAACCTCTTGAACCTCTTTTGTTAGAGTGCAACAATCAAACGGCGTTGGGAATTTTGTAACCTAAAAAGTAATGATTTTCCCCAAATGTCCTCAAGGCCAAGGCAATAACCTTAGTTTCCATCATCCAACAAGCAAGCAAACAAAAGTGGTTGTTTGTCCGGTTGCCAGCATTATTCCTCTATTGCACCATGTGAGCCTGTATACAGCAAAGTATGTAGCCTTACCTAACAGCCAATCGGGACCACAGAGTTAACGGTTCAGATGAATTTCGCCTGTATTTTGGCACACGATGATGACATGACACAATACTATGACCCTGCCCCTTTTCGCATCCCACCAAAACTGTTAATCTTGCAGTATCCTAAAAAAAAACATACTGTATTTTGGGGCGGAGCTCAGTCTTTGGCAGGCCCCATGGCTTATCTGTGTGACATTATAATGTCATATGCTAACCACCGACAGAATGTGTTACTGATTAACTGTGTCATTCTGTAAAGGGACCACCTCATAGAGTGACTCAGATTGTTTAGATTGCTCCAGCAACGCACTGGATCATGATGCAATCAAAGTCAGTTAAATATGCCTAAGAAGGGGTCTGGACTCTGAAATGTTTTGTATTGCCGATAATTAAAGGCCTGTTGTGGAGATTTAGTGAGGGAACGTGAGTGAGTCACGTTTGGATGGCCATTCATGGCCTGACCCTTAGGTGGTCTTTGTCTCTCTGCAATAACAACACAACCTCCTACACTGTGACACAGCAGCAAAGCCACATCATCTACAACATACAGTGCATTCGGAAAGTATTCAGACCCCTTTACTTTTTCCACATTTTGTTACGTTACAGTCTTATTCTAAAATGGATTAAATAAATAAAGTCCCCATCAATCGACACACATTACCCCATAGTGACCAAGTGAAACCTGTTTTTTAGAAATGATTGCAAATGTATTAATAATTAAAAACAGAAATACCTTATTTACATAAGCATTCAGACCCTTTGCTGTGAGACTTGAAATTGAGCTCCGGTGCATTCTGTTTCCATTGATCATCCTTGAGATGTTTCTACAACTTTATTGGAGTCCACCTTTGTTAAATTCAATTGATTTGACATGACTCGGAAAGGTAAACACCTCTCTATATAAGGTCCCATCAGTGCATGGGAGAAGGGCCTTGGTCTGGGAGGTGACCAAGAACCCGATGGTCACTCTGACCGAGCTCCAGAGTTCCTCTGTGGAGATGGGAGAACCTTCCAGAAGGACAACCATCTCTGCAGCACTCCACCAATCAGGCCTTTATGGTAGAGTGACCAGACGGAAGCCACTATTTCAGTAAAAGGCACATGACAGCCCACTTGGAGTTTGCCAAAAGACACTTAAAGGACTCCGACCATGAGAAACAAGATTCTCTGGTATGATGAAACCAAGATTGAAGTCTTTGGCCTGCATGTCAAGCATCACTTCTGGAGGAAACCTGGCACACTACGGTGAAGCATGGTGGTGGCAGCATCATGCTGTGGGGATGTTTTTCAGCAGCAGGGACTGGGAGACTAGTCAGGATCGAGGGAAAAATGAATGGGCTAAGTATAGAGACATCCTTGATGAAAACCTGCTTCAGAGCGCTCAGGACCACGGACTTGGGCGAAGGTTCACCTTCCAACAGGACAACGACCCTAAGCACACAGTCAAGACAACGCAGATTTGGCTTCGGGACAAGTCTCTGAATGTCCTTGAGTGTCCCAGCCAGAGCCTGAACCCGATCGAACAACTCTGGAGAGACCTGAAAATAGCTGTGCAGCAACGCTCCCCATACAATCTGACAGAGCTTGAGAGGATCTGCAGAGAAGAATGAGAGAAACTTACCAAATACAAGTGTGCCAAACTTGTAGCGTCATACCCAAGAAGACTCGAGGGTGTAATCGCTGCCAAAAGTGCTTCAACAAAGTATTGAGTAAATGGTCTGAATACTTGTGCAAATGTGCCAAAATGTCTTAAGAATGTGTTTTTGCTTCGTCATTATTGGGTATTGTGTGTAGACTGATGAGGAAAAAAAACATTTTAATACATTTTAGAATAAGGCTGTGATGTAAAAAATAATATAAAAAAATTGGAATGCTTTCCAAATGAACTTTAGCTCTGTTTACTCAGACCTAGTCAGATCCCACGCCAGTGACCCCTCAGTTTACCGAAACTGGGACTGCCTGTGACTGAGAAGGGAGTCAGAGACTGTACATTTTGTCATTTAACACTGAAACACATCTCAGTGATGAGTTTTTCATGGACAATGAATTTACGTGCATTTGTTCATATTAAAGCAGAGCACTGCTCAGTGTGCCAGCCTGCTCCCCTATTGCAGAAGCACTTTTTCTCTGTAGATAATGCAAGGTGATGTCGATAATCTTCAGGTCATTGTTCAAATGTAATTTCATTTGCATAATGTGAGACATTAACATTGTTTTCACAGTTCATGTACTCAAATCGTTAAACAGTTGGCTGCCATTTATTTTATTTATTTTGTCAAAATGTTATTTTAACACAAAGTTGTGTTTCAACCATTGGTTCCAATGATAATACATCCTAAAGTCACTTGCAGACAGCATCAGGGTAATAGGCCATATTTGTTATGAGATCGCATTGTGATTGCTCTTCTATAAAGATGAATGGCTGTGAGACACTTGAAGACATTGATTACAGAATAGTGCGTCTGACATTTTAACAAACTGGAGCTCCATTAGTTGTATGACCGGTTATTAAACCTCTTCCTTCGGCCTTATGTATAGATTGGTTTGGGTTCGGTCCAACAGAAAGTTTACATGTTGCAGGGGAGGTAAAAGAATCCATTCATACGGGCAGGTCATAGAGTAAGACTGGCCTGGTTGTAGGAGGGGACGGAACATTGTGATGCTCTTGGTGGTTTTGTTTAACTGCCAAATCCAGATGTCCGGTGATGGGAGGATGGCGGGAGGGAGGGGGATCGTTATGGAAAATTGCTGTCATGTGTAAACAATTGTTTCTGTAAAGGTAAAATGTACCCAGAGGAAGGAAGAGAAATCTCTCTCTTCTTCTCTCTCTCTCAACCCCCCTCTCTCTTTCTCCCCCGCCCCTCTTATGGGGCCCAGAAAGACATCCACAGGGGCTTTGTATATATCTGGAGTGAGAGATGACGGAAAGGAACCTGCAATGTATCTCCTAGTATTAGACAGAGGCTATGTGTGTGTTCTGATGGACAGCACTCATGGGCTTAGTGCATCTCAAATGGCACCCTATTTTGTATACATTGCACTGCTTTTGACCAGAGCCCTATGGGTCATAATAGTACCCTATATTTAACTAGGCAAGTCGGTTAAAAATGCATTCTTATTTACAATGACTGCCTACCGAGGAACAGTGGGCCTTCTTCAGGGGAAGAACAACAGATTTATTTTTTATCTTGTCAGCTCGGGGATTTGGTCCAGCAACCTTTTGGTTATGGCCCAACGCTCTAACCACTAGGCTACCTGCTGCCCTGCTATCACTGTATTAACACTCACTTCAATGTTGTCAAAATTCAAAGAGTTCGAACTGCCAGGCTTACCAATAACGCTTTAAGTGTCTGCTTTCTAATTTTGCTGTGTCACTCACTGCAACTGGCAATAGAAAATGTAAACCTATAGTTCTGGGGTGGGTCGCATTACAGCCAGAATAGACTGGCTGTATTATTGTATTTTGGCTGGGTGTGGCACTTCCACCCTAATATTTTCTCTTTTGTTTGGTGGTAAGGTGACACCGGGCAGTAAGGCAGCACAGGGGGACCTGTGTCCTGGAGACACCATCCTGGTCATCAATGGGGACAACACAGAGACCATGACACACATGGAGGCCCAGAACAGGATCAAGGCCTGCATTGGGGAGCTCACACTGGCCATCTGCAGGTATGTCTAAATGGGAGTGTGACTGTGGGCTCTATTTGAACAAACATAACACCATGGTAAATCCATGTGTACACGGTAGCACTATAAGTTCAGGGCAGACATATTTTTGCTATTATCACTATAATCGGTGCACTTGCTGGTGTTGGCGCAAAAGGGCTGGGTGTCACGGTCGTCCTCCTCTTCATCTGAAGAGGAGAGGCGAGAAGGATCGGAGGACCAAAATGCGGCGTGGTATGTGTTTATGATGAATATTTAATCAAAGAAAGCACTGAACACTGAATACAAACTATACAAAAACAATAAACAAATAACGACCGTGAAGCTATAAATGAGACCTGTGCTGACACAAGCAACTAACATAGACAATCACCCACAAACAAACAGTGAAACCCAGGCTACCTAAGTATGATTCTCAATCAGAGACGACTAATGACGCCTGCCTCTGATTGAGAACCATACAAGGCCGAAACATACAAATCCCCAAATCATAGAAAAACAAACATAGACTGCCCACCCCAACTCACGCCCTGACCATACTAAATAAATACAAAACAAAGGAAATAAAGGTCAGAACGTGACACTGGGTTTTAATGAATAAACAAGTTGTGGGTGAATTAAGCCTTGGCCCCTCACTGGCCAATCAGAACATGCTCCATGGTGAAATATATATACTTTTTTTTAACTAGAAAAATCAGTTAAGAACCAATTCTTATTTACAATGACTGCCTACACCGCCCAAACCCGGTCGACGCCCGATTGCATTGGGCAGACAAAAAAATGCCTTAATTGAGAGCCTTCATTTTAATCCTCTGTCCAGTGTCTGTGTTCTTTTGCGCATCTTAATCTTTTCTTTTTATTGGCCAGTCTGAGATATGGCTTTTTCTTTGCAACTCTGCCTAGAAGGCCAGTATCCCGGAGTCGTCTCTTCACTGTTGACGTTGAGACTGGTGTTTTGCGGGTACCATTTAATGAAGCTGCCAGTTGAGTACTTGTGAGGCGTCTGTTTCTCAAACTAGACACTCTAATATACTTGTCCTCTTGCTCAGATGTGCTCCGGGGCCTCCCGCTCCTCTTCCTATTCTGGTTAGAGACAGTTTGCACTGTTCTGTGAAGGGAGAAGTACACAGCGCTGTACGAGATCTTCAGTTTCTTGGCAATTTCTTACATGGAATAGCCTTCATTTCTCAGAAGAAGAATAGACTGATGAGTTTCAGAAGAAAGTTCTTTGTTTCTGGCTATTTTGAGCATGTAATCGAACCCACAAATGCTGATGCTCCAGCCACTCAACTAGTCTGAAGAAGGCCAGTTTTATTGCTTCTTTAATCAGTACGACAGTTTTCAGCTGTGTTTAGCATATTTGCAAAAGGGTTTTCTAATGATCAATTAGCCTTTTAAAATTATAAACTTGGATTAGCTAACACAACGTGCCATTGGAACACAGGAGTGATGGTTGCCGATAATGGGCCTCTGTATGCCTATGTAGATATTCCATAAAAAATCTGCCGTTTCCAGCTACAGTAGTCATTTACAACATTAACAATGTCTACACTGTATTTCTGATCAATTTTATGTTATTTTAATGGACAACAAAATGTGTTTTTTTCTCTCTCTATATATATATATATATATATATATATATATATACACTGCTCAAAAAAATAAAGGGAACACTTCAACAACACAATTAGCAAGACACCCCCGATAAAGGAGTGGTTCTGCAGGTGGGGACCACTTCTCAGTTCCTATGCTTCCTGGCTGATGTTTTGGTCACTTTTGAATGCTGGCGGTGCTTTCACTCTAGTGGTAGCATGAGACGGAGTCTACAACCCACACAAGTGGCTCAGGTAGTACAGCTCATCCAGGATGGAACATCAATGCGAGCTGTGGCAAGAAGGTTTGCTGTGTCTGTCAGCGTAGTGTCCAGAGCATGGAGGCGCTACCAGGAGACAGGCCAGTACATCAGGAGACGTGAAAGAGGCCGTAGGAGGGGAACAACCCAGCAGCAGGACCACTATCTCTGCCTTTGTGCAAGGAGGAGCAGGAGGAGCACTGCCAGAGCCCTGAAAAATGACCTCCAGCAGGCCACAAATGTGCATGTGTCTGCTCAAACGGTCAGAAACAGACTCCATGAGGGTGGTATCAGGGCCCGACGTCCACAGGTGGGGGTTGTGCTTACAGCCCAACAACGTGCAGGATGTTTTTCATTTGCCAGAGAACACCAAAATTGGCAAATTCGCCACTGGCGTCCTGTGCTCTTCACAGAGGAAAGCAGGTTCACACTGAGCACATGTGACAGACATGACAGAGTCTGGAGACGCCGTGGAGAACGTTCTGCTGCCTGCAACATCCTCCAGCATGACCGGTTTGGCGGTGGGTCAGTCATGGTGTGGGGTGGCATTTCTTTGGGGGGCCGCACAGCCCTCCATGTGCTCGCAAGAGGTAGCCTGACTGCCATTAGGCACCGAGATGAGATCCTCAGACCCCTTGTGAGACCATATGCTGGTGCGGTTGGCCCTGGGTTCCTCCTAATGCAAGACAATGCTAGACCTCATGTGGCTGGAGTGTGTGAGCAGTTCCTGCAAGAGGAAGGCATTGATGCTATGGACTGGCCCGCCCATTCCCCAGACCTGAATCCAATTGAGCACCTCTGGGACATTATGTCTCGCTCCATCCACCAACGCCACGTTGCACCACAGACTGTCCAGGAGTTGGTGGATGCTTTAGTCCAGGTCTGGGAGGAGATCCCTCAGGAGACCATCCGCCACCTCATCAGGAGCATGCCCAGGTGTTGTAGGGAGGTCATACAGTCACGTGGAGGCCACACACACTACTGAGCCTCAGTTTTACTTGTTTTAAGGACATTACATCAAAGTTGGATCAGCCTGTAGTGTGGTTTTCCACTTTAATTTTGAGTGTGACTCCAAATCCAGACCTCCATGGGTTGATAAATTTGATTTCCATTGATAATTTTTGTGTGATTTTGTTGTCAGCACATTCAACTATGTTGTGGCAGCGAGGCAGGTCGTTATTGCGTTCGACTAGTTAACTGTAAGGTTGCAAGATTGGATTCCCCGAGCTGACAAGGTGAAAATCTGTCTTTCTGCCCCTGAACGTGGCAGTTAGCCCATCGTTCCTAGGCCGTCATTGAAAATAAGAATGTGTTCTTAACGGACTTGCCTAGTTAAATAAAGATGAAATATAAGGTGTAAAAAAAAAAGGCAAATCGGCGCCCAAAAATACAGACTTCCGATTGTTATGAAAGCTTGAAATCGGCCCTAATTAATCGGCCATTCCGATTAATCGGTCGGCCTCTAGTTGGAACATTACTGCCGGGCTTCCATTCAGCCACGAGCATTAAGGTCGGGCACTGATGTTGGGCGATTAGAGGTCTAAGGCACTGCATCACAGTGCTAGAGGTGTCACTAAAGACCCTGGTTCGATTCCAGGCTGTATCACAACCGGCCGTGATTGTGAGTCCCATAGGGCAGCGCACAAATGGCCCAGCATTGTCCGGGTTAGGGTTTGGCTGGGGTAGGTCATCATTGTATTTAGGAATTTGATCTTCACTGACTAGCCTAGTTAAAAAAGGGTTAAATAGAATTTTTTTTAAATAATAATTTGACCTGGCTCGCAGTCGGCTTTCCAATTAATCCCAAAGGTGTTCAACAGGGTTAAGGTCAGGACTCTGTGCTGGCCAGTCAAGGCCTTTCCCAAACTGTTGTCACAAAGGTGGAAGCACAGAGTCGTCTAGAATGTCATTGTATGCTGTAGCGTTAAGATTTCTCTTCACTGGAACAAAGGGGCCTAGCCCGAACCATGAAAAACAGACCCAGACCATTATTCCTTCTCCACCAAACTTTACAGTTGGCCCTATGCATTCGGGCACGCAGAGTTCTTTTGGCATCCGCCAAATTTGTCTGTGGGACTGCCACTGAGCTCTCCAGGAAGTCCATTATACTGCCAGTGTTTGTCTATGGAGATTGCATGGCTGTGTGCTCGGTTTTATGCACCTGTCAGCAATGGGTGTGGCTGAAATAGCCAAATCCACTAATTTGAAGCGCTGTCCACATAGTTTTGTAAATATTGTGTATAATGCTCTTTTCAATCACTCGTGGAAGCCAGTCAAAGTGATCAATTCTCTACCCCAACAGAGCACCCTTGCATCACATTCAGTAAGGCATACACATTGTGGCAGAGCATGGACTCCTACATGGACAGTTAGATTGATATTGTATATTCAGCAGTTTATGATGGGTGAAATGGCTTTTTCCACTGCTTACAGCAATGCATAATTCTTAGTTCAGGAACATTGGGGATGAGTCTTTGGTATTGGAGAGGACAGGAGCATTATGATGTAATGCAACACAGCAAATTCTCTATTTCAATGGAAATCGTCAGTCTAAACAGCCAGTTGACATTTTAGAAGGGAGAACTCAGCAATGGGATTGAAACAGAGTGGAAGATTAATATTTTTCTCAGCTTTCCAATAGACAGTTTGAAACTCCCAGATGAGAAGAGTAGCCTACTGCGGTTTGGAATAGGTTTGGGATGACAACAGATCCAGGATGAAAATGTCCTCTTTCCTTCTAGGGTAGTGAAGTGAACATTAGACCCAGAATGGTACTAATCGTCAGCCTGGAGCAGACTTTGCACATGCAATGGAAAGGAAAGGAGAATCAGCCTGATTTCCACATCCATGGGTAATCTGATCCATCAGATGAGCAGGAGACATGGAGTTATGTTTGAGCTCAATGTTTTATCCTGTCAGAAGAAACTTTCCGTTTTTGTGTAGAATCCAGAATGTTGCTTTCCCTCTAAATGCTCCGGCCTCTCTATGAAGCGGTCCGTAAATCAGAATGAGCGTTAAAGTGGTACAGTATATCCACATAGGAATAGGACATTTATTTAAGGATACACGAGGTTGAGTTTAGTGCAATCTCGAGTGGGAACCGAAAGGTCCACTGCTGTAGAGAGCCACAACACAAGGTAAGCGATGTCGAGTTTACATAAAGGTACTTTCATGCTTTGAAACGGATCTAGACTGATCTTGAATCTTAACCTGCATCAATCAAAATGTATCTTTATTTTATTAGCCTCTACCTCATGAAATTCATGCACTTTTCAATCGGTCATGAGCAAATGATTAGGGAAACCATAACTGGAGATTAGAGATGGAATGCCAGCCAACCACTCCGGCAGGAGCAAAAAAGTTCATGCTTTTTCGCATTCTTTACTATTCTCCACGGCATAATGAGAACATTTGAAATTCAGGTCACATGACGGCATGGTGAACACAGCAGCAGCCCCGGTATTTACTGGTATGTGACCTTTTTCACTACACCATTGGGTAATTACTGTTGACCTGGGCTGCTGAATCCAGGGAGTGTGTGTTGCGCAGATGAGTATGTACCCTTTGCTCCAACCCCAGATGCTAGCATACATGTGCAGTTAGTTTCACCGAGAGGTATGAGGGAGTGAGCACGGGAGTGAGGGAGCGAGAGCAAGAGAATCCACTTGGGCATAAGAATGTTATTTTGCGGCCCAGATTTTACCTGTGTGTGTAGATGGAAATTCAATTACATAGATTGCATGCATCATGTAGCTTAGCTTTGGATTTCTCTCCGAAGCCTAGAGGATATAGGGCACTTCAAGTCCTTCACTTTATGTCATGTAAAAAAAAAGATATTTTAACTGCATGTAACCTCAGTCAGTTGGAAGACGGAAGGGAAATTCCATTCACACTTACAGTAAGCACAAGGGAGGGGATATTTTGCGTGTCTCAATACAGATAAAGCTGACTTGATTGATTTCTTGACAACAGGAATGTTGTGCTCTATGTATAATGACTTGGGAAATGTTTACTGCAGAGCATTGAACTAGTGCAACCGAAATGAAGTTCTATTTTTGTTTGGATTGACCAGAAGAGGCAGGGGCCAAGTTGACTTACCCAGAAAATAATATTTTTGAGAACAACAGACCGAGCCCTCATTAAAAGTCTCAGCTATGAAGGACTCAAACTGTCAGGCTGCTGAGGCCTGTAATTTCCTGGTGCTGCCATTGGAGTTTTTCCTAGCCACCGTGCTTCTACACCTGCATTGCTTGCTGTTTGGGGTTTAAGGCTGGGTTTCTGTACAGCACTTTGAGATATCAGCTGATGTACGAAGGGCTATATAAATAATTTTGATTTGATTTGATAAATACTGTATATAAACCTACAGGTCTGCTTGTGAACCCAAATTACATTGGTTGCAGTGGAGCTTGAGGCACTTATGTACAAGAATGTCTTACTTACACCACTGAATTCATTACTTTCATTACCTTATTTTTGAAATACTTTTTTCATTACCCGTTTTTAAAGCAACTATGAGCCCTTGGTAGCTGACCAGAGAGCCTCATGAAAGCAAGAGTCAAATAAATAAATGTTCAAAAAACCTGGGCTTGGAAGAGCATCTGTTTTTTGAAATGACACTGCCTCTGAATCAAAATATTGTGTTATTAATGCATTTGTCACACAGCAGTTGGAAGGAGAGAGGAGGAGGAAGAGAGCAACAGGCCAGCTTTAGTAGAGCTTGACACTGAGTCACCACTTCAACCCATCCAACTTTGCTGCTCCATTTCCAGTCCCTGACAGGTTCCCTCGGGCCTGCGCTGTGAGGTAAAATGGCTCTGCTAAGTTTGGCATTTCTAGCAGCCTGATCAAAAGGTTGTTTCTAAACAGGCCCTGCTCCAAGTTCACTGTGGTGTCAGTGCCCGGCGGACAGAAACCCAGCAGGCCAGGGTCTTATTGAAACATGTCATGTTTCCCTTAGATGGCCTGTATATCTTCGGCCTATTGAGTCTCAATGAAGACATGGACCGGCTGTGGCGAATCTCACCTCCCAACCCCTGAGTCTTCCCTCCTCACACCCACACTCCTCTCCCCCTTTTCCTCTCTGATCCCTCCTCACGCCCACACTCCTCTCCCCCTTTTCCTCTCTGATCCCTCCTCACGCCCACACTCCTCTCCTCCTTTTCCTCTCTGATCCCTCCTCACGCCCACACTCCTCTCCCCCTTTTCCTCTCTGATCCCTCCTCACGCCCACACTCCTCTCCTCCTTTTCCTCTCTGATCCCTCCTCACGCCCACGCTCCTCTCCCCCTTTTCCTCTCTGATCCCTCCTCACGCCCACGCTCCTCTCCCCCTTTTCCTCTCTGATCCCTCCTCACGCCCACGCTCCTCTCCCCCTTTTCCTCTCTGATCTATCCTCACGCCCACACTCCTCTCCCCCTTTTCCTCTCTGATCCCTCCTCACGCCCACACTCCTCGCCTCCTTTTCCTCGTTCCCTTGAAGAAAGCAGTGGTGGTTGCAAAGAGCTGCGAGACAGACAACGGTTATTCGTTTCCACGAGTGGTCAGAGCCTGTGGAAAGAGCCCTGCTGGGCTTCAGGTTCAACATAGAGAAGTAATGAGACCTGAGGAAGGAGAGAGACTGTAGGGAGATTGTTATTTAAATGCTGCTCTTTAATTGTTTATTCTTATCTCTTACTTTCTTTGTGGTATTTTCTTTAAACTGCATTGTTGGTTAAGGACTTGTAAGTAAGCATTTCACTGTAAGGTTGTATTCAGTGCATGTGACAAATAAGATTTGATTTGATTTGAGAGAGAAACAAAGAGACAGAGAGACAGAGAGAGAGAAAGATAGCCTTGTGGAGGTGCCTCTGTTTCCCTGGTCTGACTGCCTGGACAGTGAGTCAGAGCTGAGGAATTATGAATGGGACAGGGATTGTAAATATAGTACTCCTACTAGGAAAGAGAAGAAAAAAAACAGCCAAAGATAGGGAAAATCCCTCCCCTGTCCTCCACTTCTGTTGTGGTCGCAAATGGCACATCAAGGGAGCCGGTGGAGTCGGGAGGGGAGACTACAGCTCTGCTGCAGTCATTGATCTTGTCATCTCACAGACCAACAATCTACTAAGTGACCGCCAGGTCTGGTGAGAAGACCCCATACATGTGTGGTTTTAAAAACCACTTTGTCTCCGAGACCAGAGACGACATTTGATCTCGTCTCATATTACACCAATAACGAAGTAGCAGCTTGATGGTTTTGATTTATAACAGTGTATTATTAAAAAACTGGTTTCAGTTAGGGATCAAGAGGAGTTGAGATGCATTTGATAACAACAGGGAGGCCTCAATCTGGCAAGAGGTAATGCTGTTGATCAGCATCTTGGTCTGAGGGTAGTTTCTCCCCTTTAGTCAATGCAGCATGAAATCCCTGCACAGCCAAAATAAACCATCCACATCCACCGCCTCAACCAAATCAGGAAATTAAAAACCAGCAGAGTCAGACAGCGGAAAATCTGACCGAAGGGAAGGTTTGTCGAAACTCATAATGATACCCTGACACTGGGCCATTTAATTTGAGAGACTTCTATCGTCTTTATTCGACAGTGATATACACACACACTCTTATTTATGAGCAAGGGGAGTAGGAGAAGGATATTCAATTTGACGTAAAATAAAAGCGTGCTCATTGACCAGTTGTCTCTTGGCACTGGAGGCCAGCGAGGAGAGAGTAAAAGGCCGTTGGTCTGCACGGCTCTGATCACTCGCAGACCGTCTCCACTAATCCCTCACACACTGACTCAATATTGGAGGGACACGCTAAACTGGATCACGAAAAACGCATGGCGCATGGTGATCTTAGGCTTGTGTGCAAGGCTTGGCTACTCATCCATGGAAACCCACTTCATGAATCTCCCGACGAACAGGTATTGTGTTGACCTTGCATCCAGAGGCAGTTTGGAACTCGGTACTGAGTGTTGCAAATGAGGACAGATGATTTTTACACGCTTCAGCACTCGGTGGTCCTGTTCTGTGAGCATGTGTTACCTACCACTTTGTAGCTGAGCCGTTGTTTCTCCTAGATGTTTCCACTTCACAATAACAGCAGTTGTCTATGGAGATTGCATGGCTGTGTGCTCAATTATATACAACTGTCAGCAACGGGTGTGGCTGAAATAGCCGGGTAAACTTATTTGAAGGGGTGTCCACATACTTTTGTATATATAGTGTATGTCCTCCTTGACATGTTCTATGGTTCCTTGTATTAAAGCAAATGTAATGTGCCACCAATTGACTTGCTCAATAGAGCATTCATAATATGAATTCATATGTATCCAAGGAAACAAACATCCTGGGATATAAAGTGTTGTATCCTTGGAAAAGAGGGAGGGTTGGATGGATGTCCTAGGCATAGATCGTCCCACTCTGTCTGCAGCTCATCCATCAAACACTTACCCATAAAGCAGCCTTGATACGAACACCTCTGTGATAATTTCTGAGGCATTGCCTCACCCGCCACAGCCATGCCAGCTGAATCCGGAGTGACCTCATCCTTCAGTTGTGAAATTTCCACTAGTAGAGAACTCAGAGGCCTCATTGTTGCCTCCTGCTCCAGAGGCCTGCCTGCATTCACGTACGTAGGTGAGACTACTGACCGGCTGACCAGGTGAAGGAGTGGAGGGAAACACGTCTTTGTTCCTCTACACACGCACATTGCACTCTGCTGCCTCGCTGGGGCCATTGTGATGTCATGGCATTGCCCTTTTGAAAGCTGAGCGGTTGGCCCATATACTATAACAGCAAATGGTCTAGCAACGAGACCCCCCCGACATGATTCAGGAATTCCAAAAAGCATTACAAACTACTCCCTCAGAAGTCTGTTTTTCTATGTGGAGGCGATAGTCATTTACTTCCCCCTTCCCAACGGTGTGCCATTAAGCAAGCTACATAATGCCATTTCATTTGTATTGCACGTTTTTACTCCCCTATGGTTTCATAGGAAGTTCTAAATCTTGCTGAAGCAATTTTCTCTCCATGTCTGGGGTGTGGAGCGCAGGCCATAAATTAAGACTAGTCTATTGTATTAACACAGGAAAAAAGTACAATACAGTATAAGAATTGCAAAATATTTTGTATTTACAGTACATGGATTGGCCCAGCCATGATAGGCAAAATACTTTGTGATAAATGAAAGACAATGGGGTTTATTGTACAAAGTCACCTGACACAGAGCACACAATAATTTTTGACCCCTTTACCATCCTGTTGTTCACTCGGATGGCTGTCTCAGCATGGTGAACTAAACTAATAACAAGGAATACTGTGGGATTACGCTACAAATATCTGTGCCTGTATTCGTGTTAGACACAGTACAGGAGATTGGGACTAAGATTCTCTCTGCATTTTTGTCAAAATTGAGTTATTGTCATAGTCTTGTTCTGTTCAATGTTATCTACCTTCAGTGCCTTCAGAAAGTATTCACACCCCTTGCCTTATTCCAGATTTTGTCACTGGCCTACACACAATACCCCATAAGGTGAAAGTGGAATTATGTTTTTAGAAATGTTCAAAAATTATTTGTCTTGAGTCAATAAGTATTCAACCCCTTTGTTATTGCAAGCCTAAATAGGTTCACTAGTAAATATGTGCTTAACAAGTCACATTATTGTAAGGTTCTGTATTTATTTTCTTAGTCAACCTTGTGTTCTGTTTCTTTGTGTTCTTGAACGTAGCCTGTTACTTTGTGTTCTTGAACGTAGCCCTGTCTTTTATTTTTGTTCATTGATTTCACCTGTGTTAGTTACTCACCTGGTTTCATCAGCTGCTATTTAGTTAAATTCATTCTGTTTGTGCCTTTGAGGTATTGTTCGTTTTGACTCTACTAAGCATTTTCTTAGCTTGTTTGTGAGAACCAGTTATAGCCTTCAGTCCTAGTTTTGATTCCCTGCCTATTTGCCTACCTGTGTATGACCATTGCCTGCCTGTGACCACGATTCCTGCCTCCTGCGAAGGCAAAATAAACACCTGCCGCACTCTGTGCGTGAATCTACAAATTTTTCTCCCTGAGTATTCATTACAGAATACCTCATCTAAAAATGGAATGGATTCAGCGGAGCTACAGTGGCGCCTAACCCAGCAAGAGGAGCGTATGGTGGAAATCTGCCTTCTTCTCTGCCAGCCTATCCCTACTCCTCCGATGCCAGTTATCGTAACCCATAGCCCTCCTCCATTCATATCCATGCCTGGAAAATATGACGGTTCACCTGGGAAATGTCAGTGATTTCTGATACAATGCAGCAAATATATTGAGCACAACCCCGCTAACTTCGCCACTGACGAGCAGGTTGGATTTTGTTGTCTCTAATCACAGGCAAAGCCCTGGATTGGGCCACCACCATATGGACTGCCAACAGCACAGAACTCAGATCCGAGACCCATTTCCACCCATTTCCACACACTCGTCAAAGAGAGCTCAACAGGGAACTTCAGGCGGAGCTGGCCTGTGGAGTCGTTCTTCAGGATTTAAATCAATGCATTCCTATGTCCATCTCCATCAACCACTTCATCGCCAACGAACTCTGCCACCCAGGAACCCGAAACCTTCTCTTTCCATGATTTCTCCTATCCGAGTCTTCCAGAGCCCATGCAGTTGGGCCATGCTCCTCTCTGTGTATCGAACGTCAAAGGCGGATCCAAGAAGGGCTCTGCCTATACTGTGGAGGGAAAGATAATCTACTCAGCTGCCCCCCACAGAGAGATGAGAAGGGTCCCTCTGCTGCCGTGCAGGTAGGCGTGTCCTTACATCCAAATATCTCCCAGAAGCAATTCTCCACCCCAGTATTGATAACCATGAAGGGGGTTACTAAGTACATAGATGGCTTGATAGATTCGGGAGCAGCAGGTCATTTTATCGATTACCAGCTAGTACAAGAGCTTAACATTGATCTAACACTGTCACCCCTCCTTTAAGGATTAACACCCTGGACAGGCAGCCATTGGGCACGGGCTTCATTATACCATTATACACCTGACAGTGTGTCACCCTCCATACCATTTGAATCCACCCAGTACAGCAAAATGAAGGCCTCCACTCTGCCACCACATCACCCAGGGGGACTGTGCTATTGATTTACTTCCTTGAGTGTCCTCATCGAAGGGCCGTGTTTACCCCCTATCCTGGAAAAGGAGGCAAAGGAGAACTACATTGACACACTCAAACGGTTTCATTCGTCCTCCTTCCCCGACTGCGTCCAGCTTCCTCTTCGTTTGGAAAAAAGGTCAGTGGTCTCCGTCCTTGTATTGATTACCTTTCCCTGAATGACTTCATGATCAAGAACCGATTCCCTCTTCCTCTGATCCCAGCGACCCTTGAACAAGTGGGCCGCGCCAACATCTATACACAACTCAACCTGCGAAGGGCATATAACCTTGTCCGTACACGTGAAGGTGACAAATGGAAGACGGCCTTCATCACCGCACAAGGGAACTACAAATACCTGGTCAAGCCCTACGGCCTTACTAATGCCCCCGCTGTCTTCCAATCCTTTATGAACAAGGTTTTCCAGGATATGATCAACCACTCCTTGAAGGAACACTTGCAGCATGTGCAAAAGGTTCTTCAATGGCTCCTTGACCATAACCTTTGAATACTGAAAAGAGCACCTTCCATGTAACCTCGGTAAACTTCCTCGGTTTCGTACTGACACCTGGAGGGGTCAGCATGTATGAGCACAAAGTCACCGCCATCAGTAACTGGCCGACGCACTCCACCGTTAACCTCTCCGTTAACCTCTCGAGGGGGATTTTCTCTCTATGTGGGATGCTAGCGTCCCATCTGGCCAACATCCAGTGAGGTTGCAGAGCGCCAAATTCAATTACCGAAATGCTCATTATAAAAATTCAGAAAACAAAACATATTTTACATAGGTTTAAAGATTAACTTCTTGTTAAACCAACCACAGTGTCATATTTCTAAAATGCTTCACGGCGAAGCATCACCTAGCCCAGTTGACAAATTATTACAAACCGTAACCAGCCAAGCAGAAGCATTACAAAACTCAGAAATGGAGATTAATTCCTTACCTTTGATGATCTTCATATGGTGGCAATCAGAATACATTAATTTACTCAATAAATGTTCCTTTTGTTTGATGAAGTCTCTGTATATCCAAAAACCTCAGTTAGCGCGTTTTCTTAAGTAATCCACAGGCTCAAACTCAGTCAAAACAATCAGACAACAAATCCAAATTGTATCCGTAAAGTTCATAGAAACATGTCAAACGATGTTTACATTCAATCCTCAGGGTGTTTTTAGCCTAGTAATATTTCAACCGGACAATAACGTCGTCAATATAAAAGATAAAAAAGAAATGCACATGCGCCTGAAAAGACTCTGCGTCACGTTAGGGTCCACTCGTTCAGACTGGTCTTACTCCCTCATTTATAAGAATACAAGCCTTAAACGATTTATAAAGACTGTTGACATCTAGTGGAAGGCATAAGAACTGCAAATGGAGTCCTAAGTCAATGGATACTGTAATGACATACAAAAACAAAACTACTTCCTGAATGGATTTTTCTCAGGTTTTTGCCTGCTAAATCAGTTATGTTATACTTACAGACACTATTTTAACAGTTTTGGAAACTTTAGTGTTTTCTATCCAAATCTACCAGTTATATGCATATCATATCTTCTGGGCCCGAGTAGCAGGCCATTTAATTTGGGCATGCTTTTCATCCAAAATTCCGACTGCTGCGCCCTACCCTAGAGAGGTTAAGGAACTCCAATGTTTCATTGGGTTATCCAACTACTATCGCCGGTTCATTCGGAACTTCAGTTCTACTGCCACTCCCCTCACTAACCTTAGCAGACCCCGGACCCTTCAATGGACTGATACCACCCTGACTGCTTTCAACAACTTAACACCTCTTCACCTCAGCTCTTGTCCTTCGCCAACCTGGTCCAACCCTTCCTTTCACACTGAAGGTGGATGCCTCTGGAGTAGGAGCCATAATCTCTCAGCGGGTGGGAACACCTCAAATCACATCCCTGTGCCTTCTTCTCCAGGAAGTTATCCTCCGCTGAGAGGAATTACGATGTGGGGAACAAAACTCCTCACCATCAAGCTGTTCCTCATGGAGTGGCATCACTGGAGGGCACACAACATCCCTTCCTCATCCTAACAGGTTGTACTCTAGAATATATCAGAGGGGCCAAGAGTTTAAACTCCAGACAAACTCGCTGGGCTCTTCACACGCTTCCATTTTCATGTTACTTACATCCCTGGAAAGAGAAACGTAAAAGCTGATGCGCTCTCCCGCCAGTTTGACATTCCGACCAGTAACTCAGACCCTACATCCATTCTTCCTTCCTCTTGCATTATGGGACCGGGACAGTGGGAGATTCACTCTGCCATACAAGAAGCCCTAACCTCAGACCTGGCTTCTCCTGAGACACCAGCTAGGAAGAGCTACGTACCAGCAGCTGTTAGAGCCCCAACTGATGCAATGGTGGCACACGTCCTTGGGGTCAGGACTTCCAGGCATTACACGAACCACCGAACTTCTAGCTAGTAACTTCTGGTGGTCCTCACTGGCATTTTGAAGAAAGGGATTACGTACTCCTGTCCAGTCTGCTCCCAAACCAAATCCCTTGTCATCTCCCTTCCGGTAAGCTTCAACCTTTGCCAATCCCTCACAGACCCTGGTCCCACATAGCTGTTGACTTTATCACAGACCTTCCTGAATCCTCTGGTAACAGCACTATCCTTGTCATAGTAGACCGTTTTTCAAAAATGTGTCTGGTTCCTCCGATGCACTGAGGTAAAACTACAAAAAATGTAGCAAATTCACTGTCCTAAATACAAAGCGTTATATTTGGGGCCAGCACATCACGGAGTACCACTCTTCACATTTTCATGTCATGGGTATGCTTGTCATCAGCAAGGACTATGGAGATTTTTAGGATAAATGTAATAGAGCTAAGCACAGGCAAAATCATAGAGGAAAACCTGGTTGTCTGCTTTCCAGCAGACACTGGGAGATGAATTCACTTTTCAGCAGGACAATAACCTAAAACACAAGGCCAAATATACACTGGCGTTGGTTACCAAGATGACATTAAATGTTCCTAAGTGACCTATTTACAGTTTTGACTTAAATCAGCTGAATCTATGGCAAGACTTGAATGGCTGTCTAGCAATAATCAACTAACTTGACAAAGCTTGAATATTTTATAAATATTGCAAATATTGTACAATCCTGGTGTGGAACTCTCTGAAACTTAACCAGAAAGACTCACTGCTGTAATCACTGCCAAAGATGACTCGGGTGTGAATAATTATGTAAATGAGATTCTTCATTTTCAATAAATTAGCAAAAATTTCAAATATATTTTAACTTTGTCATTATGGGGTATTGTGTGTAGATGGATGTGAAACATATATTTAATCACTTTTGAAATCAGGCTGTAACACAACATTTGGAATAAGGGGGGTATGAATACTTTTTGAAGGCACTGTAGTTGTAATGCTCCGGGTGTCGTGGGTGTGGAGTCAAATGCAGGAAACAGAATTTCAATGCTGTGCGTCTTTTAATAGCGCTTAACACACCACAGGGTGCTCACAAAAGTAACGTTCCAAACACAACAGAGCCGAAGGTTACATAGAAATAATCCCGCACAACAACCAGGCGGGCCGGCTGTCTAATAAAGACAAACTAATTAACCCTACACAGGTGCTACCACTAAACATACAAGGAGGGGGGAGGAAAAACAATCAGTGGCAGCTAATAGGCCGGTGACGACGCCCGCTGAGCGCCACCCGCCCGGGAAAAGGAAACACCCTCGGTCGGACTCGTGACAGTAGTACTATAAATCCCCCAATTTATGTTAAAGAATGCAAGATAAATAAAATAGCTGACACCATTCAAACCAATGAGGGTTTTGGAACTTTAAAGACAATTATCTCAAGATGGAACCTTATAGTCCCAAGCTCTCGCAAGTTTCATGCTTGACGAAAGACCGGCATACAGCCATCACTGTCTATGAATTTTTTTTTTTTTTTTTAAATTTCACCTTTATTTAACCGGCTAGTTGAGAACAAGTTCTCATTTACAACTGCGGCCTGGCCAAGATAAAGCAAAGCAGTGTGACACAAACAACAACACAGAGTTACATATGGAATAAATAAACATAGTCAATAATACAATAGAGAAAGTCTTTATACAGTGTGTGAAATGAGGAAGGATGAAGGGGGTGAGGCAATAAATAGGCCATAGTGGCGAAATTATTACAGAATGGCAAATTAAACACTGGGGTGATAGATGTGCAAGTAGCTGTACTGGGGTGTAAAGGAGCTAAATAAATAATATGGTGATGAGGTAGTTGGATGGACTATTTACAGATTGGCTATGAGCTGCTCTGACAGCTGGTGCTTAAAGCTAGTGAGGGAGATACAGTGGGGCAAAAAAGTATTTAGTCAGCCACCAATTGTGCAAGTTCTCCCACTTAAAAAGATGAGAGGCCTGTAATTTTCATCATAGGTACACTTCAACTATGTCAGACAAAATGAGAAAAAAAATACAGAAAATCACATTGTAGGATTTTTAATGAATTTATTTGCAAATTATGGTGGATAATAAGTATTTGGTCAATAACAAAAGTTTATCTCAATACTTTGTTAAATACCCTTTGTTGGCAATGACTGAGGTCAAATGTTTTCTGTAAGTCTTCACAAGGTTTTCACACACTGTTGCTGGTATTTAAAGGGATATCAACCATATTCCTTTTCCTATTGCTTCCCCATGGTGTGAACAGTCTTTAGACATAGTTTCAGGCTTTATTTTGAAAAATGAGAGATCACATCGCTTCATTGTATGGCTGGGTGCCAGCAGCATTTTGCATGCGCAACAGCTTGGAGCAGAAATTCTCTCTCACCTATTGAAGAAGCTACAGTCCCGGTTGAAATATTGTCGATTTATATATTGTAAAAACAACTTGAGGATTGATTATAAAAAACTTTGACATGTTTCTACGACCTTTACGGATACTATTTGGAATTTCGTCTGCCCGGTCGTGACCGCTCGAACCTGTGGACTTCTGAACATAACACGCCAACCAAATGGAGGTATTTTGGCTATAAAAATAATCTTTATGGAACAAAAGGAACATTTATTGTGTAACTGGGAGTCTCGTGAGTGCAAACATCTGAAGATCATCAAAGGGAAGCAATTAATTTGATTTACTTTTCTGACTTTCGTGACCAATCTACTTGGCTGCTAGCTGTTTGTAATGTTTTGTCTACTGAGAGAGATGTCCTTACATAAACGCTTGGTATGCTTTCGCCAAAATGCTTTTTTGAAATCTGACACTCCAGGTGGATTAACAACAAGCTAAGCTGTGTTTTGCTATATTGCACTTGTGATTTCATGAAAATGTAATATTTTTAGTAATTGAATTTGAATTTGGCGCTTTGCTATTCAGCAGATGTTGACGAAAATGATCCCGCTAATGGGATGGGTGCATCAAGAAGTTAATGTGAGTCTGGAAGGAGAGTTTACAGTCTAACCAGACACCTAGATACTTGTAGTTGTCGACATATTCTAAGTCAGAATCGTCCAGAGGAGTGATGCTGGACGGGTGGGTAGGTGTGGGTAGCGATCGGTTGAGGAGCATGCATTTAGTTTTGCTTGCATTTAAGAGCAGTTGGAGGCCATGGAAGGAGAGTTGTATGGCATTGAAGCTTGTCTGGAGGTTAGTTTAACATTGTCCAAAGAAGGGCCAGAAGTATACAGAATGGTGTCGTCTGCGTAGAGGTGGATCAGAGAGCGACATCATTGATGTATACAGAGAAAAGAGTCGGCCCGAGGATTGAACCCTGTGGCACCCCCATAGACTGCCAGACGTCTGGACAACTGGCCCTCTGATTTGACACAGAGAACTCAGAGAAGTAGTTGGTGAACCAGGCGAGGCAGTCATTTGAGGAACCAAGGCTTTTGAGTCTGCCAATAAGAATGTGATGATTGACAGAGTCGAAAGCCTTGGCCAGGTCGATGTATACAGCTGCACAGTATTGTCTCTTATTGATGGCGGTTATCATATCGTTTAGGACCTTGAGCGTGGCTGAGGTGCACCCATGACCAGCTCGGAAGCCAGATTGAATAGCAGAGAAGGTACGGTGGGATTCGAAATGGTCGGTGATCTGTTTGTTAACTTGGCATTCGAAGACCTTAGAATGGCAGGGTAGGATAGATATAGGTCTGTAGCAGTTTGGGTCTAGTGTCTCCCCCTTTGAAGAGAGGGATGACCGCGGCAGCTTTCCAATCTTTGGGGATCTCAGACGATACGAAAGAGAGGTTGAGCATGCTAGTAATAGGGGTTGCAACAATTTCTGCAGTTCATTTTAGAAAGAGAGGGTCCAGATTGTGGCCTGGCTGATTTGTAGGGGTCCGTATTTTTCAGCACTATCAGAACATCCGCTATCTGGATTTGGGTGAAGGAGCAATGGGGAGGCTTGGGCAAGTTGCAGTGAGGGGTGCAGGGGCGGTTGACCAGGGTAGGGGTAGCCAGGTGGAAAGCATGGCCAGCCGTAGAAAAATTATTATCGAAATTCTCAATTATCGCAGATTTATCGGTGGTGACAGTGTTTCCTAGCCTAGAGGTGTTCTTATTCTCCACGGACTTTACAGTGTCCCAGAACTTTTTGGAGTTAGTGCTACAGGATGCACATTTCCGTTTGAAAAGGGTAGCCTTTGCTTTCCTAACTGCCTGTGTATATTGGTTCCTATCTTCCCTGAAAAGATGCATATCGCGGGGGCCATTCGATGCTAATGCAGTACGCCACAGGATATCTTGCAAGGCAAAGATTGGTGTGCACAGATAATATTTTAGACTGTCTAGGCTTTGTTCAGTCCTAAAGTATGTAATCACAGACTGTTATATTGAGTGGTACTGAAGTGAATAAAAAAGGAATCATGAGAAATTTTTGCCAAGGGTCGTGAGTTCATGCCATAGTTTTCCTGTTGATGTGCAGTAGAGATGACTTTATCACTAAAGTGTATTGGAATGTGGTCACACTCAGCTGCCAGTGTTACGCCTGCTAAACAAAAACACATGCTGAGAAGAAACCTGACCCTTGATACTGTGTAAAATGAAGAAGTGAAGCTTATTTTGGAGCACAGTCAAATATTTCATCCCCGGATCATATCCCGGTAATATTTAGCAGTGGTTAGTGATATTTAATACGAAAGTTCAAGTCATCATCTTTTTTCGCTTACTTAACTGTATTATGGTGTCTGTGTCATGAGTTTAGTCCATTTTCATTCCACTCTAGCATAATCCTATCCAGTAATAACAGAATTTAATAGCATCTTCTTAGTGACTGCTGTGAGCAAATAACCTGTGAACACAAGTTGATAGGAGCAGATATGACGGCTTTAAAAGCCCCTTAGTATTTTATAGATACAGATTCCTTGTTTATCTAACCCTAGCCTCTCTTTCCTGGGTATTGTCTTTCAGGTCAGGAGACAAAGTCTGGTCTCCAAATGTTATTGAAGATGGCAAGACAAGTCCATACATGGCCACATTGGAGTCTGAGTCACCACAGGTATGAGCTGCACTTGTTTACATGCAATTAAGAGCCATAGATACGATTATATACACTGAACCAAAATATAAATGTAACAATTTCAAAGATTTTACTGAGTACAGTTCACATAGGGAATTCATTAGACCATAATCTATGGATTTCACATGACTGGGAATACAGATATTGATCTGTTGGTCATAGATACCTTAAAAAAGGTAGGTGGATGGATCACAAGTCAGTATCTGGTGTTACCACTATTTGCCTCCTGTAGCGCGACACATCTCCTTCGCATAGAGTTGATCAGGCTGTTGATTGTGGAATGTTGTCCCACTCCTCTTCAATGGCTATGCAAAGTTGCTGGATATTGACGGAAACTGAAACACGCTGTCATACACGTCAATCCAGAGCATCCCAAACATGCTCAATGGGTGACATGTCTGGTGAGTATGGAATTATGTACAGATCCTGGCAACATGGGGTTAAAACATTAGGGTATGGCACGGATGAATGGCACGACAATGGGCCTCAGGATCTCATCACAGTATCTTTGCATTCAAATTGTGATAGATAAAATGCAATTGTGTTCGTTGTCTGTAGTTTATGCCTGTCCATACCATAACCCCACCGCCACCATGGGGTACTCTGTTCACAACGTTGACATCAGCAAACCGCATGCCCACAGAACGCCTGTTTAGTTGTTTACAACACCGTACTGCAGTCAGGTCAAGACCCCAATGAGCACGCAGATGAGCTTCCCTGAGACGGTTTCTGACAGTTTGTGCAGAAATTCTTTGGTTGTGCGAACCCATAGTTGTATCATCTGTCTGGGTGGCAGATCTCAGACAACAGCTCTGGTGGACATTCCTGCAGTCAGCATGCCAATTGCACGCTCCATCAAAACTTAAGACATCTATGGCAGCGTGTTGTGTGACAAAACTGCACATTTTAGAGTGGCCTTTTCTTTTTCCTAGCACAAGGTGCACCTGTGTAATGATGCTGTTTAATCAGCTTCTTGATATGCCACACCTCTAAGGTGGATGGATTATCTTGGGAAAGGACAAATGCTCATTAACAGGTATGTAAACACATTTTTGCATGAAACTTGTTTTTTTGCGCATGCAACATTTCTGGAACTTATATTTCAGCTCATAAAACATGTGACCAACACTTTACATGTTGTGTTTATATTTTTGTTCAATGTAGATTATCTTCTGATATACTGCTGCCTCGATGGTTCCCAAAATAAATTATCCAGAAGCCGAGGCGTGCCCGGTGAACTTTGCAGCGTTTTCCGATACTGAACAGAGGGTGAAGCAAAGTGTAACCAAAACAAGCAGACAAGGAGTGTATTGTGGCTGGGACTTCTGAGAAGTGACCATTCATCTCTTATTGTTGCCATTGGTTGTCATGTTGGGGCGCTTTCCCATGTCCCAGTCTCTTCAGTGTAGCGATCCCTGTAAACTGGGCTGACTGGGTCACACAGAGGCCTGGAATTATTCCATCACTTCATCGTTTCAATGTTGACGCGATACACAGCAGACAGATGTATTGAGTTCCGCCTCAGTAGGCAGGCTGGTGGACATGTTGAATGAAAGAGCTATACGAATGGTGGAAGGTTCAATACAGAACAAGTTAACTCTTATCCCTGAGGTGAATATGGTGAATGTTTTTTTTTCCATGTAGCTGCGCCTAAGTTTACATCGTCTTTCTTTTTGTCTTCAGAAAGCAGCATAGACATTTTATTGCTTTAACACGCGTGACATCTATTAAGTCAAAGCCACTGATCCTTATCCTAAATATTCCTAATGTTCTTGAGTTACATGGTTGATATACTGCTCTTGTAAGCGTGGTAGTCATAACATATACATCTTCCTAGTGATAAAGGAGGTGAAAGACCAACCCATTACAGCCTTCGGGCAATCCAGTGAGACAGGCAGATTCCCTGAGAGGGGTCCTGGGGATTGGGAACGTTGTATTTCACCGTCTCGACACAAGCTGAAGTCTGAGCGAAGGGGGAACTATCAACTCAAACTCTGTACATAAACGGAGACAGGCATGCTAGCAGTGCCTCCTGTGTGCGTATAATCGGAGACTGCTGCTCTACCTCCTGGATAAGTTGCAGAGGGAGGTTTGGAAACCTTGTATCCACTCTCTGCTCTCTACTGAAAGACTGCCTACTTTTTAATAGACTTAAAGTTGAGAGCTAGAAACGGCAGAGTGAGTAAGTTTCATTAGCTGCATTTGCTTAATTTGCTTTTGGTGGAGGCGTGTTAACATGAAAGGGAAACAGTTGGTTGGTCGGTCCCTTGAGTTAGGCTAAATGAGGACCTGAAATGGTCTCACCACACCAAGACCGTGGTGACGAAGGCACAACAGCGCCTATACAACCTCAGGCGGCGGAAGAAATTCGGCATTGCCCCTAAAGAGCCTCGCAAATTTCTACAGATGCACAATTGAGAGCATACTGTTGGGCTGCATCACCACCTGGTACGGCAACTGCACCAACCTCAACTGCATGGCTATCCAGAGAATGGTGCGGCCAACGCAGCTCCGGGGGCCCGCTGCCTGCCCTCCAGCACTCGTGTCAAAGGAAGGGCAAGAAGATCATTAAGGACCTCAGCCACGAACTGTTCACTTAGCTACCGTCTGGCAGACGGAGACAATACAGGTGCATCAGAGCTAAGACAGAGAGACTAAGAAACAGCTTCTATCTCCAGGCCATCAAACTGTTGAACAGCCATCACTTGTTGATGCACACTCATTCACACAAAACACACACACACACAAACTAGCACACACAGACCTCATACTCACAAACACATGCACATACACTCACACACACATCACTCGCACAGTCACACACAGTCAACGCTGCTGTCCCGTATTGTAGAGACATTAAACCACTGGACAATTCCCGTTTCACACTCTGTGTTTATATACTGTATTCTCTAAATGGCTCTAATATATCTACTTCTGTACATATCATTTCATATCAATTTCTTCTGTAAATTAATCTGGTGTATATACATAGATTACATGTGGATTACTGTTACAGTGCTATTTGGGGTTTTAATTGGGTTCGTTACGACACTATTTATTTATTTGGATTATTTGTGTACTTGTTTCACATTTTACCGCATTTAGGAGCTAGTAACATAAGCATTTCACTGCACCTGCTATAACATTTGCTAAACTGTGTACCCAACCAATAAACATTGATTTGATTTTGATTCGATTTTGAAATAAATGACCCTGGTTGTTTCCTCCTCCAGGCTTGTAATACTGTAATTTACCTTGAAAGAGATTACCGGCATCTAACAATGCTGATGGTGCTCCAGACACATTAGACACCACATGTGAACTCCCTACCAGCATATGGTAGTTCTAGCTAGCAGGAAGTGACACAAGGAAATGGTGAGATGTTGCCTTGAACAATGGGAACATGGGAGATTCTCATACAGTTGAATGATACATTTTTGGATCTAAACCTGAACAGTTCTGAAACTAAAGCTATTTGTGGCGTCCTCGTACTGGAAAGAGGTGAAAAACAGGAGGAAGATATTGATTGTTTCCATGAACTTATCTTACTCATCAACAGACAAGAATATTGTAAGATTACCAGAGAGGATAATGACTAATTTTGAAATTATAATAAGAATAAATAAGGGAAAATAGGCCTGTGGTCTATAGTATGTTGAAGTAGTTCTACAGGTGGCTACAGCTAGCCACTGTATGCTATTCTGCATATTTCCTCAGGCTAAATAAAATCACCATTGTGTCTTTAGCAGGGGCCTTGGAAAGTATGGCGCTTTAGAATGCGGAAACGCTGGAACTCACGTCAGTAAGGTTCCATTCTCAAGCCGCACTGCCAAGCTGGCAAGAGGGAGAGGATTATCCTTCCTGGAATTTATGAGAGCTGACAGCGAGGGTCCACACATGACTTAAGACTGTCATTTTTTCTCTTTTTTTCTTGGAATTAGTTTCACTTCATAGAATCCGTTTTGATACAGAATCTGTTTTATGAATGGAACAAGTCCGCTGTTTTTTCCAGTATACCTGTCAGATTAAGATCGTCTGCCTCATAAATAACATTACAGAACCCTGACAATAGAGTCTAATTGTGACGTGCTTATAGGTTCTTTTTCTATAGTGATTGTATGCTCCGTTCCATAGAGGTCTTACTCTACCCTCTGTCAAATATGTTTAGCGGTTCAATTAAAACATTGTTTTCTGTAAAAAAATATATATCCAATCAACACAGTGCCATTGAGAGTTCACATTCACTGCACCACATTCATCCAGGACTTCGGATCATAAGCGTGTGACCCAACTTATTTTGTTGTTTGTTTTCAGTCCTGGGTGAAGTAGTACTAATCAGACGGTAATCCCCAGAAATGTCCATCTATATTTGGGTTGGCCCAGAGAGGTCTCTCTCTCCCTCTGTCAGCATGCTGTGGAGCGGATGGGGCCATGGAGAGCAGCCCCTTGTCTGTCTGCTTGCTTCCAGCCAGCCCTGTACCCACCGTCCCCGGGCTTCTCTTAGCCCTGCACTCTGGGATAGGAACAGGGACAATAACGAGCTGGTTTGTTTGGTTAGCGGTGCAGAGCGCCATGTGAAAAGTTTAATTGCCCAGGTCTGGGGATTACTGTGAGGGGGGAGGGGGAGTTGAATCGGAGAGAGAGAGAGAGAGAGGGGAGCTTTAGGGCCCAGTCAGAAGCAAGCATATGGTTTCAATTAGGCTCCTCTTCCTCCTCCTCCTCCTCCTCCTGCTTTTCCTCCTCCTGCTCCTGCTCTCCTCCACCTCTCCCCCTCCTCCTGCTTTTCCTCCTCCTGCTCTCCTCTACCTCTCCCTGACCAAATTCTGCAGTCTGTCGACTGAGGTAGCAGCAGTAAATCTCCTTCCCCCTCCCCCTCCTTTCTCAGCGCTTATTATTACGAGTAGCTTTAAGTCAGGCTGATTTCCCCAGGAGTCCTGTGGTTCTGTCTAAACGGGCCCCAGTCTAAAGGCATAACTCCAACACAGCTCCTCCCCCCTGGCTAGGCACACAGGCTCAGCATCCAGTCACCCAGAACCAAGGGCCATGCTTGGCCACCATTGTAAAACAGGTCAGTGAAATCTAATGACGGTCTAAATTTACGAGCAGACAGAACTGCTTCTCATAAATACTGCTTTCTCCAAGTCTTTATTTTTTTTTTAGTCGTAGTCAAGACTCAAAGAATGTGAGAGTATTTCATAGATTACCTTCTGACAAAAATGTTTTTTTTTTCTTCAGCAGTCATTCCCGTTTTGGAACTCTATGTGAGAGACTCAACGAGTGACTGGTCATAATATAGCAACGTTAGGTTTGATTGCGTTAGTTTGAAAAACAAGATAAGGTTACTAAGTGATTTATCTGGTAATTAGATATGATTTAACAAAGCACACACTCTATGTGGAAGGAACTCTTTGTGGAAGGAGTGTCACCAGTCGCTACAGTTTCCATTAAATATATTTTATGTGTGCTGTTTTAAAAACACCACTTCAGACCGGCATAGGTACGATAAATCAGTTTAATGGGACAGTCTGCTTACTGTGATTTATTTAATGAAAATAATGGTAGCCTCCATACATACCTAAGAGCAACTTGAAAGCACTTACAGGTCCTGAATGTTACCAAACTGGCACTTTTAAAAGCTATTCACCAGATGTACTGCCTTGTAAATCTGCCATTCACTGAAAGCAAATACTGTATCTATTTGCTGCAGACACAAGGCCTACAGTGCACATTATGGAAAAGTGTGCCATCTAAAGTAGTCTCAGCGCTCAACTGAGACAGAAACACGCAACAAATGCGTGCCAAGCAGGGCTGGCTTTATGGGGAAACCTTAGGGGGCCCATCCTTCCAAATAAAATTTTGAAATATGGATCAGAAATATGGACAGAATGACACATCAAGCATCTGAGCAAATTGAACAGCGCCCCTCCATCTCAGAATGTGTAGACCATGTATGTGATGATGTTTGGACAAAAATAGTATGGCATGTCGTACTCTTTAGCCAGACAGCATCAGATACATGGGCTACATGTACAGTAGTAAAACAGAGGGGCGATGTTTTGCTCGCTTGGATGCTTTCTTCAGTGAGATCATTTCAGCAGAGAGGAAGCGGGAGGGTTCGCTCTCACCCAAATCTATCCAGAATGAGCCCAATGCATTTCTATGGGCTTTACATGCAGACCTAAGCTTGCCCGCCTGCCTTCCCGCCTTTGGGACAACGACTCCCATTGTTAGGGCAGAGACATGAGAAACTCGTCATTATATATAGATCTCTGGTTTCAGGGCAGCCACTTGCGAATTGGAAAGGAACGTTGATATGTGCACCCAGCACTGTTCAGATCATGGCTTACCCTACAGTGAATTCATATTTTGACAAAAATGATATAATTACTCCTGTTTAATTAAAATCATCAAAAATACTTGGCCAGACAACATGACATAGCCACAGAGAATCATTAGCTTCTTTAAAACAAATAGCTGTGGATAGTTCCACAAACGCATAGGCCCATGGAGCCAGCATGGCAATAGTCCTAGCTGATTATTTGCGACTGTCAGTGAAAAGCATCTAAGATAATGTGTCTTGAGTATAATTTTGGCGAAGATATGCCGCAGCTCTCCAGATTTCATGCACTCAGCTCTCAAGAATGCGCTCAGTCGTCTCCCACCAATTCGTGCCCCTTCATTGTTTTGTTGTGTGAATTGTTTGCCCTTTGAGTGTTTAGTAGGCCTATGAAGTGTACTTAATCCCTTCATTTGGTGGTTTACAATTCTGTTAATTAGGCTACAGTCAATTACCGTTCTCATTCTTGGAATGGAAACGTTGTTTGCGGAGTTCACAACCTGCTACACTTGTGAGAAACACGTTTTGGTTTATTTCATAAACGTAATTTACGAGTTTTGTCAATTTTTTCATTGTCTTTTGTTTGGAGTGCTCCATGTGAGCAATGAGCATGTCTCTGGTTTCTCTGTCCTGATAATATTGAGGGAGCGCTCGCCTGAGCACACATAGAAGTAGCCTACCTGCCCTGCGCACAAATGTAGGAAGGTGCCCATTTGGGGACGTCAGCAGCTACTCTTCATGGAGTCCAGCAAAATTAAGGCAGTTGTAAATTTTTTAAAACATTACCATAAATTCACAACAGATTTCACAACATGTTAAGTGTGTGCCCTCAGGCCCCTACTCTACTACCACATATCCACAACACAAAATCCATGTGTATGCGTGTGTCTGTGCCTATGTTTTGTCTTGCTTCACAGTCCCCGCTGTTCCATGAGGTGTATTAAAAAAATATATGTTATTATTTTGTACTTTATAACCCTTTTTCTCCCCAGTTGGTAGTTAGTCTTGTCCCATCGCTGAAATTCCCGTACGGACTCGGGAAAGGCTAAGGTCGAGAGCCGTGCGTCCTCCAAAACACAACCATACCAAGCTGCACTGCTTCTTGAAACAATGCTTGCTTAACCCGAAAGCCAGCCGCACCAATGTGTCAGAGGAAACGTACAATTGTAAATAAGAGATTGTTCTTAACTGACTTGTCTAGTTAAATAAAGGTAAAAAAAAATGTATTTACATCAACAACATAGGAATTGCTACAAAACTTATTGTATAACCTTGTATAACCAACTTTTGGATCTTTGGTTTTCCTAAGATACTATATTGTGATCAATATATAAAATGGATTTGGATACTGCTTTCAATCAAATTTCTGCAGAATTAGTAAATGTGATCAATACATGTTGATGATTTCATTGCGGTGCTGTTTGTAACTACCCTGGTAGGTTGATTGAAAACCTGAAACAGGTTACAGGCACTAGTTAAAGTTTGAAGCTTTCTCTTGAGTGGGCAGCCTGATAAAAGCTAGTCAATATTTAAATCACCCAGAAAATATACCTCTCTATTGATATCACATACAAGCCTTTCACACATGTTATCCAGATACTGAGTGTCAGCACTTGGGGGTCTATAGCAGCATCCCACCAGAATGGGCTTTAGGTGAGGCAGGTGAACCTGTAGCCATTTTCCTTCAACGGTATTTAACATTAGATCCTCTCTAATCTTTACAGGAATGTGGTTCTGAATATAAACAGCCACACCTCCACCACTGGCATTTCTGTATTTTCTGTAGATCTCATAACCATGTATTGCTACCACTGTATCATCAAAGGTGTTATCTAAGTGAGTTTCAGATATTGTCAGAATATGAATGTCATCTGTTACTAGCAAATGATTGATTTCATGAACTTGTTTCTTAAGCTACATATGTTAACATGGGCAATTTGTAATACTTTTCTGGGTTTCTTAATCACTTTTCTTGCTTTACTGAGAGGCTTAGCAGAGGTAGACATGCACAGGCTATTTATGTTAGTGCAGGGGGAGCTGCACACAGTGGACTTCCTGCTATGGCACACCACCTCCATGCTAACAATATAACTCTGGTTCATAGGCATATGATTATGAGCTGCTCCTCATAATGTAATTCGACCCCACATGAACCATGACAGCATCAGCCCCCAGTGACTGACGCATAGCCTCAGGAAGCAACCTGTTGATATCATTAACTTTTGTCCCAGGAAAACACAAAGGTACAGGTATATGCCTCACTATCGAACTCCCTATCACAATAGCCAGAATGATCTGGCCTCTCCCGTGTCTCGAAGCTGATTACGAGGCCAGAGCCACAGAACTCACCTGAGAAGAAGGCTGCTGAGATGCCGGCTGCGTGCAGGCCACAACAGCCAAAGGGACAGAGCTCTGAACCAGAGAGCACGGCCCAGCGGAGGGGGGCCACGGTGGTCCAGGCTGTGCCCAGGCAATTGATTGACTAGGATAGGGAGAGGTAGCTGAAAGGATATCCACAGCCATGGAGTGAACACCCAAGTCCCTGGCAGAAGACAGCTGGTACAGGTGCTCAAAGCGATTTGAAAGTCTTAAGTCCGGACACGGGGAAGAAGGCAGGCGCGCCAAGAATGATTCTTCTTCTTCGTTCTGGTTCCAACACGCATCAATTTACGCTCACCTGGAGTCGAACAATGAGCAACCATTTTCTGGTTCAAGCTAATGGAGGAATGCAGTAGCGGAAAAGATGCCGATATTCTCATGGAATCCTTATTACCTTCCAGGTGCTTGGTCAAATGTTTATTTTTTCTTCATGAAGAGTAATAATTATTTCTTTAGCTGCATCAAGATCAATACATTTTTCACAAATGAAGGTATCCATCGGACCTTTCCCCGTGACGACAGGTCGCTTGCTGTTCCTTGCTACACACCGGCCGGCTGCGTGTTAGCATTTGGTGTAGCCTCTCAGAGCTGTGTCGGGAGTGTATGTAGTCTTGGGGGATACAAAACATACAGTTACAGTATGTACTGGCCAACGATTGGAGTCACACTCACACGCTGGAAGTAAGGACTTAGTTCAATAGTAGTTCTATAGAGACCGTTGTATGAGTTGAGCTCTTGGTAGCCTGGCTCGGTTGTTGGTATCCAGGTACGAAAGCGTCCGGGGTGAAAAAGTTGAATGGAAAAAGTTGAGCGTGGAAAAAACTAAGACGTTGGTAAATGTGTTAAATGAAGAGTTTTGATTGGACCGTTAACAGTAACAAACTAAGTTTGGCAGATAGCCAAGTCGCAACAAACAGCACAGCAGCATGATAATGCGGAGGTGTGACCTTTTCCCACGTGAGACAGTAAGCTCTATAACATGCTTCGTCATTCCAACAGAAACACGTGCAAAAACAGAGTCATTTTTGGGGCTTCTGAGGCTTGTGGGCGCCCTAGATCAAAGCAGAGAATGACATCGTGTTCGTAAGAGTCTCAACATTCAATAGAATGGTCATAATACTTTGTAGCCCAAACCATTCGGACACTACAGGCAGAAGTTAGCAGAAGAGGCTGTACCGACTTTAGACAAGTCTTGTGAGGCTTGTAGGGATCCTAGAACAAAACGGAGAATGCCATCGTGTTCATAAGAGTCTCATATTTCAATGGTGTCCATAAAACTTTGTAGACTGTTTGAACGCTACGGGTGTTTTTGTGAGAAGATAGATTTTCAGGAAGTTTCATGGTCTGACAAACACTACTCTAGCTCTGCCACCTTTCATTGCGGATGCGGAAGGGCAATATCGGCGGATGCGGAGGATTGAAATGCAGCCATTTGCAGAAAAGTCATTAAATACCTGAACATGTTTCCCTTGCAGAAAAACAGCTGTCTGTCCAGAGCTCACTGGCGAGAGAACTAGAATACAGGGCCCAGAATACAGTTCCATTTCCTTAGCCGCCAATGGGATCACGGTTTATCAATGTGTCTATATGGCAGAGGTTGGTGCTCTCACATTAGTTTAAGTTTTACTTTTAGATTTGTATCATTTTAATTCAGATTCTTCTGACTAACCACATGACGACGACTTTGAAAAATGAAAAAGTTGTTATTGAAACGAAAATGCACATGTGAAAACCATAATTGGCACGCAGATTGGTAGAAATGGTAGTATACGTTGTAAGCTTTCCCAAACTTGAAACTCCGCCTATGGTATTTAAAAAATGTGTGCACAAGCAAGCGCATGCACACATGGGAAGTCCAGTGAAGAAAACATGCCCCCTATGGAAATCAAATAGCCGTCCAACTGATTCGTTCTGGCGCCGGCCCTTGTGCCAAGGATTTGAAGCCGGCTTTTCTCTCTACCTCTCCCTAGCTCCATCTGTTCATGTGAAAACGACCACTCTACTGTAAATAGGCAACATCAAAACGTTTGTGTTCATTTTTCCGTGCTTGACACAGCAAATCATCACTGATGTTATCTGCACTCACTCTCATTAGGGTATGGTATAGCCAAGGTGTTTGCCAAGCCTTTCAGCAGTCCTGTCCCTCTTCCCCTTGGTGATCTGAGGGCTCTGTGGCTTCTATTGTAACTGTTTGAAGGAGGCGCTGGAATCCATCCACCCGTCGTAAAAAGGCCAAGTTTACTGTCGCTGCAGGAACACTTGGTAATACAATACACTCAAATGTTTGCTCGGCCTCTCTTTTACTGTTGTTGCCGAGAGGGGACACGGCTTGGAGTTATGGACCAAGCCCAGGGTTGGCGAAGCAGCTTGGGGTAGGGCTGTGGGGTGTGGGATCAAGGGCTCAGCAGAGTGGTGATTAGCGATGGCCCAGGCATGGGTGGTCTGGGCCAGGGAACAAAGACCAGGCCATCTGCTGCCTGCCTGCCTGGAGAGTCTGTGAACCTCCGCTTCCTGGGGCCAACCACTCAAACTAACCCAACACTCAATGTGCACACACAGGTTAATCAACAGGCTAGCTGTGAGGGATGACAACTTTGTCTCCAGTACTCTCATTGCACAACCGTTAAACAAGTCACTCCAGTTTAGATTACATATTTACAGAGGATCTAAGATTGTGTGCAGCCCACAACAGCCTTTAAGTCACTATATTTTGGATGACAGTCATACCACTAAAACCAGCCATTAGAAAAGTGATGACGTAAACAAAATGTTGCAACCCATCCTTATCTGTGGCTTGGCTGGAGAAATGACCACGCATGTCACACGCAATATCAGTGTAGTTCATGGAAGTCTGCAGTTCATATTTGGTTACGTCATTGGATAGCTGACACAGGTCCATGCAAAATGTTTTTGCCTCTGTGCCAACAGTCACCTTAATGTTGCCATGAATAGACTATGACAACGACATAGAAGTGCATTGGGAATAACCATACTTTTCTTAATGACTCCTCTGCTCTTTCCTTCTCTAGAATTTCCGACCCATTAGCACTGGACCAATGACCAGTGGTTACAGCAGCAGCTACAGCAGGGGGAGCAACAGCAGCGGTTACAGCCGAAAACCCTCCTACACTCCCGAGCTGCCGCACCTCAACAACGGCACCTCCAAGCAGTCCAACCATGCGCAGTACAACAACCCAGCCAGCCTGTACGTACACAACAACGGCAGCAACGGAGACAGAGACAGGGTCTTGCCAAAACAAATGAGCGGCCTGAGCCTAGGGTCTCCTCACAGGTAAGGCATGTGGAGTGGAAAATCCATTTGTTATCGCGTGGTCTCTCGGATGTGTGATAAATGTGTGTGTTCTCCTAGGCTACAACCTACAGCGCCCAGAGATGTCCTCTGGGCCCTGCTGTTTGTGCTGACTGCACACGTTTCCCCCTCCCAAGCCCTCCCAGGGCCTCACAGTGAAGTTTACCTTGTAGGGTCCCTCCAGAGTGGAGGAAGACCAAGTGCACTGTATCTTGACAGGATCAGAAAATATAGATCAGCCGTGCTGATATTCACAGAGCAGTGCTTAATGTTATGCACTATTGGCATAATGGAGCTTGAGGATTCTTTCTGGTGGGTTTTGTGGAAAGACTGTGAACAGCAAATGGGGTCTATCTCCTGTTTGGACTAGGAATACCAAGGTGGAATGGATGAACCTGCAGCATAGTTTACTTCAATGGAAAAAAAGGTCCGGAGACTACAGTCATTTCAAGATATTCTGGTAGATGCACCATGTCAATGTGAATATGTCAGTGTGAATATGTCAATGTGAATATGTCAGTGTGAATATGTCAATGTGAATATGTCATTGTGAATATGTCAGTGTGAATATGTCAGTGTGAATATGTCAGTGTGAATATGTCAGTGTGAATATGTCAGTGTGAATATGTCAGTGTGAATATGTCAGTGTGAATATGTGTGAGGACCACATTGGAAATAAGTGTTGTATCATGTTTTCATGTGTTGTACTCTAGATCTCAGTACTACTGACTAGGCATCCCCTTTTCCCTTTCCCTTCTTTAAACTGCATTTGTTTTACCCCCAAATCAAGTCACAGCATTCACAAATTAAATCAATGAACAGCGCAGCTGTTGGTCACACGGAATTCAAACTGAAAACAACTTTATTTGTTTGTCTTCGTCTCTTTCAGCCCTGAGCCTCCGATGCGTTCTCCTATGGGCCGTAATGGAAACGGTCATAGTTTTGAAGTCACCACAGAGTCAGATGTGTACAAGATGCTGCAAGACACAGAGGAGCCAGTCTCCGCACCCAAACAATCCGGCTCCTTCAAATACCTACAAGGCATATTGGAGGCAGAGGATGGAGGTACCCTTATTTGTTGCTCTATACGAGTCTCCATTCACCCAACAGTTTACCTAAACAACATGCTTGTTTATGTATGCTAAATATATGTTTGTATATTTGAGCTAAATAGTTTTCTTCTGCAAGTGGAGCGTGTGATGTTTTCCAGCCACATGACTGTGTGTGCACTGTAGCACGTGTTGTCCCTGAGAGGAGAGGGAGCGTTGGCATAGTTTTCCTTTTATAGGCCGAGAGAGGTGGAAGTCAAATGATAAAGGGGGGGGGGGGGAGAAAGTTTACCGCAACAGCCTTATGAAAGACAATAAAACCGAGAAATATGACTTCCTGGTGTTTCTTTCAAACTTTTTTCACCGTTTTCCTTAGAAGTAATGTGTTGTTTTCGTCAGGGTCGTGGCCAGATCTCACCTCTTCAAGGAGAACCCAAACAGACAGGCTTATCCCCAGGAACAAGTCATGCTGTCTGTTGGGGATCATTGAGATGGTTTTGTATCAACACCAGTGCCCTGTTATTCTTTGAATTTGGTGCTAGTCACTTGCAGGTGTGAAAAGGGATTAAGGAAGAGCAAAAAGTCAACGGTTTTAACAGAATTAGATTCATCGGCACCGATTCCCTCCTGCACAGTTGTTATTTTTTTCACGACCGCAAAAGGCGTCATGGACACTGGGTTTAAGCTTCTGGTGCGATGCTTACACACCTTGGGGCTTATACAAGACTCGCCCTAAAGCTCTGTCTGCCTGTTTCTGGTTGTTGCTCTCCGTCTGTGGGAATGCTTGCATTATCTTCTGCTGAAGGAGTTTTTTTCTCTTTCTCAGCTCAGCTTTGACATTTAGACGGAGAGGGGCATTTGACTGCATGTGATATTGTCAATCCTCATCCTTTAAAAGGAAGACGCTCTTGTTTTGAAAATGTCGGCATCCCTGGGATTTCAATGGAGCGCAAACATGAGGCGCTGTTATGATATAGCCCCACAGGCACTGATTTGACCATCTGTGGTGTCAGACAGTGCGAAGGTGAAAACAAGAGGAGAGGAGACGTTTGCATGATGAGATTCCCAGCTTATTATTACACTGAACTCCCCAGCTATACCAATCACTGAAGAATCCACCACTTATAGTGGTCAAAGATACTGTCGAAGACAGAAATCGGAGGGAAGCGATCATGTATTTACAATGTGCTTTACTTTTGAGGATGAGCAGATGTGATGAGCACATTGTACTGCCTGTAGTTGAACCAACTGTAAGAAAATGAGAAATAAAGACAAGGTTACAGCATGTTTATTTTGTTTGTCTGTTTATTCAGAAATGTGACCCCCAATAGCCATTGTGGGTAGCTATCTGTTTTATAAAAAGCTGCTCTAATAACTAAGATAAATGGGTGGAAACTCCCTTTTTAGTACAGATTAGGGGGATCACTTGCTATGACCTTTATTAATATAGACTTGTCAGTAGTCTTTGTGAATGAAGCTAGTTTAGCCTACTCAAATACCCGGCTCAAAAAGAGAAGGATGCTATGTTTAGCTAGCTGGTTATGGCTATCCAACACGGGAACTCTTCCACGTTAAGGTAAGCTTTTGGTTTTATTAATTTATTGCCACCGGGCCCCTCCGGTGTAACTGCTAAATTGTTTGCTACTAACTGTACACTGTACAGCATGATTGTAACGTGTTTACTAACGCATTAGTTCTAATAGGTATGTTGACAACGATGTAAGCTGTTTGTAGTATTTACCGATTACGATATGAAGGTTTGGCTTGGAAAGGTTTTCTCACCTGGTCACAGACAGCTGATGTGTTGTGCACAAATCAATTTGTATTTGTCACACGTGCCGAATACAACAGGTGTAGATCGTAGCGTGAAATGCATACTTACAAGCCCTTAACAAACATCAAAATAAGAGATAAGGAAATATTTAGTAAATGAACGAAAATAAATAAACATACACAATAAAAAATAACAATGACAAGGCTATATACTGTGGGTACCGGTGCCGAGTCAGTGTGCGGGGATATAGGTTAGTCAAGGTAATTTAAGTTATGTGTATAGGTAGGTAGAGGTAAACTGACTATGTGTCCATAAAAAACAGTGAGTAGCAGCAGTGTAAAAATAAAAGGGGGCGTCAATACAAATATTCCGGTTGGCCATTTGATTAATTGTTCAGCAGTCTTACGTCTTGGGAGTAGAAGCTGTTAAGGAGCCTTTTGGGCCTAGACTTGGTGTTCTGTCACAACTTGCCGTATGGTAGCAGAGAGAACCGTCTATGACTTGGGTGGCGGGAGTCATTGACAATCTTTTAGGCCTTCCCCTGACACTGCCTAGTATAGAGGTCCTGGGTGGCAGGAAGCTTGGCCCCAGTGATGTACTGGGCCATATGCACTACCCTCTGTAGTGCCTTATAGTTTGATGTCGAGTATTTGCCATATCAGGCGGTGAAGCAACTTGATGGTGCAGCTGTAAAACTTTTTGAGGATCTGGGAACCTCAGATCTTTTCAGTCTTCTGAGGGGTAATAGGCCTTGTTGTGCCCTCTTCATGACTGTCTTGGTGTGTTAGGACCATGACAGTTTGTTGGTGATGTGGACACAAAGGAACTTAAAGCTCCTGACCCGCTCCACTACAGCGTCATTGATGTGAATGGGGGTGTGTTTGGCCGTCCTCTTCCTGTAGTCCATTATCGTCTCTTTTGTCTTGCTCACATTTATGGAAAGGTTGTTGTCCTGGCACCACAATGTGATCTCCTCCATATACACTGTCTCATCGTTGTCGTTGATCAGGCCTACCACTGTTGTGTCTTCAGCAAACTTAAGGATGGTGCTAGAGTTGTGCTCGGGGAGTACAGGGGGGAAATAAGCACGCACCCCTGAGGGGCCCACGTGTTGAGGAACAGCATGGCAGATGTGTTGTTGCCTACCCTTACCACCTGGGGGCAGCCAGTCAGGAAGTCCAGGATGCAGTTACAGAGCGGGGTGTTTAGTACCAGGGTCTTTAGCTCAGTGATTAGCTTTGTGGGCACTATGGTGTTGAACGCTGGGCTGTAGTCACTGAACAGCATTCTCTCATAGGTATTGCTTTTGTCCAGGTGGGAAAGGGCAGTGTGGAGTGCAATAGAGATTGCATCATCTGTGTATCTATTGGGGTGGTATGTGAATTGGATCTAGTGTTTCCAGGATAATGGTGTTGATGTGAGCCATGACCAGCCTTTCAAAGCACTTCATGGCTATAGACGTGAGTACTATGTTGCGGTAGTCATTTAGGCACGTCACCTTGGCGTTCTTGGGCACAGGCACGTAGTGGTCTGCTTGAAACATGTAGCTATTACATTGTCAGTCAGGGAGAGGTTGAAAATGTCAGTGAAGACACTTGCCTGTTGGTCCACGGATGCTCTGAGTACGCGTCCTGGTAATCTATCTTGCCCCGCGTCCTTGTGAATGTTGACCTGTTTAAAGGTCTTACATCTGCTACGGACAGCATGATCACACAGTCGTCTGGAACAAATGGTGCTCTCATGCATGCATCAGTGTTGCTTGCCTCAAAGCGAGCATAAAAAGCAATTAACCCGTCTGGTAGGCTAGCGTCACTGGGCAGCTCGCAGCTGGGATTCCCTTTGTAGGCTGTAATAGTTTGCAAGCCCTGCCACACCCGATGAGGGTCAGAGACAGTTTAGTAAGATTCAATCTTAGTCTTGTATACAGTTGAAGTTTTGGCAAGTTGGTTAGGATATCTACTTCGTGCATGACACAAGTACTTTTTCCAACAATTGTTTACAGACAGATTAAGTCACTTATAATTCACTGTTTCACAATTCCAGTGGGTCAGAAGTTTACATACACTAAGTTGACTGTGTCTTTAAACAGCTTGGAAAATTCCAGAAAATGATGTCATGGCTTTAGAAGCTTCTGATTGACTCAAATGATTTTAATTAGCCTATTTGAGGTATACATGTGGATGTATTTCAAGGCCTACTTTCAAACTCAGTGCCTCTTTGCTTGACATCATAGAAACATCAAAAGAAATCAGCCAAGACTTCAGAAATAAAATTGTAGACCTCCACAAGTCTGGTTCATCCTTGGGAGCAATTTACAAATGCCTGAAGGTACCACATTCATCTGTACAAACAATAGTACGCAAGTATAAACACCATGGGACCACGCAGCCGTCATACCGCTCAGGAAGGAGATGCGTTCTGTCTCCTAGAGATGAACATACTTTGGTGCGAAAAGTGCAAATCAATCCCAGAACAACAGCAAAGGACCTTGTGAAGATGCTGGAGGAAACAGGTCTAAAAGTACTGTATCTATATCCATAGTAAAACGAGTCCTATATCGACATAACCTGTAAGGCCACTCAGCAAGGAAGAAGCCACTGCTCCATAACCGCCATAAAAAAGCCAGACTATGATTTGCAACTGCACATGGGTACAAAGATTGTACTTTTTGTAGAAATGTCCTCTAGTCTGATGAAACATAAATAGAACTGGTTGGCCATAATGACCATCGTTATGTTTGGAGGAAAAAGGGAGAGGCTTGCAATCCGAAGAACACCTTCCCAACCATGAAGCACGGGGGTTGGCAGCAGCATGTTGTGGGGGTGCTTTGCTGCAGGAGGGACTGGTGCACTTCACAAAATAGATGGCATCATGAGAGTGGAACATTCTGTGGATATATTGAAGCAACATCTCAAGACATCAGTCAGGAAGTTTGGTCGCAAATGGGTCTTCAGGAAGCTTGGTCACAAATGGGTCTTACAAATGGACCAGTGACCCCAAGCATACTTCCAAAGTTGTGGCAAAGTGGCTTAAGGACAACAAGGTATTGGAGTGGTCATCACAAAGCTCTGACCTCAATCCTATAACAAATTTGTGGGCAGAACTGAAAAAGTGTGTGCGAGCAAGTAGGCCTACAAACCTGACTCAGTTACACCAGCTCTGTCAGGAGGAATGGGCCAAAATTCACTCAATTTATTGTGGGAAGCTTGTGGAAGGCTACCCGAAACGTTTGACCCAAGTTAAACAATCTGAAGGTAATGCAGTAACCTGGACTCAACCTGAACGTAGTAAATGTAAATCCGGGACACTCCAGTTAGTATGATCCGCTAAGTTTCGTATGGTATGTATTAATTTGTGGCTGTCCATTAACCATTACCTATGATATTATACAAATTGCAATTATTGCAATATTTTATGAATTTCAAATCGTACAATATGTTACGAATTTGTACAATATGTTAACGAATTTGCAAAAAGTATGATATGTTATGAATTCCATGTTTTTGTCGCTAACATTTACTAGGTGGCTAACATTAGCTAGGCTAGGGGTTAGGGTTAATGGTTAAGGTTAGGGTTAAATTTAGGGCTAGGAGTTCGGTAAAGGGTTAAGGTTACGGGAAGGGTTAGTGTTAGTTGAGAATTATCTGTTAATTGAATGATTAGAATATTCCGCCCTGAAACATATAATTGTATGGAATTGATTAGAATGTATAAAATCATAATCAATAAATGTGTAGTCCTAGTCAGAATTAGGGTAAAACAATATGTCTTTATGGTATTGTATACATAGACTGTCTGAGCTTGGTGCCGACCTGACTAGAGGTTTGGGAGAGAACGGGGAGTACGTCTCAAGGACAAGGTCACTAATCTCTGTCGGCTGGGTAGTGAGGCAGTGTGTGCTTAGCAGGACATTGTGTGCGTCTGTTTGTGTGTGCGTATGTTTGTGTGTATGGTTGTGTGTATGTGTGTGCATATGGTTGTGTGAATGTGTGGGCGTGAGAAGTCAGTATAAAATTAATTGTTTTGTATTCTTGACTTTAGAACGTTCCCGTGAATAAACCTTTTTGACTATTTTAGCTGGGCCTCCGTCTGTTTCATTCGACCAGGATCTTACAAATTCTGGTTTTCGGACTGAGTAATACAATTAAATTGGGTTTATGTACCTTGAGAACAAAATTCTCTTATCAGTTAGCTAACATGCTACAGTGGTTCCTCCTTTAAAAAGTTGCTTCACACTGCGGCACACTCATTCTGTGGCACGTCATTTAATTGTCAGACATTTTTTTCTGTTACTGCAAGTTAATCCTAGTTTGACCACCAGAGGGCATCTTTCAGAAGCGTTTGATAGTATTCCGTATTTGCATTACCAGAGAATGTAAAACTTTTTTTGTAATAACATAGTAGACGGGATTGATTTTTTCAAAAATGGCTTAATTTGATTAATATTACGGTATTTCTCTTCAGAGGAAAAACAAAATGGAATAGGATGGAATAGAAAATATGGCACTGTACAACGTGACAGTCGGGAGTAGGCTACAGGATTGTAAATTGTAAATTGTTTGCCTTCATTAGACAACTTTGTTCCAATATTTCTGTAAATCAGTGATATTTATTTTCATAGTAATTCGTTATGGATCCATAACTAAATCAACATCTGCATTTTGAAAAATTATTTTTTTATCATTATTTTATTAATGAAATGTAGTTGCAAAGTTACTAAAAGTACTAAGTAGTTGTAAAGTTGCTAATGCTAAAGTTGTCCATGATGAGATTCAAACATGCAACCTTTGGGTTGCTAGACATTGCGTTATACGTCTACCCATCCCCCCCGACCAACCACCCTACTTCCATTCTTGCCTTAAGTAAGCATCTGTCTTATGTAACCACACCAAATATAACATATACTAATTTGAGTGTCCCGGAATTACATTTACTATGTTACGTCTAGGCTATGAGACCAGGCTGAATACAGCGATTATTACAGTAAAAATAGACCCCGTTATTACTCCAACCTTTTAAACGGTCAAAGCATTAGTGTTTAAGTGTTGGAGAGATGTAAACTTCTTTGTGCCAGATAGTTCACCAGTGTGATGGGTAGGCCATGCCAGAGGCAGTGGCGTGCTGGGTCAATGGAGCCTGCTGGCACCTCATCACTCCGTGGTTCAGGGAGAGTGTGATTGTGGCACTCTGGTGTGATGATGATCTGCTCCTTAATGTGAAATATTTGCTCTGCCAGGCAGCTGCCTCTCTCTCCTCTCCTAATTGATGTGTTTCTGCTATGTGCCAGGATCTCACATCAGCCCTGGCATCCCTGAAATGTGAATGGAGGGAGATAGATAGAGAGTGAGAGGTAGAGCTATGGAAAGGAAGATAGAGGTATGGGGAGGGGGAGCGATACTGTAGGTAATACAGTACAGAGAGAGAGAGGGGAGGGGAGGGTATGGTAGTGAGAGAAAGAGGTAGAGAGGCTGACAGCATGTGAGCACCACCCTTGCCCTCTGCCTGTATCCCTGCCATGCCCTCTGAGCTTAACACACACCAGTGAAGAGAGTGCTTACTGAGGGGTGATGTCTCTGTTGTGGACAGTAGCTGACCTTGGTGCCTCCTTGAGCCAAGTGTGAACACCATTCATTCTTCATGCTTTCACCCATGGCTGACTGCTGCCTTTCTAGCTTTCATATACTGGTATAGGGTGAAGTTGCCCCTAAATCTTGGGTCAGTTTTGCATTTTATCCAACTTATATTGTAGATTACGATTGGGGGCAGGAAGCTGTACCCAGAGGAAACATCTCCCCGGGGGAACTAAGTTGATTTACAATATCTAAACGTGTCTTAACTGCGCTATATAAGTTTAATAAATAATAATGCTAATTATAAAAATGTGTTTTATTTTTTTTAACTGAGGTGTTATTTTGTGTGTCTGTGTCCACAGGTGTGTCCCCTACTGACATGTCTGGAGTGAGAGGCCTTAGGTCCCCGGACCGATCCCCAGTCCCTAAACTGGGCAGCCCCATCCCCGGCCACATGGGCCCCATGCCCGGCCTACAGAAACTCCCCCAGTGCACGCGCTGTGGCAACGGCATAGTGTAAGTCATAAAAAACAGAGATGACGCTGCACACAAGGAGTGTGTCACAAATAGCAACGCAGTCCCTATACAATGCACTACTTTTGACCATAGACTACAGGTGATACAGGGTGCCATTTGGGATGCTATCTAGTCCTGCTCCAACAGGCCCAAGCTAATAACAGAGAGGGAAATGATCTCCATACATCACTTTGAATGAATAAACCTCTGTGCCACGCCCTCCTCCTCAGGAACCCAGAGATGCCGGTAATCCTCACACTGTTAAAGCACCATGGGTAAACAGCGATGTCATTTGAACAAGAGACTGTTGTGGAGGCTTAGTACCATGGATCTGTTATATAGACTGTTTACACAGGTTTTTTTTAGGCAGGGCACTAAAGCATTTACCTACTGTTATAGGCAGTAGTGGTTAGGATAAAGGCCCGGATACAGGGGATATTCAAATCAACCAATGAGTTCTGGCTGTTGTGAAGCTATGTAATCCTTATTGGTAATGCAAATACCCACATCCATGAATAGAATACTGGTCACTTGAATGCACAGTGACATAGTTAAATAAGAAAATGAATGCTAATCAAATAGCTCTTTATTTACATAACCTTGAAAACCACTAATCTTTGACACGACACTAACAACCTGGTTATGTTCTGTCCGTATAGGGGAACCATCGTGAAGGCCAGAGACAAACTGTACCACACAGAGTGCTTCATGTGTGATGACTGCGGCATGAACCTCAAGCAGAGGGGCTACTTCTTCATCGAGGAGAACTTGTACTGTGAGACCCACGCCATGGCCCGCGTACAGCCTCCTGAGGGATATGACGTGGTCGCCGTCTACCCCAACTCCAAGGTTGAACTGGTCTGAACTTGTCTGACTCTCACACAGTCTCCCCTCAGACATGTGCCTGCAGTCTTATCCACAGCTCCCAGCCCGTATAGATGTGTTCCATTTCCAATACATGTCCAAGCTGTTGCCAGGAAGTATCAGTTTAGAGTTGGATACTAGAGAGTGGGAAAATTTAGTTTCCAGAGGTTTTAAGTCTCTTTAATTCTTTCACACTTACAGCATACTCTTCCTATTTCGGACGGATTAACATTTTTACACCTGCTGAGTAGAAAAAACAACTATGTTTTAATCAACCAATTAACTAAGATTGAGGGCTTTTCTTTCTGTCAAACAGCACTTTTAGATGATGTTGAAACATAAGCAATATTCAACCGAATGACCTCTCACATCTTGGGATGGTTTTCTATTTTTTTTTAACTCTGCCAACTACAATACAGTTAGCGGAATGGAAAAGGGTCAAGCACCTGACTGAGAATGGAATTCATCTTTCACTGCTTCTCATACTGTTACTGCTACAATTAAAGAACCCCAGCTTTATTACATCTGTTGAAGTGCAATCCAGTGCCACATGAGAAAGCCTTTTGTCTCTCCACTGTAGCAGCTTTTTAAAAGCTGTGGGGAGCAAAGACGCAGGACAAGGCCATGGAAAATATTGAAATCAAGCCGGTGAATCTAGAAACATATGGGAATAATATACATTTGTTTAGTGTGTTTTTTTTGGCACATTTTGTTGAAATAGACAGTTGTTGTTGGCTAAGGGAACGTATTTGTCGCTTTTTTTTCTTGTTTGATTTGAACATATATCTAGTCACAGCCAGGTCCACTGAATGAATCACACTTCTACATAGGGGGAGGGAGGGAGGGAGGGAGGGAGGGAGGGAGGGAGGGAGGGAGGGAGGGAGGGAGGGAGGGGGAGGGAGGGAGGGAGGGAGGGAGGGAGGGAGGGAGGGAGGGAGGGAGTTTACAGTACCAGTAAAACGTTTGGATACACCTACTAATTCCACGGTTTTCTTTATTTTTACTATTTTCTACATTGTAGAAAATGAAATAACACATTATTTTGATCTAAAATATCCCAATGCCCCAGGGCAGTGATTGGAGACATTGTTCTATGTACTGTAGGGTGCCGTCTTTCGGATGGGATGTTAAGCAGGTGTCCTGACTCTCTGTGGTCACTAAAGATCCCATGGCACTTATCGTAAGATTAAGGGTGTTAACTCTGGTGTCCTGGGTAAATTCCCAATCTGGCCTTCATACCATCATGGCCACCTAATCATCCCCAGCTTACAATTGGCTCATTCATCTCCTCTCCCCTGTGACTATTCCCCCAGGTCGTTGCTGTAAATGAGAATGTGTTCTCAGTCAACTTACCTGGTAAAATAAGGATTAAATAAATGTAATAGCCTAAAAAGTGTTAAACCAATCAAAATATATTTTATGTAATAGATTCTTCAAAGTAGCCACCCTTTGCATTGATGACAGCTTTGCACACTCTTGGCATTCTCTCAACCAGCTTCATGAGGCAGTCACCTGGAATGCATTTCGATTAACAGGTGTGCCTTGTTAAAAGTTAATTTGTGGAATTCCTTTCCTTTTTAATGTGTTTGAGCCAATCAGTTATGTAGTGACAAGGTAGGGGTGGTATACAGAAGATAGCCCTATTTGGTAAAAGACCAAGTCCATATTGTGGAAAGAACAGCTCCAATAAGCAAAGAGAATAGTCCATCATTAATTTAAGAGATGAAGGTTAATTTCAATAATTTTTTAAGTTTCTTCAAGTGCAGTCACAAAAACCATCAAGCGCTATGATGAAACTGGCTCTCATGAGGACTGCCACAGGAAAGGAGTTACCTATGCTGCAGAGGATATGTTCATTAGAGTTACCTGCCTCAGAAATTAAATGCTTCTCAGAGTTCAAGTAACAGACAAATCTCAACATCAACTGTTCAGAGGAGACTGTGTGAATCAGGCCTTCATGGTCGAATTCCTGCAAAGAAACCCTTACTAAAGGACACCAAGAGACTTGCTTGGGCCAAGAAATACGAGCAATGGGCATTAGACTGGTGGAAATCTGTCCTTTGTTCTGATTAAAGATTTCCATGACTTTGTGACACGCAGGGTAGGTGAATGGATAATCTCAGCATGTGTGGTTCCCACCGTGAAGCATGCAGGAGGAGGTGTGATGGTGTGAGGGTGCTTTGCTAGTAACACTGTCTGTGATCTATTTGTAATTCAAGGCACACTTAACCAGCGTGGCTACCACAGCATTTTGCAGCGATACGCCATCCCGTCTGGTTTGCACTTAGTGGGACTATCATTTGTTTTTCAACAGGACAATGACCCAAAACACACCTCCAGGGTGTGTAAGGGCTATTTGACCAAGGAGAGTGATGGAGTGCTGCATCAAATGACCTGGCCTCTACAAACACCCAACTTCAACCCAATTGAGATGGTTTGGGATGAGTTGGACCGCAGAGTGAAGGAAAAGCAATCAACAAGTGCTCAGCATATGTGGGAGCTCCTTCAAGACTGTTGGAAAAGCATTCCAGGTAAAGCTGGTTGAGAGAATGCCAAAAGTGTGCAATACTGTCATCAAGACAAAGGTATTCTACAATGTTAAAAATATAAAGAAATAAAGAAAAACCCTTGAATAAGAAGGTGTGTCCAAACTTTTGACTGGTACTGTATGTGCTTTTGGAAGTGACAAACATATCTGTGTTAGGAGCAAAAAGTCTCTACCCCTGAAAGTGTTGGATGAATTATGATCACTTACATGTGTCATGCAGCCTTAGGGAGAGCAAACAGTGAACTGAAATAGTTGCATGAAAAGTGCTTTTTTTAATTTGAATGAAAAACTCAATCTCAAAGTGCTTGTTATTTCGATATCCACCGTGACCCTAATGTTTAGCTACTGCAATGCCAACTAGGACAGTAGTTCTTTGTAAATTATGTGAAATTATGTTATCATGATGTTGGTGTTTAAGATCTAATTGTACATATTTGTTTCAGCTTGGCTGTTTAACAAACATAACTGGTCACTCTGCCTTCACACGTCTGTGTCATTTAACTGCTTACCGTGTTTAGTCACAGAATCCTCTCATTTTTAACTTATTGTTTTGTTGACACATTTTGTTCTGGTTTCTTCTATTTCTTTTTTAGGATATAATAAAGTGAAAAAAGTATTAAAATCATACCCATGATTGAACATTTATTTTACAGGCATGCTGTATTTATTGTGAACTATTTGGAGAGTAGTACTTTAGCTTGCCTGTGGACACACTACATAGATATAGGGTTCCATTTTGTGGATTTGTATATCCTGGCTATGACAAGGCACTCTACCCACAGTATGTACTCAGACCTACAGCTCGGAGTCAATGCCCTGCATTCCAAATGGCACACTATTTCTTACATAGTGCCCTGCTTTCCCACTGGTCACCGACGTCAAATAAACTTCTATTTCACGTTGGTGCAACGTAATTTCATTGACATGACGTGACGTGAAAACAACGTTGATTCAAACAGTGTGTGCCCAGTGGGTTGGTGCCATTTTGGATGAACACAATTTGACTGATCAAAACACAGAGACATCCACTTCCTAGGGCCTGTGACAACAAGTTCTCCATGTTTCAATTTGTTACAAGCAGGCATTGAACACAAAACTGCCTTTTTGGATTATGTTCAAACTGTGTCATCCAAAACCTACACATAATGATTTTCTTCACATTTTACCCCCACAAAATGTTTTTTGAGAAAATTGTGTGGCACTTGATGTAATATGAGAAGTTTGTGGTTTGTTTAAGATTGAATGTCAAGTTTACCATACAGTTGTGATGTATGGCTGAGATTCAATGGTTAACTATAATCAGAAACAGTAGGCAGGAGACCTTCATACCCCATTAAATATATCTTAACACCTTGAGAGAGAGAGCAAAAGGGGGAGAGAAAGAGAGTGCAAAAGGGGGGGGAGAGAAAGAGAGTGCAAAAGGGGGGGGAGAGGGCAAAGGGGGGAGAGAGAGTGCAAAAGGGGAGAAAAGGGGAGAGAAGGAGAGAGAGCAAAAGGGGAGAGAGCGCAAGAGAGAGAGCGAGAGCAAAAGGGGAGAGAAGGAGAGAGCGAAAAACGAGGGGAGAGAAGGAGAGAGCTAAAAATAGGGGAAGAGAGATACAGGGGGAGGGAGAGAGAAGGAAGAGAAATTGGTCTGTTTTGGAGTCCCAGTCATTAATTTAAATGATTCAGTAAATATAAGAGTGATGTGGTTTAGCAACGTGGCCAACAGTGAGTGACTAATCCAAGGCTTTGAACACTCATCTTAACAGGCATAGGGTAAAATTTTCCACATTGGTGACACATATGTTATGCTGCTGGTCACAAGTCAATCCCCAAACTGCTGCAGCAAGGAACATGGTGTTTAGGAAGTCGTCTCATACTTTAATCAAGCATGGAGAACATGATAAAGACTTACAACATTGTATAAAAGAAAGCTTTCACAGAAGCTTAACATTTTTCACCATTACAGTTCAAATGCATTACTCTTTACCTTCATATATTTGCAATGCACAGTAGCATGTACAATTAAGTGGAATCTATTTTAATGATAGAGATACTGGTCATCTCTGTATACCCGTCACAAGACCCACTGGTTGATACTTATTTATAAAACCCTCCCCCCTAGCTGAGATACATACTGCAGCCCTCATCCTCCACATACAACACCCGTTCTCCCAGTCACATTCTGTTCAAAGTCTCTAAAGCACACATATCCCTGGGTCGCTCCTCTTTCAGTTCACTGCAGTTAGCAACTGGAACGAACTGCAAAAATCACTCAAACTAGACAGTTTTATCTCAATCTCTTCATTCAAAGACTCAATCATGGACACTCTTTCTGACAGCTGTGGCTGCTTCACATGATGTATTATTGTCTCTACATTCTTGCCCTTTGTGCTGTTGTTTGTGCCCAATAATGTTCGTACCATCTTTTGTGCTGCTGCCATGTTGTGTTGCTACCATGCGGTTTGTTGTCATGTGTTTCCGCCATGCGGTGTTGTTGTCTTAGGTCTCTCTTGATGTAGTTTTCAACTCAAATTTGATTTCTTTCATGAGCCGAATACAACAGGTAGACCTTACCTTACTTACAAGCCTTTAACCAACAATGCAGTTCAATAAATAGAGTTAAGAAAATATTTACTAAATAAACTAGGGTAAAAAAATAAATACAAATAAACACAAAATTAAGAACAATAACGAGGCTGTATCCAGGGTGTACCGGTACCGAGTCAGTGTGCGGGGGTACAGGTTAGTCAAGGTCATTTGTACAAATAGGTAGTGGTATCTCTCTTGTCGTGATGTGTGTTTTGTCCTATATTTTATTTTTAGTCCCAGCCCATGTCCCCGGAGGAGGCCTTTTGTCTTTTTGTAGAGGGTCATTGTAAATAAGAATTTGTTCTTTACTGACTTGCCTAGTGAAATACAGGTTAAATAAAACAAATATTTAAAAAATACCAGAGGCACATAAACACTAACTTCGGAAACTATTCAGGCCCCTTGACTTCTTACACAATTTTTTAAGGTACAGAATTATTCTAAAATGCATTAAATAGTTGACCCCCCTCATCAATCTACAGTACACACAATACCCCATAATGACAAAGCAAAAACAGGTTTTTAGAAATGTTTAATAATATATTCAAATAAAAAAACTCAGAACACATTTACATAAGTATTCAGACCCTTTACTTGTTGAAGCACCTTTGGCAGCGATTACAGCCTCGAGTCTTCTTGGGTATAATGCTACAACCTTGGCACACCTGTATTTGGGGAGTTTCGCACATTATTCTCTGCAGATCCTCTCAAGCTCTGTCAGTTTGGATGGGGATTGTTGCTGCACAGCTATTTCCACATCTCCCAAAGCCACTCCTGCATCGACTTGGCAATGTGCTTAGGGTTGTTGTTCTGTTGGAAGGTCAATCTTCGCCCCAGTCTGAAGTCCTGAGTGCTCTGGAGCAGGTTTTCATCAAGGATCTCTTTGTACTTTGCTCCATTCATCTTTGCCTCGATCCTGACTAGTATCCCAGTCTCTGCCACTGAAAAACATCCCCACGACATGATGCTGCCACCATCATGCTTCAACATAGGGATGGTTCCAGGTTTCCTGCAGACGTGACGCTTGGCGTTCAGGCAAAAGAGTTCAATCTTGGTTCAATCAGTCCAGAGAATATTGTTTCTCATGGTCTGAGAGTCTTTAGGTGCCTTTTGGCAAACTCCAAGTGGGCTATTTACTTTTACTGAGGAGTGGTTTCCGTCTGACCACTATACCATAAAGGCCTGATTGGTAGAGTGCTGCAGAGATGGTTGTCCTTCTGGAAGCTTCTCCCATCTCCATAGTTGAACTCTAGAGCTCTGTCAGAGTGACCATCGGGTTCTTGGTCACCTCCCTGACCAAGGCCCTTCTCCCCCGATTGCTCAGTTTGGCCGGGTGGCCAGCTCTAGGAAGAGTCTTGATGGTTCCAAACTTCTTCCGTTTAAAAATGATGGAGGCCACTGTGTTCTTGGGGACTTTCAATTCTGCAGAAATGTTTTAGTACCCTTCCCAGAACTGTGCTTCCACATAAACCTGTCTCGGAGTGCTATGGACAATTCCTTCGACCTCATGGCTTGGTTTTTGCTCTGACAGGCACTGTCAACTGTGGGACCTGATATATGTTTTTTAATTTCACCTTTATTTAACCAGGTAGTCCAGTTGAGAACAAGTTCTCATTGACAACTGCGACCTGGCCAAGATAGCAGTGCGACACAAGAAACAACACAGAGTTACACATAGAATAAACAAACGTACAGTCAATACCACAATATAAAACATCTATATACGGTGCGTGCAAATGATGTAAGATTAGGGAGGTAAGGCAATAAATAGGCTGCAGTGGCGAAGCAATTACAATTTAGCAATTAAACACTGGAGTGATAGATGTGCAGAAGATGAATGTGCAAGTAGAGATACTGGGGTGCAAAGGAGCAAAAAAAAAAATAACATGGAGATAAAGTAGTTGGATGGGCTATTTACAGATGGTCTATCTACAGGTGCAATGATCTGTGAGCTGCTCTGAAAGCTGATGCTTAAAGTTAATGAGGGAGATATGAGTCTCCAGCTTCAGTGATTTTTGCAATTAGTTCCAGTCATTGGCAGCAGAGAACTGGAAGGAAAGGCGGCCAAAGGAGGAATTGGCTTTGGGGTGACCAGTGAAATATGCCTGCTGGAGCACGTGCTACGGCTGGTGGCTGCTGTGGTGACCAGTGAGCTGAGATAAGGTGGGGTTTTACCTAGCAAAGACTTATAGATGACCTGGAGCCAGTGGGTTTGGTGACGAATATGAAGCGAGGGCCAGCCAACGAGAGCATACAGGTCGCAGTGGTGGGTAGTATATGGGGCTTTGGTGACAAAACGGATGGCACTGTGATAGACTATATCCAATTTGCTGAGTAGAGTGTTGGAGGCTATTTTGTAAATGGCATCGCCGAAGTCAAGATCGGTAGGATAGTCTGTTTTACGAGGGTATGTTTGGCAGCATGAGTGAAGGATGCTTTGTTGCGAAATAAGAAGCTAATTCTAGATTTAATTTTGCATTGGAGATGCTGAATGGGAGTCTGCATGGAGAGTTTACAGTCTAACCAGACACCTAGGTATTTGTAATTGTCCACATATTCTAAGTCAGAACCGTCCAGAATAGTGATGCTGGACTGGCGGGCAGGTGCGGGCAGCGATCGATTGAAGAGCATGCATTTAGTTTTACTTGCACTTAAGAGCAGTTGGAGGCCACGGAAGGAGAGTTGAATAGCATTGAAGCTGGTCTCGGGGTTAGTTAACACAGTGTCCAAAGAAGAGCCAGAAATATACAGAATGGTGTCATCACCAGCAGCAAGAGTGACATCATTGATGTATACAGAGAAAAGAGTCGTCCCGAGAATTTAACCCTGTGGCACCCCCATAGAGACTGCCAGAGGTCCGGACAACAGGCCATCTGATTTGACACAGTGAACCAGGCGTTCGTGAACCAGGCGACGCAGTCATTTGAGAAACCAAGGCTGTTGAGTCTGCCGATAAGAATGTGATGATTGACAGAGTCGAAAGCCTTGGCCAGGTCGATGAATACGGCTGCACAGTACTGTCTTTTATCAATGGCGGTTATGATATCGTTTAGCACCTTGAGCGTGGCTGAGGTGCACCCATGACCAGCTTGGAAACCAGATTGCATAGTGGAGAAGGTACGGTTGGATTCGAAATGGGCAGGAATCTGTTTGTTAACTTGGCTTTCGAAGACCTTAGAAAGGCAGGGTAGGATAGAAATAGGTCTGTAACAGTTTGGGTCTAGAGTGTCTCCCCATTTGAAGAGAGGGATGACCGTGGCAGCTTTCCAATCTTTGGGGATCTCAGATGAAATGAAAAAGAGGTTGAACAGGCTAGTAATTAGAGGTTGCAACAATTGCAGTGGATCATTTTAGAATGAGAGGGTCCAGATTGTCTAGCCCAGCTGATTTGTAGGAGTCCAGATTGTCTAGCCCAGCTGATTTGTAGGAGTCCAGATTTTGCAGCTCTTTCAGAAAATCAGCCGTCTGGATTTGGGTGAAGGAGAAATGGGGGAGGTTTGGGCAAGTTGCTGTGGGGAGTGCAGGGCTGTTGACCTGGTTAGGGGTAGCCAGGTGGAAAGCATGGCCAGTCGTAGAGAAATGCTTATTAAAATTCTCAATTATCATGGATTTATCGGTGGTGACAGTGTTTCCTAGCCTCAGTGCAGTGGGCAGCTGGGAGTAGGTGCTCTTAATTCTCCATGGACTTTACAGTGTCCCAGAAATGTTTGGTGTTTGTGCTACAGGACGCAAATTTCTGTTTGAAAAAGGTAGCCTTTGCTTTCCTAACTGCCTGTGATAATTGGTTCCTAACGTCCCTGAAAATGTGCATATTGCGGTGGCTATTCGATGCTAATGCAGTATGCCACAGGATTATTTTGTGCTGGTCAAGAGCAGTCAGGTCCGGAGTGAACCAAGAGCTTTATCTGTTCCTGGTTCTATTTTTTGGGGAATGGGGCATGCTTATTTAAGATGGTGAGGAACGCACTTTTAAAGAATAACCAGGCATCCTCTAATGACGGAATGAGGTCAATATCCTTCCAGGATACCCGGGCCAGGTCGATTAGAAAGGCCTGATGGCTGAAGTGTTTTAGGGAGCGTGTGACAGTGATGAGGGGTGGTCGTTTGACCGCAGACCCATTACAGATGCAGGCAATGAGGCAGTGATCACTGAGATCTTGGTTGAAGACAGCATAGGTGTATTTATAGGGCAGGTTGGTCAGGATGATATCTATGAGCGTGCCCGTGTTTACGGATTTGGCATTGTACCTGGTAGGTTCCATGATATCTGTGAGATTGAGGGCATCTCGCTTAGATTGTAGGACGGTCGGGGTGTTAAGCATGTCCCAGTTTAGGTCAGCTAATAATACGAGCTCTGAAGATAGATTGGGGGCAGTCAATTCACATATGGTGTCCAGGGCACAGCTGGGGGCAGAAGGTGGTTTATAACAAGCGGCAACGGTGAGAGACTAGTTTTGGAAAGGTGGATTTTTAGAAGTAGAAGCTCGAATTGTTTGGGCACAGACCTTGATAGTATGACAGAACTCTGCAGGCTCTCTCTCTGCAGTAGATTGCAACTCTGCTCCCTTTGGCAGTTCTATCTTGTCGTAAAGTGTTATTGTTAGGGATGGAAATTTCAGGATTTTTGGTGGCCTTCCTAAGCCAGGATTCAGACAAGGCTATGACATCCGGGTTGGCAGAGTGTACTAAAGCAGTGAATAAAACAAACTTAGGGAGGAGGCTTCTAATGTTAACATGCATGAAACCAAGGCTTTTACGGTTACAGAAGTCAACAAATGAGAGTGCCTGGGGAATGGGAGTGAAGCTAGACGCTGCAGGGCCTGGATTAACCTCTACATCACCAGAGGAACAGAGGAGGAGTAGGATAAGGGTACGGCTAAAGGCTATAAGAACTGGTCGTCTAGTATGTTCGGAACAGAGAGTAAAAGGAGCAGGTTTCTGGGCACGGAAGAATAGATTTAAGGCATAATGTACAGACAAGGGTATGGTAGGATGTGAATACTGTTGAGGTAAACCTAGGCATTGGGTGATGATGAGAGAGGTTTTGTCTCTAGAGACATCATTTAGACCAGGTGAAGTCACCTCATGTGTGGGAGGTGAAACAAAAGGGCTAGCTAAGGCATTTGAGCAGGGCTGGAGGCTCTACAGTGAAATAAGATAATAATCCCTAAACAAAACAGCAATGGACAAAGGCATATTGACATTAGATAGAGGCATGCATAGTCGAGTGATCATAGGGACCAGTGGGTAGCTAGGCGAGCTGGAGACACGGTGATTCAGACAGCTAGCGGGCCAGGGCTAGCAGGCTAGCAGAAGGGCCTCAGGGGGACGTCGTGACAGAAGAAGTCTGTTATAGCCCCTTCGGATGGTTACGTCAGCAGACCAGTCGTGTTGGATCGGCAGGGCTCCGTGTAGGTAGTTCAAGGGTCCAGGCCAATTGACAAAATAGTTATTGTAGCCCAAGAAATTGGCTGATGGTCCTTTTCAGCTAACAGTCCGATATGATCTAGACTTCTAGCGGACCGTGACTAGCAGGCTAGCGGATGGGCCTTTAGGGGACGTCTCGACGGAGGAGCCTGTTGAAACCTCTCAGGCGGATTACTTCGGTAGACCAGTCATGATGGATCAGCAGGGCTCCGTGTCGGCAGGATCCTGGAAACAGGATGCACCTGAGCTCAATTTCGAGTCTCATAGCAAAGGGCCTGAATACTTAAGTAAATAAGGTATTTATATTTATAGTTTTTTATTTTTAATACATTTGAAAAAATGTCTAAACCTATTTTTGCTTTATTATTGTGGTGTCTTGTGTGTAGATTGCTAAGGATTTTAATCCATTTTAGAATAAGGCTGTAAAGTAACAAAATGTGGAAAAAGTTGAGGGGTCTGAGTACTTTCCGAAGGCACTGTATGTAGTAATGAAGTTACTTTACGTGACAGAGGGAGAGACATAGAGTGAGAGACCTTTACTCCATGGAAATAATTCTGAGCTCCAGTGTTTCAACTCATCTCAGTTCTACTTTAAACACTGAAAATAAACACGTCATGTCTCTCAGTAACCGTCTGTGTTGTGTATTGTGGCCAAAATCACTACTTCAGCATCAGCTAGCTGACTGTCCATCAGAATAAACTTGATGTGAGGAGTGTGTTCTGAGAGCTTCAAACTTAGCGACAAAATGTCCGGCTTGGCGCATGGCGCCAACAAAACGCCTGAAAATGGCACCAATAGACAGGGTAGCCGTGCGTCTAGCTCCTAGGCAACATTGCAGTGTTTAGTTTTTTATGTGTTATTTCTTACATTATTGTCCCAAAAATCTTGTGTTATTACATACAGCCGAGAAGAAAGCTAATGTTCAGTCTTTGGATAATAAAGTTGACGAGCTCAGGGCAACGATTTCCTTCCAGAGAGACATCAGGGATTGTAACATACTCTGTTTCACGGAAACATGGCTCTTTTGGGATATACCGTCTGAATCTGTACAGCCAGGTGGGTTCTCAGTTCATCGCACAAGCATGAATAAATATCTCTACGGGAAGAAGAAGGGTGGGGGTGTGTGTTTCATGATTAACTACTCATGGTGTGATTGTGATAACATACAGGAACTCAAGTCCTTTTGTTCACCTGACCTAGAATACCTCCCAATCAACCGTATTATCTCCCAAGAGAATTCTCTCCGGTTATAGTCACAGCCATGTATATTGCTCCTCAAGCCGTTACCATGACAGCCCTCAAAGAACTTCACTGGACTTTATGCAAACTGGAAACCACATATCCTGTGGCCGCATGTATTGTAGCTGGTCATTTAAACAAAGCAAGTTTGTATAAAATGCCAAAGAAGTTCTATCAACACATTGACTGTATTACTCGCGCTGCTAAAACACTCGACCACTGCTACTCCAACTTTCAGGATGCCTTCAAGGTCCTCCCCTGCACTCCCTTCTGCAAATCTGATCACGACTCCATTTTGCTCCTCCCTTCCTATAGGCAGAAACTCAAACAAGGACGGTTGAATGCTCGTCTGACCAATCAGAATCCACACTTCACCGGGGGCAAACTACCAGCCCTCCAGACTTAAACCTAACCCGATGTCACAGGAACGCCAAAACGATCATCAAGGACAACAACCACCCGAGCCACTGCCTGTTCACCCCGCTATCATCCAGAAGGTCAGTACAGGTGCATCAAAGCTGGGACCGAGTGACTGAAAAACAGCTTCTATCTCAAAGCCATCAGACTGTTAAATAGCCATCAGTAGTACCTTAGACGCTGCTGCCTACATACATAGACTTGAAATCACTGGCCACTTTAATAATGGAACACTAGTCACTTTAAAATGTTTTACATATTTTGCATTACTCATCTCATATGTACAGTATATCACAAAAGTGAGTACACTCCTCACATTTTTGTAAATATTTGAGTATATTTGTTCATGTGACAACACTGAAGAAATTACACTTTGCTACAATGTAAAGTAGTGAGTGTACAGCTCAGTGTAAATTTGCTGTCCCCTCATAATAACTCAAAACACAGCCATTAATGTCTAAACCGCTGGCAACAAAAGTGAGTACACCCCAAATGTCCAAATTGGGCCCAATTAGCCATTTTCCCTCCCTGGTGTCATGTGACTCGTTAGTGTTACAAGGTCTCAGGTGTGAATGGGGAGCAGGCGTGTTAAATTTGGTGTCATCGCTCTCACACTCCCTCATACTGACTGGTCACTGGAAGTTCAACATGGCAAAGAACTCTCTGAGGATCTGAAAAAAAGAATTGTTGCTCTACATAAAGATGGCCTGGGCTATAAGAAAACTGCCAAGACCCTGAAACTGAGCTGCAGCACGGTGGCCAAGACCATACAGCGGTTTAACTGGACAGGTTCCACTCAGAACAGGCCTCACTATGGTTGACCAAAGAAGTTGAGTGCACGTGCTCAGCGTCATATCCAGAGGTTGTTTTTGGGAAATAGATGTATGAGTGCTGCCAGCATTGCTGCAGAGGTTGAAGGGGTGGGGGGTCAGCCTGTCAGTGCTCAGACCATACGCCGTACACTGCATCAAATTGGTCTGCATGGCTATCGTCCCAGAAGGAAGCCTCTTCTAAAGATGATGCACAAGAAAGCCCGCAAACTGTTTGCTGAAGACAAGCAGACTAAGTACATGGATTACTGGAACCGTGTCCTGTGGTCTGATGAGACCCAAGATAAACGTATTTGGTTCAGATGGTGTCAAGCGTGTGTGGCGGCAACCAGGTGGGGAGTACAAAGACAAGTGTGTCTTGCCTACAGTCAAGCATGGTGGTGGGAGTTTCATGGTCTGGTGCTGCCGGCACTGGGGAGCTACAGTTCATTGAGGGAACCATGAATGCCAACATGTACTGTGGCATACTGAAGCAGAGCATGATCCCCCTCCCTTCGGAAACTGGGTCGCAGGGCAGTATTCCAACATGATAACAACCCCAAACACACCTTCAAGATGACCACTGCCTTGCTAAAAAAGTTGAGGGTGAAGGACTGGCCAAGCATGTCTCCAGACCTAAACCCTATTGAGCATCTGTAGGGCATCCTCAAACGGAAGGTGGAGGAGTGCAAGGTCTCTAACATCCACCAGCTCCGTGATGTCATCATGGAGGAGTGGAAGAGGACTCCAGTGGCAACCTGTGAAGCTCTGGTGAACTCCATGCCCAAGAGGCTAAGGCAGTGCTGGAAAATGATGGTGGCCACACAAAATATTGACACTTTGGGCCCAATTTGGACATTTTCACTTAGGGGTGTACTCACTTTTGTTGCCAGCAGTTTAGACATTAATGGCTGTGTGTTGAGTTATTTTGAGGGGACAGCACATTTACACTGTTATACAAGCTGTAGACGCACTACTTTACATTGTAGCAAAGTGTCATTTCTTCAGTGTTGTCACATGCAAAGATATCCTCAAATATTTACAAAACTGTGAGGGGTGTACTCACTTTTGTGATATACTGTATTATATTCTACTGTATCTTAGTCTTTGCTGCTCCAACATTGCTCGTCCAAATATTTATATATTCTTAATTCCATTCCTTTACTTTAGATGTGTGTATTGTTGTGTATTGTTGGATATCACTTGTTAGTTATTACTGCACTGCTGGATCTGGAAACACAAACATTTCACTACACCCATAATAACATCTGCTAAACACTTGTATGTGACCAATAACATTTTGATTTGATGCATATACAACATCTAAGCTAATTATCTTCCATTGAATCAAGTGATATTGTCTTAGATTGATTCAGCTGGAGGGTTCTAACTTCTAACACCTAAACAAATAAATATATTCTTCCAAGGCTCAGAGGGAGATTAAAGTGCTGTATCTGGAAAGCATTAGGTGTGTGGTTCCCTGTCCTCTCCCTCCACATTCCCCTGGTGTAATTGATGAACAGGATCAAATGGGAACGCAGCTCATTCACTTGATGTGCAGGATTCCTTTCAGTCCATTGTGCTTATGGAGCCCACTGTTGGGCTTTGTTCCATTTAGTGTCTGAAACCAGGCCTCAATCATTCACTCAGTCACTCCATCTCTCCTTTTCTTCAGTCCATTCCTCTCCTCTCCTCCCCTTCCATATGGTACCAACCAGTTGTGATTTCTAGTGAGTTATTGGATGGGTGCCTGTGAACAGCCTGGCCTCAGAGCCATACAAAATATACTTGACCTATTTCTGACGTATGATACTGTACCTACCAATGGTGTAGTCACTTGAGACAGAAACAAAAATAAGGAGGTTGGTTTCAAGAGGATGGGTGGGCGTAATCCGTGACAGTCGAGCAATCCAAAGGTTGCATGTTCGAGTTGCAATTGGCTCAACTGTAGCATTTTATCTAACCCTTCCCCGAACCCTTATTCTAAATGTAACCCAATTCAACTAACCTGTTGCGTAAATTCACCTAACTTTTGTTGTGTATCATATCGTTACGTGTCTATGTGTCCATTAGTAATTATCCTTTGTAGCTACAGCGCAACAAGCAACCTGGTCTCAGATAAAGATGTGCATTACTATACATCCTCCAAGAGGTATGATAAATTACATCATCCAATTCGTATGATATTCTACGACCGGGTCAGACGTATGATACTATACGTCCTCTAATTTGTATGATTTTGTTTGACCGCTATTCCCTTCATAAGGTAACCTAACGTAAACTATTATATTTGTCACAGATTTACATACATAATAATACGAATTGCCCTGAGATCACATTGCTGTGAAACCTGGGGTTAAGCGCTCTAGATACTAGGGTATTAAAGAGTGGTATGTTTGTTATTCCCAATCCACCATCAGAACAATGCAGCGTGAAAGATTAAATCGTTTCTAATGAGGTGGAATCATCTTAATCTGTGATCATTCTTTGAAATAGTTCAATTTCCAAAATGTTTGAAGTAAATACGTACAGTAATGTAATGGTGTGTAAACATAGTTTGGTTGACGAAGAGAGAGGTTGTAGATATGAACTAATTCTCTCTCTCTCTCTTCAGTATCAGAGGACATTCCTGAGATGCAACCAAATTCCATTCCAATACGCCTGTCACACAACATAAGAGAGCGCTTGCTTATTTGATACATACACACACCTTGCAAATAACACTTCGGTTTAGATTGCATTATTGTGCAATGCAAGAACGCTATAATAACAAGGCTGGAGGAGCATCATTCCCCATCTTGTGCATTTGGCTCGGTTTTTGTAACAATGTTTATTCCACCCACTGCTTTATGAGGATTTATAAAGGACCCCTTGAACCTCCAAATGTTTGGCTAGTTCTTATTGGCGGGGAGCTGTGCTCTTAGACTCATCAAAATGGGATTGAGAATAAAGAATGTCCTGGGTTTGAAAACGTTCACAGGCCGGGGGATCTTGACCTCCCTTAACGCTTGGGAAAAGAATCGACATTACCAGAGAAGAAGAAAAGAACGGAATGCTGTCCATCAGTGGAACAAGCATGGAATGCATATGGTATTTTGGCATTGTTAAGGACACGTTGATCATCCGTTGCCTCGTAGTTGATATGACACAGAGGGAATCTATCCTTGGGAGTTTGTTTACGTCCAGCGTGAGCAGCCAAGATCTGAGAGTGGCTGAGATCCATCTATGAGATGAGCTATGTATTTATAAACACATGCAATACAGTAAATATCCACCTTCTTATAGTTATGTATATAAAACTGGATATAAAAACTAAACAGATGGCTTTAGGTTTGAGAAACATGTCAGCTCCACCAAACTTGGCTAAAATACGAGGAAATTTGTCAAATGGGATGACACCGAACACATCCTCTCCTGTGGAGTACCTTTCACCAAAACATCCCATTCTCATAGATCATCCCGCTTGTTGTTTCTCCTTTTCCAATCTATGACAACACTGCTTAGATAGAGTAAACCATCATCCAAGTGCTATCAAAGAAGTACAATATATCCAAAAAACTCACATTTAAATTCACTGTAATTAGAGAATAATTTAATATTTTGGTATCGAAGTTGTACATTTATCAGTGACAATGTGCAGTCTGATTCCAACATACACATTAGAGAGCATAGATACTTTCATTAACCTTTGTAACAACTACCAGGGCAGACTTTCCTTCTGTCTTTTTTGGTCATTATTGTTAGAGTATGAGTCAGTATTTTCCTCAAATTGTCTGAGGGGGTGGCCAGTCAGGGATGGACTGATGGAGACAGGAAACAGGAAAGACCAGCTCAGCTGTCCCAAACATTAGGCCAGAAAAGACTGTACGGCCGGAGGTCCCCTCTCAGGAACAATACTGGCAGGAGCTTCTCTCTCTCTATAATTCTCTCTCTCTGTACGTCTTTCTCTCTCTGACTCTTTCCTGTACCAGCTCGCCCTCTCTTTCAATCTCTCTCTCTCTCTGACTATCTCTTGTACAAGCTCTCTCTCTCTCTCTCTCTTTGCTTGCACCCCCCTCTTTCTGTTTTTTCTTTCATGCTCATACACTCTGCCTCTACCCCTCCACTCTCTCCTCCTCTCCCTTTCTCTCTCTCAGAGCAGCGGGGGAAGTGTTTTAGTGGTGTCCATAGCAACTCCATGAAAAGTGCAAGACAAGCGGGCACAGGCCAACCGATTAACAGGCCAACCGTGGGACTGCCACCTTGGCCTCTCTGCCACTGTGAGAAAAGAGACAAGGCTTCCCTTTCCATCAACAACTTGGCATCAACTTCATGAAAGAAGATAGCTGTGATACAATTGCCTGAGCGGTCATGTCTGGACTAAGTATGTCTGGGTTTTTGAGTGGCGTAACAGTCTAAGGCACTGCATCTCAGTGCAAGAGGTGTCACTACAGTCCCTGGTTTGAATCCAGGCTGTATCACATCCGGCCATGAATGGGAGTCCCATAGGGCGGCGCACAATTGGCCCAGCGTCATCCAGGTTTGGCCAGGGTCGGCCGTCATTGTAAATAATTATTTGTTCTTAACTGACTTGCCTAGTTAAATAAATAAACAAAAGTACAGCAGGGAGTGTCTTCGATCTTAAAGATAGAGGAAAGAGAAAGAATGATTATGTAATGCCTTTGTCATTTAGCCCCTGTTGACACTGTTGCTCCGAGCATCACACAATTGGACAAGTTCCGACTTCGCGTACTTGAAGAGTAAGGGCTCGATTCAGTCAGTAGGGCAATTTACAGTTGAAGGTCATTTCTGATTGAGCCGACATTTGCAGCGTTTGCTATGAATGCAGTCTCCGCGAATACGGAAACAATGTCTTTACATTTCAATCCCTCTGTACTGTGGATCTTTGGCACTAGGTATTGAATCTAGGCCTTAGTCTAATTTAGCCTCGCTTTTTATTCATGAGATTTCCAAGCTGCACACCACTGATAAGAATGAGCACAGTCTTTTTACGTGGAATGTATGCAGCTTCCATAAGATTTTGCAAGCATCATTATTCGTTCTTGGTATGACTACTACGTTATTCTCTCTCTTCCTGCTTTTGCATCAACTGAAACACTGACCACGATGTTGAAGTTCATGAAAAGAAAAACTCTTGGACGTACATCCAGAACACAAAAATCCCCAACATTTCTCATCCAGAGTGCTATTCTTCGAAATGACATGAGTGGTGTAATTATAGACGAGTTAATATGACATAATGGCCGAGCCCTCCGCAGATGTGCTGGGTTTCCTAAAGACAGCCTGAGTAAAACCAAGTCAGTATATTATGTTGTTAGAAAGCATGAAGTCATTACCAGCCAATGGCAAAATGAGAATCGCAGCCCTGGGAGGCTGAAAATGTGAACATTGAGCAAGAGGGAGAGGGAGTTTGCTGAAACAATGAGCCATTATTGTGAGAATGCACAAATCATGGCATGCCAGTAGAGGATGCTGCAATACCCTGCAGGGTAAATATGAGGTGGCTGGATTAATAGAACCAGAACCAGAGCATGAAGGCAGGGATCCAGACATGCTGCTTGGGCACAGAGGAGCCCTGCTGATTGATGTCCTTGAGGTGCTTTCACTTACCGCTCAAAACTCCTGTCATGGGACCCTGTACTGAGCCCTGAGGTGCACCCAGCCAGGCTCCACCTGTTACTGCAGGTGTTCCACACACTGGTTCAAATTTCCCTGGATCTACTTCTTTAATATGTCGACATATCCTGGTGCCACATTGTTCATATCTGCTACGAATCAACATCCTGCCCAGGAAGGGCATCGCTGAGAGACATGTAACTTATACCATCACCCCCTCTAACTCCATCTCCCCCCAGTGCTGCTTGTGTAGCCTTGCTGCTTACAATGGTAAAGACATTCCGCTATGCTACTATTTAAAGAGTCAAATGAATACTTGGTCCATGGCTTTCTTTCCCAGAAGGGGACAGAATGTATTTTTGTGTTGGCCGACATTAAATCAAATCAAATCAAATTTTATTTGTCACATACACATGGTTAGCAGATGTTAATGCGAGTGTAGCGAAATGCTTGTGCTTCTAGTTCCGACAATGCAGTAATAACCAACAAGTAATCTAACTAACAATTCCAAAACTACTGTCTTATACACAGTGTAAGGGGATAAATAATATGTACATAAGGATATATGAATGAGTGATGGTACAGAGCAGCATAGGCAAGATACAGTAGCTGATATCGAGTACAGTATATACATATGAGATGAGTATGTAAACAAAGTGGCATAGTTAAAGTGGCTAGTGATACATGTATTACATAAGGATGCAGTCGATGATGGATGCAGTCGATGATATGGAGTACAGTATATACGTATGCATATGAGATGAATAATGTAGGGTATGTAAACATTATATAAGGTAGCATTGTTTAAAGTGGCTAGTGATATATTTACATCATTTCCCATCAATTCCCATTATTAAAGTGGCTGGAGTTGAGTCAGTGTCAGGTGTCAGTGTCAGTGTCAAGTCTATGTATGTAGGCAGCAGCGTCTAAGGTACTACTGATGGCTGTTTAACAGTCTGATGGCCTTGAGATAGAAGCTGTTTTTCAGTCTCTCGGTCCCAGCTTTGATGCACCTGTACTGACCTCGCCTTCTGGATGATAGCGGGGTGAACAGGCAGTGGCTCGGGTGGTTGATGTCCTTGATGATCTTTATGGCCTTCCTGTAACATCGGGTGGTGTAGGTGTCCTGGAGGGCAGGTAGTTTGCCCCCGGTGATGCGTTGTGCAGACCTCACTACCCTCTGGAGAGCCTTACGGTTGAGGGCGGAGCAGTTGCCGTACCAGGCGGTGATACAGCCCGCGAGGATGCTCTCGATTGTGCATCTGTAGAAGTTTGTGAGTGCTTTTGGTGACAAGCCGAATTTCTTCAGCCTCCTGAGGTTGAAGAGGCGCTGCTGCGCCTTCTTCACGATGCTGTCTGTGTGAGTGGACCAATTCAGTTTATCTGTGATGTGTATGCCGAGGAACTTAAAACTTGCTACCCTCTCCACTACTGTTCCATCGATGTGGATAGGGGGGGGTTCCCTCTGCTGTTTCCTGAAGTCCACAATCATCTCCTTAGTTTTGTTGACGTTGAGTGTGAGGTTATTTTCCTGACACCACACTCCGAGGGCCCTCACCTCCTCCCTGTAGGTCGTTGTTGGTAATCAAGCCTACCACTGTTGTGTCGTCCGCATTATTTTACCAATTAACTTATTCACCTAAATTTAAAAAACAGGGCGGGTCTATTTTTTGCATTATGCTTTTTATATGGTCAAGCATTGTGTTAGCAAGTCTACACCAGATGGGTGTATATAAAATCAGCTAGTAGACTAGTGCTGTCTACACTACTGATAGTTTCTACTAAGCTCTGTACCAGGGGTGGGCAATTCCAGACCTCGAGGGCCTGATTACTGTCAGTTTTGCCCCAGCCCCAGCTAACACACCTGACACCAATAATCACCTAATCATGATCTTCAGTTTAGAATGCAATTTGATTAATCAGCTGTGTTTTCTAGGGATGGAGAAAAAGTGTGACACGAATCAGGCCCTCGAGAACTGGAGTTGCCCACCCCTGCTCTATACACAAGAATTTAGATGAATTCAGAATACATTTATCTTCTCTTTTATGGACCACATGAAAAGCCCCCACTTCCACTGTGCTAAGTCAGGTATCTCTGGCAGCAGAGATCACGGTACACAACTTTTTTTTATTGTGGAGAGAGAGTGAGAGTGAGTGAGAGATGTTTGGTTTTGATTAAGGACAGTTCTGAAAGAATGCTAAAAATATATATATTGTGTGTGTTGTGTATAAAAAAGCCAGGTGAAGCTCTCTCTATCATCAATCTACCCACAGCCATGACGGTTGGTCATGGATCACATCAACAGCATCACCCTAGACACCCTGGACCCACTCCAATTCACATAACGACTTAACAGATCCACAGAGGATGCAATCAATATTGAGCTTCACACTTCCCTCTCCCACCTGGGCAAGTGGAACACCTATGTGAGGATGCTGTTCATTGACTACAGCTCAGCGTTTAACACTATAGTGCCCTCCAAGCTCATCACTAAGCTAATGAGCCTGGGACTGAACACCTCCCTCTGCAACTGGATCCTGGACTTCCTGACGGGCTGTCCCCAGGTGTTGAGGGTAGGCAACAACACATCCGCCACACTAGTCTTCAACACGGGGGCCCCTCAGGGGTGCATTCTTAGTCCCCTCCTGTACTCTCTACTCATCTGGCCACACACAACTCCAACACCATCATTAAGTTTGCTGTCGACACAATTGTGGTAGGCCTGATCACCGACGGCGATGAGACAGCCTATAGGAAGAAGGTCAGAGACGTGGCAGTGTGGTGCCAGGACAACAAATGCTCCATTAATGTCAGCAAGACAAAGGAGCTGATCGTGGATTACAGGAAATGGAGGGCCGTGCACGTCCCCATTCACATCGACTGGGCTGTATTGGAGCGGCTTGAGAGATTCAAGTTCCTCTGTTTCCACTTCACTAAGTATCTATCATGGTCCTCACACACCAACACAGTTGCGATGTGTGTGTGTGTGTTTGGTTTTACTATCCATGTTGAGACCAGAAGTCCTCACAAGGATAGTAAATTAAGGAAAATCTGGACAAGTGCGGACATTTCGCCTGTCCCCACAAGGAAAAAGGCTATTTTAGGCTTAGGGTTTAGGTTCTGGGTTAGAATTAGAATTAGGGGTTAGGTTTAGGGCTAGGATTAAGGTTTTGGGTTTAAGGTTAACGGTAGGGTAGGGTAGGGTTAGGGTTAAGGTTAGGGTTAGGGAAAATAGGATTTTGAATGGAAATTAATTGTTTGGTCCCAACAAGCATTGTAAAACAAGCGTGTGTGTTTGTGTGTGTGTGTGTAAACTGTTTCTTCGTGTTGCTTGTTAAACATGTGTGTATAACCAACATTCACACCCTATCTACTCCCCCTTCCATGCCCACTTCAACCAAAGTTGATTGAAGTTCCCTGATTCAAAATAACCATCTGTGGGCCAAAAAGGAATCCATCCATGTCTAATGCCTGACTTGTCCTTGGTCATCCCCCCAGATGTTTGAGTGTCCAGTTTTCCGTTTGTTACGGGAACATTCTATGTATGTTAGCAAAAACCTCCAGAGAACCTATTTAGCATGTTTGGTGTTAGAATCATGTTCTCAGAATATACAATATCAATGTTCCAGATACTTTTCAGGGAACGTTGCAAGAACATTTATTTGAACATTTAGTTTTCTGAGGGTTAGGAGAATATTCCATCAACGTTGCACCAAACATACAAAGTACATGATTGCCATGTTCTCAGAATATAAGATATTTTTGTTCTAGACATGTATCATGGGATGTGTCTAGTTTACTGAGGGTTAGGAGATTTGCCATGAACGTCACATCAAATATACACAGAACATGGTTGCCATGTTCTCGGAATATAAGACATTCATGTTCTACACACATGGGAATGTCGTAACGTCACACCAAATATATTTTAAAATAAAGGTGCAAGTTGGAACCACACAAGGTTCTCGATTGCAATGTCATAGGGCACGGGTGTCAAACTCATTCCATTGAGGGCTTAGCGTCTACAGGTTTTTGTTTTTTCCTTTCAATTAAGCCCTAGACAACCAGGTGTGGGGAGTTCCTACCTAATTAGTGACCTTAATTCATCAATCAAGTACAAGGGAGGAGCAAAAACCCGCAGACACTCAGCCCTCCCATGGAATGAGTTTGACACCAGTGTCATATGGGAACCATTTTAGTGCCTCTGAAAAACCCTAAATGTGATTGTTCTTTGAAGACTTGTGAAGAACAGGAAGGCCAGCACACTGTTTATGCTCCCAATTCACTGCTTTATTTGTCAAGTCAAGTTTTGGCGGATGCCAGGAGAACGCTGCTTGCCGAATGCATAGAGCAACTAAAATTTGGTGGAGGAGAAATAATGGTCTGGGCTGTTTTTCATGGTTCGGGCTAGGCCTCTTAGTTCCAGTGAATGGAAATCTTAACGCTACAGCATACAATGACATTCTAGACGATTCTGTGCTTCCAACTTTATGGCAACAGTTTGGGGAAGGCCCTTTCCTTTTTCAGCATGACAATACCCATTGTGCACAAAGCGAGGTCCATACAGAAAGGGTTTGTTGAGATGGATGTGGAATAACTTGATTGGCCTGCACAGAGACCTGACCTCAACCCCATCAAACACCTTTGGGATGAATTGTAACGACCATTTGAGCCAGGCCTAATCGTCCAACATCAGTGCCCGACCTCACTAATGCACTTGTGGCTGAATGGAAGCAAGTCCCCACAGCAATGCTCCAACATCTTGTGGAAAGCCTTCCCAGCAGCAAAGGGGAGCAAATCCATATTAATGCCCATGATTCTGGAATGAGATGTTCGACGAGCAGATGTCCACATACTTTTGGCCATGTAGTGTACATACAATTTGGTCCAAGTTAAGACCTAGGCAACAGTAAAAAAAATATAAAATGCTTTAGAAACTGCTGGAATACCGACGCATATAACCATTATGCGCAGAACACGTGGTGGCTGTAGATATAATTATAGTGACCTGTTTCAAAAACAACTAACACATGTAGTATTTACAGAAAGTCTAATATAGACATGTATACAAACTGACCCAGTGGATACTAGGATTGCAGAACAAATCTACATATTCATGTAACAAATGCTCTGATATTAAACCTTTGGTTTAGACCTTTATGAGACATAGCAGACAAACGGTGAATCCAATACAATTCTCGTCTCAGTATAGATTCTTTGAAGAACCATACAAAAATCCCAAACCAGAAACGTTTCCGCACTCCAGGAACTGAAATGAATAGCCCTGCTGTAAGGGTTTTAAGAAGGCCTCTGATAACTCAGTATATTGTCCATCCTGGTTCATTCTAAATGCTTAACTAGTACTTTCCCAGGAGGACGTTGTTGAGACATCGTGATGTGTTGATGAGGTAACATCGCTTCGTTTCACAGTAAGGGTGCAATGATATCTTTATTTGTAATTTGGCAAGTCATTCCAAATGTGATCTCAAAAGAAAAATAAACAGTTACCAGAGGATGACATAAGAAGTGTGCAGGCGTTGGATCTGATTTGATTCCATTCTTACATTACATTGTGATTGTCATCATTGCTCATTGTCTCATCATGCTCTTGGGCTATTGACTACTACTCCCCTCCCAACTCACTTCTGGATCACCATCGCCATCTAGTGGAGAGTGTGTGCTGTTACAAATGTCACCTGACTCACCAGCATCTCTAAGAAGCATCGTCTTGTTATCTATGGTTGTGGTTCAGCTGTAAAACATACCAACAAGGACATCATGTCACCATGCACTGATTTTCTCTCTAGAATCACTTGGCGATTAGAGACATTGTGGCGTTTTCGCTTGGCCATTAATTCACCCTGGGCACAGGTGTGTTGAACTGTTCCCTTTCACACATTCCAGATGAATAGTGCACGTGAATAACCATATGGAGATACTGTGTGCTTTGAAGTTGCGAGAAGAAGAAAAAATATGTACAGCATTTGCCAAGGCAGCAGCTACTCTTCCAGGGGTCCAAACACATTAAGGCACTTACATTACATATATAAAACACAAGACAAAACAGTACATCATATAAAATTATTACACCACTACATATCTACAATCGAAAATGTATAATACCACCATACAACAATATTAGAACGTATGAGTGTGGAGTTTTTGTGCTAGGGCTTGTGTGCGTATGCGTGTGTCTGTACCTTTGTGCGTATGCGTGTGTCTGTACCTTTGTGCGTATGCGTGTGACTGTACCTTTGTGCGTATGCGTGTGTCTGTACCTGTGTGCGTATGCGTGTGTCTGTACCTGTGTGCGTATGCGTGTGTCTGTACCTGTGTGCGTATGCGTGTGTCTGTACCTTTGTGCGTATGCGTGTGTCTGTACCTGTGTGCGTATGCGTGTGTCTGTACCTTTGTGCGTATGCGTGTGTCTGTACCTTGTGCGTATGCGTGTGTCTGTACCTTTGTGCGTATGCGTGTGTCTGTACCTTTGTGCATATGCGTGTGTCTGTACCTTTGTGCGTATGCGTGTGTCTGTACCTTTGTGCGTATGCGTGTGTCTGTACCTTTGTGCGTATGCGTGTGTCTGTACCTTGTGCGTATGCGTGTGTCTGTACCTTTGTGCGTATGCGTGTGTCTGTACCTTGTGCGTATGCGTGTGTCTGTACCTTTGTGCGTATGCGTGTGTCTGTACTTTGTGCGTATGTGTCTGTACCTGTGTGCGTATGCGTGTGTCTGTACCTTTGTGCGTATGCGTGTGTCTGTACCTTTGTGCGTATGCGTGTGTCTGTACCTTTGTGCGTATGCGTGTGTCTGTACCTTTGTGCGTATGCGTGTGTCTGTCCCTTTGTGCGTATGCATGTGTCTGTACCTTTGTGCGTGTCTCTTCACAGCCCCCGCTGTTCCATAAGGTATATCTTTATCTGCATTTTAAATCTGATTCTACTGCTTGTTATCAGTTACATGATGTGGAATAGAGGTCTGTGCAGTTACGGGGCGGCAGGTAGCCTAGTGGTTGGATCGTTTGACTAGAAACCGAAAGGTTGGAAGATTGAATCCCTGAGCTGACAAGGTAAAAATCTGTCATTTTGCCCCTGAACAAGGCAGTTAACCCACTGTTCCTAGGCTGTCATTGTGAATAAGATTTTTTCTTAACTGACTTTCCTAGCTAAGTAAAGGTAAAAAAAAAGGATCAATGTAGTACTGTACACCTCCCATAGTCTGTTCTGGACTTTGGGATAATTTTTTATTTGATTTATTTCACCTTTATTTAACCAGGTAGGCAAGTTGAGAACAAGTTCTCATTTACAATTGCGACCTGACCAAGATAAAGCAAAGCAGTTCAACACTTCCAACGACACAGAGTTACACATGGAGTAAAACAAACATACAGTCAATAATACAGTAGAAACAAGTCTACATACGATGTGAGCAAATGAGGTGAGATAAGGGAGGTAAAGCCCATGGTGGCAAAGTAAATACAATGTAGCAAGTAAAACACTGGAATTGCAGTGGAAGAATGTGCAAAGTAGAAATAAAAATAATGGGGTGCAAAGGAGCAAAATAAATAAATTAATTAAATTAAATAAATACCGTAGGGAAAGAGGAAGTTGTAGGTGGACTATGTACAGTTGCAGTAATCTGTGAGCTGCTCTGACAGCTGGTGCTTAAAGCTAGTGAGGGAGATAAGTGTTTCCAGTTTCAGAGATTTTTGTAGTTCATTCCAGTCATTGGCAGCAGGGAACTGGAAGGAGAGGCGGCCAAAGAAAGAATTGGTTTTGGGGGTGACCAGAGAGATATACCTGCTGGAGCGCGTGCTACAGGTGGGTGATGCTATGGTGACCAGCGAGCTGAGATAAGGGGTGACTTTACCTAGCAGGGTCTTGTAGATGACCTGGAGCCAGTAGGTTTGGCGACGAGTATGAAGCGAGGGCCAGCCAACGATAGCGTACAGGTCGCAATGGTGGGTAGTACAGTGGGGCAAAAAAGTATTTAGTCAGCCACCAATTGTGCAAGTTCTCCCACTTAAAAAGATGAGAGAGGCCTGTAATTTTCATCATAGGTACACTTCAACTATGACAGACAATATGAGAAAAAAAAAGGATTTTTAATGAATTTATTTGCAAATTATGGTGGAAAAAAGTATTTGATCAATAACAAAGTTTATCTCAATACTTTGTAATATACCCTTTGTTGGCAATGACAGAGGTCAAACATTTTCTGTAAGTCTTCACAAGGTTTTCACACACTGTTGCTGGTATTTTGGCCCATTCCTCCATGCAGATCTCCTCTAGAGCAGTGATGTTTTGGGGCTGTTGCTGGGCAACACGGACTTTCAATCTCCTCCAAAGATTTCCTATGGAGTTGAGATCTGGAGACTGGCTAGGCCACTCCAGGACCTTGAAATGCTTCTTACAAAGCCACTCCTTCATTGCCCGGGCGGTGTGTTTGGGATCATTGTCATGCTGAAAGACCCAGCCACGTTTCATCTTCAATGCCCTTGCTGATGGAAGGAGGTTTTCACTCAAAATCTACGATACATGGCCCCATTCATTCTTTCCTTTACACGGATCAGTCATCCTGGTCCCTTTGCAGAAAAACAGCCCCAAAGCATGATGTTTCCACCCCGATGCTTCACAGTAGGTATGGTGTTCTTTGGATGCAACTCAGCATTCTTTGTCCTCCAAACACGACGAGTTGAGTTTTTACCAAAAAGTTATATATAAAAAGTCCTACAATGTGATTTTCTGGATTATTTTACTCATTTTGTCTGTCATAGTTGAAGTGTACCTAGGATGAAAATTTCAGGCCTCTCTCATCTTTTTAAGTGGGAGAACTTGCACAATTGGTGGCTGACTAAATACTTTTTTGCCCCACTGTATATGGGGCTTTGGTGACAAAACGGATGGCACTGTGATAGACTGCATCCAATTTGTTGAGTAGGGTATTGGAGGCTATTTTGTGTATGACATCGCTGAAGTCGAGGATTGGTGGGATTGTCAGTTTTACAAGGGTATGTTTGGCAGCATGAGTGAAGGATGCTTTGTTGCAAAATAGGAAGCCAATTCTAAATTTAACTTTGGATTGGAGATGTTTGATGTGGGTCTGGAAGGAGAGTTTACAGTCTAACCAGACACCTAGGTATTTGTAGTTGTCCTTGATGATCTTTATGGCCTTTATGGCTGCGCCTTCTTCACAATGCTGTCTGTGTGGGTGGACCAATTCAGTTTGTCTGTGATGTGTACGCCAACTTAAAACTTACTACCCTCTCCACTACTGTTCCATCAATGTGGGTAGCGGGGTCGAGACCCAGGGTCTCGAGCTTGATGACGAGCTTGGAGGGCACTATGGTGTTAAATGCCGAGCTGTAGTCGATGAACAGCATTCTCACATAGGTATTCCTCTTGTCCAGATGGGTTAGGGCAGTGTGCAGTGTGGTTGAGATTGCATCGTCTGTGGACCTATTTGGGCGGTAAGCAAATTGGAGTGGGTCTAGGGTGTCAGGTAGGGTGGAGGTGATATGGTCCTTGACTAGTCTCTCAAAGCACTTCATGATGACGGAAGTGAGTGCTACGGGCGGTAGTCGTTTAGCTCAGTTACCTTAGCTTTCTTGGGAACAGGAACAATGGTGGCCCTCTTGAAGCATGTGGGAACAACAGACTGGGATAGGGATTGATTGAATATGTCCGTAAACACACCAGCCAGCTGGTCTGCGCATGCTCTGAGGGCGCGGCTGGGGATGCCGTCTGGGCCTGCAGCCTTGCGAGGGTTGACACGTTTAAATGTTTTCCTCACGTTGGCTGCAGTGAAGGAGAGTCCGCATGTTTTAGTTGCGGGCCGTGTCAGTGGCACTGTATTGTCCTCAAAGCGGGCAAAAAAGTTATTTAGTCTGCCTGGGAGCAAGACATCCTGGTCCGTGATGGGGCTGGTTTTATTTTTGTAATCCGTGATTGACTGTAGATGCTGCCACATACCTCTTGTGTCTGAGCCGTTGAATTGAGATTCTACTTTGTCTCTATACTGACGCTTAGCTTGTTTGATTGGATTCCAGTTTGCAAAGAGTCAAATGAAGTTCGTTCAGAGCCATCGATGTGTCTGCTTGGGGGGGAATATATACGGCTGTGATTATAATCGAAGAGAATTCCCTTGGTAGATAATGCGGTCGACATTTGATTGTGAGGAATTCTAAATCAGGTGAACAGAAGGACTTGAGTACCTGTATGTTGTTATGATCACACCACGTCACGTTAACCATGAAGCATACGCCCCCGCCCCTCTTCTTACCAGAAAGATGTGTGTTTCTGTCTGCGCGATGCGTGGAGAAACCAGTTGGCTGCACCGACTCCGATAGCGTCTCTCCAGTGAGCCATGTTTCCGTGAAGCAAAGGACGTTACAGTCTCTGATGTCCCTCTGGAATGCTACCCTTGCTCGGATTTCATAAACCTTGTTGTCAAAGGACTGGTCATTGGCGAGAAGAATGCTAGGGAGTGGTGCACGATGTGCACGCTTCTGGTTAGCTTCTATGGAGGATTACAGATTTGAGGTAAATAATACTCTCTTTTTTATAAATTGGTGAGGCGGGTTACAGGAGAGTGTTTTGAAGTTGAGTTTATGGAAAAGAAAAAATATATATGTATAAAAACGTATGCGAAGAAAGTTGTAAATACATATATATATATACGGGACACGACAAGACGAGGACAAAAGACGTCTGACTGCTATGCCATCTTGGTGACAAATAATGAAGAGATGTCTGGTGGCATGTCTTGAGGGGTATGCATGGGTGTCTAAGTAGTTTAAAGAGACAGCTTGGTGCATTCAGCTTGTCAACACTTCTTACAAAAACAGGTTGTGATGAAGACAATCCCTCCTCCACTTTGAGCCATGGGAGATTGGCATGCATATTATTAATGTTAGCTCCACATGTACTTTTAAGGGCCAGCCGTCCTGCCCTGTTCTGAGCCAATTGTAATTTTCCTTAGGCCCTCTTTGTGACCCCTGACCACACGACTGAACAGAAGTCCAGGTGCGACAAAACTAGGGCCTTGTTGGTAGTGTTGATAATTAAGAAGGCAGAGTAGCGCTTTACTATGGACAGACTTCTCCCAATGTTTGACCATGATAGTTTTACAATACAGGGTTACTCCAAGCAGTTTAGTCTCCTGAACTTGCTCAATATCCACATTATTCATTTCAAGATTTAGTTGAGGTTAAGGGTTAAGTGAATGATTTGTCCCAAATATTTGAAATATATTAAGTGTTAAGTGTTGCAGTCATTTCAGTCGCTGTAGTAGCTGACATGTATAGTGTTGAGTCATCCGCATACACACAGTTGAAGTCAGAGGTTTATATACACTTAGGTTGGAGTCATTAAACCTCGTTTTTCAACCACTCCATAAATGTCTTGTTCACAAACTATAGTCTTGGCAAGTCAGTTAGGACATCTACTTTGTGCATGACACATGTAATTCTTCCAACAATTGTTTACGGACAGAATATTTCACTTATAATTCACTGTATCACAATTCCAGTGGGTCAGAAGTGTACATACACTAAGTTGACTGTGCCTTTAAACAGCTTGGAAAATTCCAGAAAAGGATGTCATGGCTTTAGAAGCTTCTGATAGGCTAATTGACATAATTTGAGTCAATTGGAGGTGTACCTGTGGATGTGTTTCAAGGCCTACCTTCACACTCAGTGCCTCTTTGCTTGACATCATGGGAAAATCAAAAGAAATCAGCCAAGACCTCAGAAATAAAATTGTAGATCTCCACAAGTCTGGTTCATCCATGTGAGTAATTTCCAAATGCCTGAAGACACCATGTTCATCTGTACAAACAATAGTACGCAAATATAAACACTATGGGACCACGTACCCGTCATCCCACTCAGGAAGGAGACGTGTTCTGTCTCCTAGAGATGGACGTACTTTGGTGCAAAAAGTGCAAATCAATCCCAGAAGAACAGCAAAGGACCTTGTGAAGATGCTGGAGGAAACAGGTACAAAAGTATCTATATCCACAGTAAAATGAGTCCTATATCGACATAACCTGAAAGGCCGCTCATCAAGAAAGAAGCCACTGCTCCAAAACTGCCATAAAAAAAGCCAGACTATGGTTTGCAACTGCAGATGGGGACAAAGAGCGTACTTTTTGGAGAAATGTCCTCTGGTCTGATGAAACAAAAATAGAACTGTTTGGCCATAATGACCTTCGTTATGTTTTGGAGGATAAAGGGGGATGCTTGCAAGCCGAAGAACACCATCCCAACCGTGAAGCACGGGGGTGGCAGCATCATGTTGTGGGGGTGCTTCGCTGCAAGAGGGACTGGTGCACTTCACAAAACAGATGGCATCATGAGGCAAGACAATTATGTGGATATATTGAAGCAACATCTCAAGACATCAGTCAGGAAGTTAAAGCTTGGTCACAAATGGGTCTTCCAAATGGACAATGACCCCAAGAATACTTCCAAAGTTGTGGCAAAATGGCTTAAGGACAACAAAGTCAAGTTATTGGAGTGGCCATCACAAAGCCCTGACCTTAGTCCTGTAGAAAATGTGTGGGCAGAACTGAAAAAATGTGTGCGAGCAAGGCGGCCTACGAACCTGACTCAGTTACACCAGCTCTGTCAGGAGGAATGGGCCAAAATTCACCCAATTTATTGGGGGAAGATTGTGGAAGGCTACCTGAAACGTTTGACCCAAGTTAAACAATTTAAAGGCAATGCTACCAAATACTAATTGAGTGTATGTAAACTTCTGACCCACTGGGAATGTGATGAAAGAAATAAAAGCTGAAATAAATCACTCTCTCTACTATTATTCTGACATTTCACATTTCACACACAATAAAGTGGTGATCCTAACTGACCTAAGACAGGGAATGTCTACCAGGATTAATGTCAGGAATTGTGAAAAACTGAGTTTAAATGTATTTGGCTAAGATGTATTTGAACTTCCGACTTCAACTGTTTCTGATATTGGCAGAAAGCTTAAATTGTTGTTAATCTAACTGCACTGTCCAATTTTCAGTAGCTTTCACAGTGAAATAATACCATGCTATTGTTTGAGAGAGCACAATTTTGAACATGAAAAGTTATTAGTAAACAAATGAGGCACATTTGGGCAGTCTTGATAAACATTTTTTTACAGAAATGCTATGGTTCATTGGATCAGTCTAAAACATTTTACATACACTGTTGCCATCTATTGGCCAAAATCGAAATTGCACCAATGCAGGAATAATACATTATGACCTTTCTCATGCATTTCAAAGATGATGGTTCAAAAAAATCCAAAAGAACGGTTGGTTTTTTCTTTGTATTATCTTTTGACCAGATCTATTGTGCTATATTCTCCTACATTCCTTTCACAGTTCCACAAACTACGAAGTGTTTCCTTTCAAATGGTACCAATAATATGCATATCCTTGCTTCACAGCCTGAGCTACAGGCAGTTAGATTTGGGTATGTCATTTTAGGCAAAACATTTTTTTTAAAGAGGCTAAATTAACCAGCCGTTGATTCCCTACCACCTCCACTTGTGTGGTGGTGACCCCATCTCTTGCTGTTAGTTTGGCTCTACAGCGTTCTTCGCTGGTGATAGGCTTAAGGCCACAAAGGCACTCAGTGTTATCCCTGACAAATGGTTTGCTAGGGCAAAGGTAGTGGATGTCTTTGGTTGGAGTACACATTAATACCTCTTTGGGATAGGGGGCAGCATTTTCAGATTTGGATAAATAGCATGCCCAATTTCAACTTCCTGCTACTCATGCCAAGAATATAAGATATTATTAGTAGATTTGGATAGAAAACACTCTGAAGTTTCTAAAACTGTTTGAATCATGTCTGTGAGTATAACAGAACTTAAGTAGCAGGCAAAACCCCAAGGTCTAACCATTCAGAATAAAAAAATGTTTAGGTCTCTGTCTGTTCAGTGAATTCTCATTGGGAAACGATATTTCTTAGGCACTTGTTTGCAGTTCCTACCGCTTCCACTGGATGTCTCCAGTCTTTGGAATTTGGTTGAGGTTATTCCTTTGTGCAATGAAGAAGTACGGCCATCTTGGAATTGGGTAAATTTATGTGTACTGTTGAGAGTTGCGCCAGACTTGAAAAGTAGCGTTGGTTTGTGATACTCCTGTATTGAAAACAGATAGACCCGTCTTCAATTTGATCTATTATTAACGTTTAAAATACCTAAAGTTGTATTACAAAAGTAGTTTGAAATGTTTTGGCAAAGTTTACAGGTAACTTTTGAGATATTTTGTAGTGACGTTGCGCAAATTGGAAGCTGTTTTTTCTGGATCAAACGTGCCAAATAAATGGACATTTTGGATATATATCGACAGAATTAATCGAACAAAAGGACCATTTGTGATGTTTATGGGACATATTGGAGTGCCAACAAAAGAAGCTTGTCAAAGGTAAGGCATTATTTAAATTTTATTTCTACGTTTTGTGTGGTGCCTGCAGGGTTGAAATTTGCTATTGTCTCTTTGTTTACTGTTGTGCTATCTTCAGATAATAGCTTCTTATGCTTTCGCCGAAAATCCTTTTTGAAATCTGACATGTTGGCTGGATTCACAACGAGAGTAGCTTTAATTTGGTATTGTACATGTGGGGATTTAATGAAAGTTAGAATTTTATAGCATTTAAAAAAAATTGGTGCTCTGCATATTTCCTGGCAATTGACCAGGTGAGACATTTGGGTCCCGCCTAATGCCAGAGAGGTTTTAACAGGCTAGGGGTGAGATAGATATCTGGATTGTTTTCCTGATAAGCTATGACTGGTGGTGTGGGGATTTTCATGTGGGTGTTGTCGCGCCAAAATCCTACATTTAGAACCCGTTCAACCTATAGATGTTCTCTAACAATCGGCAGCATCAGTAAAAATCCCACTTCCTTACGATTAACATCAATGTGTATTGGAATTGCAGACCCCAGACTATAGACCAGGTGTGACTGTAATGGCTTTATTGTGGTTGTGGTAGCTGAGGTCAATGTATTGTGCACCATTGAAAGGGGCACTCGATATGAGGGGATTCTATTCATTGCCAGGTGATCCATAGAAGAGCTAACATCACAGAGAAAATCCTCCAACAACATGCGAACCAATTAGACATGGGCATAGTCATGGTTCATGACCTCTTCTAGCTTTCCTACCGACAGGAGGGTTTTGTTCATGAGAGTAACGTGCGTATTTACCACCAGAATAGTGTCCTGGAGAGACCTTCCCACATGCTTGAACACAATCTCATGTGGTCCAGTGGGGCAGGAACATTTTGACGATGCCCGCGATTTTAGTGTATATGTAGTACCAGACCTTATCCCGACCTCGAACTCCTGGTGTGAGGCCTTTTTGTCATAATGGGTCTTGTCACCTTTTGCACCTCTTTCCATCTTTCCTTGAGCAAACACGAAGGTAGTCTGGAGATGGGTTTGCAAGTCAGCCACGTATTGATGAGCCGTGTATGCGGTGGCTGCGGCAACATCTCCCGGTTGGTACAGGAGATGCAGTGGAAGCGTCTTCTCGAATGATGTTATTCCTGTAGACCTATTGTGTGTGGCTCTGATTGCCATCAATACCAGTGGGAGTTTGAGGTCCCAATCTTTGTTGTTGGCTGCCACATATTTCCTCAGGATTCTGACGATTGTCTGATTGCTCCTTTCTACTCTGCTGGAGCTCCTAGGGTGGTACGCGATGTGGAGTTTGGATGTGACTACCAGAAGCCTTCCATAGTTCAGTCATTGCAGCAGCCGAAAAAATGGCTTCCTCAGTCGCTGTCCACGGTTTCTCCTGGCAGGATGAAACGACTGAAAACGTGGTTCAGCAAGAGAATGGCCAGGGTTTACGCTGTGTCATTGGTTGCTGGCAGGGACTCCACCCACTTTGTGAATGCGCAAGTCACAGTGAAGAGATACTTGTTGCCTCCTGCCAACCTGGCAACTGGGCCGAACCAGTCGATCTGGATCAAGCTTCAAGGGTAAGACACACCCTTGCACTGCAAGGGTGCTCTGTGAAGTGGCTTGGAAGGTTGAAACTGTCAGCAAACTGGACACTCTCACACATTGTACCACGTTTTGCGCCATGTGAGGCCAGTGGGCCACCTTTCGCAATGCTTCGCAATTAGCCTTGACCTCCCTATGGCCTCTGTATGACTTGTCGTGGGCATGAGCTTTCATTATCCACCCTGTGTGTTTTGGGAACCTCCCACCTTTGTGTGGCATTGGTTTCTGAAACATATACCAGTAGGTAATCTACAAGTGTGAGGTGCTGTTAAGTGGTGTACAGCCAATGCAAGTTGTGTGAGCCTGCCAAAGCCAGCTCGGTCATTGGGTGATTGACAGGATCAGACAAGAAAGCCATCAAAGTGGCAAGGGTCTCATCTTGGGGTTGCACTGGGGAAGCAGGTCACCATTCTGGAATGAATGACTTAGCAACGCGTTATGTTTGTTTGAAGATGTTTCCCGCAGTGCTACAGTACATAGCTACGTGTGACACTATGGGGGCACCAGTGATCAATGTGTCCTGAGCATCAAACACCCAAGGAGTGCCGTGAATTGCACAAGATTTCGGTGTGGTCATTGCCAAGTTTGTCACAACCAGGTGATTTGGAGTGTCCCTTAACTTTCTTCTAATGCACCTGTAGGTCGTGTTTGGTTATTAGGTCGTCACAAGCTAGAATGAGCTCTATGTTCTTTACTCCTTTGCCACTTCAAGTAGTCATGTGCTTTTGTTTCCAAAACAGCAAGTGGCATAATAAGGCATAGTTTGAGTCAGTGCAGATTGCAAGTTCTGACAAGTCGTGTTCCACAGCAGTTTGCAGGGTGACAAGTACACCAGTAACTTCTGCATATTGGCTGGTCTTTTTGCCTAGCTGAAATTGAAATGGTTTGCATGGAGCAAGTCTCCCAAGCCAGTCTCTTCTTATTATTGGTGTCTTTCTTTAGAAGTGGTTTCTTTGCAGCAATTTAACCTTGAATGCCTGATTCACGCAGTCTCCTCTGAACAGGTGATGTTGAGATGTGACTGTAACTTGAACTGTGAGCCCACCCAATCTACCTACCTCATCTCCATATTGTTTTTATTTACTTTTCTGCTCTCCTGCACACCAGTATTTCTACTTGCACATCATCATCTGCTCATCTATCACTCCAGTGTTCATTTGCTAAACTGTAATTACTTCGCTACTATAGCCTATTTATTGCGTTACCTCCTCACGCCATTTGCACACACTGTATATAGACTTTCTTTTTTTCTATTGTGTTATTGACTGTACGCTTGTTTATTCCATGTGTAACTCTGTGTTGTTGTGTGTGTCGCACTGCTTTGCTTTATCTAGGCCAGGTCGCTGTTGTAAATGAGACCTTGTTCTCAACTAGCTTACCTGGTTAAATAAAGGTGAAATAAATCAATTCAATTAAAAGGTGCAATCTGAGGTGCAGTTAATTGCCGATTTTCGAAGCTGGTAACTCCAATGAACTGATCCTCTGCAGCAGAGGTAATTCTGGGTCTTCCTTTCCTGTGGCGGTCCTGATGAGAGCCAGTTTCATCATAGCGCTTGATGTTTTTTGCCACTGCCACTGCCACTCACCTTTGATGCCTCAAAAGCTGTGCTCCCTAGCTCTCTAAGTTCTGAGATTGGCAAATTGGAATACATGTTTTGCATGTGTTGCTGTTGTAGACGGATGAACCTTGTCACGTATCTATTTGGCGTTTGCTTCAACAGGTAAAGCCTGTCAGGATCAATAGCTTTTGGGTAGCCATCAAAGGCATCTTCTATATCTGCTAAGAACGTCTCAGTGTCATTTAGCTTCCCTGGAATGGGGCCAAAGGTGCGGAGGTTTTCGATGATTTTGTCAAGGCGTTCTGCACAAAGAGTGTGGAGAGGGTTGGTTTCATCCTATGGGGAATCTTGGGCCGAAAGGCCAAGGGGAGAAGCCAAGCTTAGGTTTTTTTGGTGAGGAGGCGTCATATTACTCTGTCGAATGCCCAAGAGGAAAATACTAAGGGACACCTGAGAGAGGTAAAGTCTGAAACATTCTGTTATCTTCACTCCTTTGTGTACCGAGCTCCGGTTGCTTGGTTGGGTAATCACGCTGTAGCGCGTGACTGTTCTGGAGTTCCTCGCACTTGCTCCGTTCGGCTTCATACTTATCTGTCATGGTTTGCATGGTAAGGTATTGAGTGCAGAGCGAGAGATTCAGTGATGAAATTTCCTCTGCTTGCTTAGAGATCATTTTTCCACCTTCCTCACCTGGGTTCTCTCATCATTCATTTGAACAGCGACTTCAATGAGTTCCTCTGTTTTGTCATCCAATTTGGTCATTATCTTCATTAACTGCTAATCTTTGGTCTTAACCTGCTCCACTACAGCCCCATCGATGAGAATGGGGGCTTGCTCGGTCCTCCTTTTCCCGTAGTCCACAATCATCTCCTTTGTCTTGACCATGTTGAGGGAGAGGTTGTTGTCCTGGCACCACATAGCCAGGTCTCTGACCTCCTCCCTATAGGCTGTCTCGTCGTTGTTGGTGATCAGGCCTAACGCTGTTGTGTCATTGGCAAACTTAATGATGGTGTTGAAGTGGTGCCTGGCCATGCAGTCATGCGTGAACAGGGAGTACAGGAGGGGACTGAGCATGCACCCCTGAGGGGGTCCAGTGTTGAGGATCAGCGTGGCAGATGTGGTGTTATCCACCCTTACCACCTTGGGGTGGCCCGTCAGGAAGTCCAGCATTCAGTTGGAGAGGGAAGTGTTTAGTCCCAGGGTTCTTAGCTTAGTGGTGAGCTTTGAGGGCACTATGATGTTGAACACTGAACTATAGTTAATGAATAGCATTCTCACAGGTGTTCATTTTGTCCAGGTGTGAAAGGGCAGTGTGAAGTGCAATGGAGATTTAAAAATCTGTGGATTTGTTGGGGCGGTATGCAAATTGGAGTGGGTCTATGGTTTCAGGGATAATGGTGTTGAAGTGAGCCATGACCAGCCCTTCATTGCTACAGATGTGAGGGGTATGGGTCGGTAGTCATTTAGACATGTTGGTATTACAGACTCAGAAAAGGAGAGGTTGAAAATGTCAGTTAAGACACTTGCCAGTTGGTCAGGGCATGCTCAGAGTACACGTCCTGGTAATCCGTCTGGCCCTGCAGCCTTGTGAATGTTGACCTGTTTAAAGGTCTTACTCATATAGGCTACGGAGAGCATGATCACACAGTCATCCAGAACAGCTGATGCTCTCATGCATGTTTCAGATTTACTTGCCTTGAAGCGAGCATAGAAGTAATTTAGCTTGTCTGGTAGGCTCGCATCACTGGGCAGCTCGTGGCTGTGCTTCTCTTTGTAGTCTGTAATAGTTTGCAAGCCCTGCCACATCCGACGAGCATCGGAGCCGGTGTAGTGCAATTTGATCTTAGTCCTGTATTAACGCTTTGCCTGTTTGATGGTTCGTCGCAGGGCATATCGGAATTTCTTATGAGCTTCCGGGTTAGAGTCCCACTCCTTGAAAGCAGCAGCTCTACCCTTTAGCTCAGGGAGGATGTTGCCTGTAATCCATGGCTTTTGGTTGGTGTGTGTACGTACAGTCACTGTGGGGACTTATTGAAGCCAGTGACTGATGTGGTGTACTCCTCAATGCCATTAGAAGAATCCCAGAACATATTCCAGTCTGTGCTAGCAAAACAGTCCTGTAGCTTAGCATGTGCTTCATCTGACCACTTTATTATTGACCGAGTCACTGGTGCTTCCTGCTTTAGTTTTTGCTTGTAAGCAGGAATTAGGAGGATAGAATTATGGTCAGATTTGCCAAAGGGAGGGCGAGTGAGAGCTTTGTATGCGTCTCTGTGTGTGTAGTAAAGGTGGTTTATAGTTTTTTTCACTCTAGTTGCACATTTAACATGCTGATAGAAATTTGGTAAGACCGATTTAAGTTTCCCTGCATTAAAGTCCCCGGCTTCTTAATGTTTTGTATACTCAGTGTCCTGTACTGTACTATACAGTACAGAATAGAGTGGAGTGGAGTAGAGTTCAGTACACAGTACGGCACACTATGCTTTACTGTACTGTACTAAACTCTACTGTACTGTCCTAAATTAAACTCCACTTGACTGTACTCTACTGTCCTGTACTCTTCTGTGGTGTATTGTACTGTACTCTCTGTACTGTACTTAAAATTAGATGTCTTTGAGTGGTTCAGATTTGATCCGGTCCAAAGGAGGATATTGCATATTTCTACCTTTGTGTACCTATTTAGGATACATCACCATGAAGGGAATGACATTCATATCCGTACTTATAGATTTCTGTGTAAAGCTTTCCGTTGCCGTGGATTTGCCCTTAGTAGACCTTCACATCATAGGAATTTCACCTCTCTGCTTTTAATGCCGTCCTTAATCTCCCAGGACTGTCATCGATAGGACCACTCCACCATTAGTTCTCCACTCTTGCAGTTACTAGAGACAGAGACACCATGGAACTGGACTGCCACTTGTCAGCCAAAATGCCATCTGGAAAGAGCTGGCCTACATTACCCTCATACATGTACGTACCCATGACGCTACCACCCATAGTGTAGCTCTGGGCTTCCCAAACTCCCAAACTTCCCAAAATAAAGGTTAAAAAAAAAAACTTGGTCCTGGGGCCACCCCTGGACCCTAGCACTACACAGCTGATTCAAATAATCAAAGCTTGATAATGAGATGGTTATTTGAATTATCTGTGTATTGCTAGGGTTAAGCCAAAACGTGAACCCAGGGTGGGCCCCAGGGCCAAGTTTTGGAAACCCCTGCTGTAGCTGTTGGAAACGGATCACCCCACGGCCCAAAAACCCAGTCAAACAGGAAGGATACTGATACTTTGCCCAGAATGACCAGTTACAGCCCCTTTGCTGCACTCTTCTGTAAAGGTTTTCGTCCAGAAAGACGTTTTATTTAACAAATCTATAAATGATAGGGGTCAAAATTATTGCCACCCTTTTTGTCAGGACTCCAGCACCCTCCCCTTGCGAGGATAACGACACTGAGCACAAAAATGTTTTATGAGATTGGAGAACACATTAGAAGGCATCTTAGACCATTCCTCCATGCAAGACTTTTTCAGTTATTAACCATTTCTTTGACGATTTTGATGTGTGCTTGGGGTTATTGCCTTGCTGGAAGAGCCACTTGCAGCCAAGTGTCAGCCTCCTAGCAGAGGCAACCAGGTTTGTGGCTAAAGTGTCCTAGTACTTGATAAAGTTCATGATGCCGTTGACCTTAACAAGGACCATTGGAATCAAAATAGCCAATGCACCCCCATCTTTTACCATAGGTACAGTATGAGGTACTTTTCTGCTTATGCTTCTGTTTTTCAATGCCAAATCGACCACTGGTGTGCGTGGCCAAGAGCTCTATTTTCATGTCATCTGACCATAGCACCACCTGGAGTTTGATAAATGGCATTAGCACTTGGATTGGAACTGAAAGCTATGGTCAGATGACATGAGAATAGAGCTCTTTGGCCACGCACACCACTGGTGGGTTTGGTGTTGAAAAACAGAAGCATATACATTCAGGCATTATTCTTCACTATTTTAAGTTGATGGGGTGTGTCACAATATCTATCAATTTAACCACTTTTCCCCAAAAATCTTTTTACACAACCATTAATTTAATAAATAGGAGTCATGATTGTGTTTTATGTTCTGACTCTGGTAGGGGTGTCAAAAAAATTGGGGGGCCTTACCACTAGCCTATTAGTAGGTATAATATGTCTTGGAGGTGCTCAGAAATACATACAGTAGGCTATGTTTTGTATGACTTTGAGCCAGGCTGACCGTTGCTATGGTGAACAATATGTCACATGATCATTCATCTTCTTGTTATAAATTGTAAAGGAGAGTTCAAGACACTTTTTTCATTAAAAAAACTAGCTAGCCTTATATAAAATTATGTGCACCCACCTTTATCTCCTCCTTCAGTAGTTTGACTACTCAATATGTCCCTAGTAATATCAAAACGCTGCAGGATTTGTGCTGGAATTGACTTGGTTGTGCAGCAATTGTCAGGTCCTGCAGGAATTGCCAAATCATGCAGGAAATATCAAAATCCTGCCGGTTTCGGTCCTGCATGATTCCAGCAGTGATTGTCATGGTTGTACAAGATTTTCAAAAATTCTGCAGGACAAGTCATACTAATGCAGGAGTCCTGCAGGAGCATCAGGGACTTTTCCTTCAGGATTTTGTCAATCCTGCAAGATTCCTGTGGGACTTTTTTGTACGGGTACGAACAGGAACATCGCTTCCCAGAATTCTCAACCTCTCATTAGAATGTCATCTCCCCTGTGATGCAAGTATCAGTAATTCTATATTCGTACATTCCCTTTGATGCTTGACAAGATTGAGGTGTGTATTTAAAGACCATGAAAGCAAAGTGTGCCAAATCGGTGACCGGGACAACTGGCAGCAGAGCTTGGAAAAAGGGGCAGTTTTGGCAGCACATACAACAGTCCACTGGCAAAACCCGGACTGGAACAGAGGGAAGTGAAACGCTGTTAATGCTATTGGACTGTGGAAGGTCCAATCTAGCATGGAATAACCTTCATTTCTCAGAACAAGAATAACCTGACGAGTTTCAGAAGAAAGATTTGTTTCTGGCCATTTTGAGCCTGTAATCGAACCCATAAATGCTGATGCTCCAGATACTCAACTAGTCTAAGAAAGGCCAGTTTTATTTCTTCTTTAATCAGTGTGACAGTTTTCAGCTGTGCTAACATAATTGCAAAAGGGTTTTCTAATGATCAATTAGCCTTTTGGACTTGAACTTGGATTAGCTAACACAACGTGCCATTGGAACACAGGAGTGATGGTTGTTGATAATTGACCTCTGTACGGCTATGTAGATAGTCCATTAAAAATCAGCCTTTTCCAGCTACAATAGTCATTTACAGCATGAGCAATGTCTACACTGTATTTCTGATCAATTTGATGCTCTTTTAACGGACAAAAAAATTGCTTTTCTTTCAAAAACAAGGACATTTTTAAGTGACCCCAAACCTTTGAAAGGTAGTGTGAATACAATTTTTTTTATATATCATATACATACTCGGAAACCATGATGGCATGTTATTAAAGATGATTACTTTAATTTATGACACAAAAATGCGCATAATTTCTAAAGCATTCTATGGGAATTTAGCCACCCTCTGAAGTCACGATAAAAACACTTCATCCAAGACAAATGTATTATGTATGGCCAAATATTTACATTTTTATATTGTGTGTCGATATAGGAAACAAACATTTGGATATGGTTTGGTCAATTTTCACAAAATATATCAGTCTTTTCTATCTCAGGTTTATATTTTATTGTGTGCATAGTAGTAATGCCACGACATTAAAAAAAGAACAATGAGTAAAGTATTAAGTTAGTAGCATTTCCGAGTACAAGTAGCTAGATTGATACCGTAACAAAGGAATATGTAGTCTGTACTGCTGCTCGCATACACTAAAAGCTTGATTGCATTCATTTCACAACGTAATTGCAATGGAATATATGTTCCATACCTTCCACATACCCACACAACCTCCAAACTGCTATTCAGATCTTAGCACAGGCATTTGATTTTGTAAGTACTACAATACTCCAGTTCTTTTAAATTGGTGGTATTTGTTGATAATCACAGATAAAATGTGTATCTCTGACTCACAGGTGAGATGAGGGAAGTGGGAAGGTAGGCCACTAAATGGTGCCTGAGGAAGACTCTAGTAGTACAGGGCATTCAGAAAGTATTCAGACCCCTTGACTTTTTCCACATTTTGTTGAGTTACAGCCTTATTCTGAAATTGATTTGTTTTTTCCCTCAAATCTACACACAATACCATATCATGACAATGCAAAAATGTAAGCAAATATATATATATATATATATATATATATATATATATATATATATATATATATATATATATATATTACATTTACATAAGTATTTAGACACTTTACTCAGTACATTCAGGTCTCTCCAGAGATGTTCGATCAGGTTCTGGGCTCTGGCTGGGCCACTCAAGGACATTCAGAGACTTGTCCCTAAGCCACTCCTGTGTTGTCTTGGCTATGTGCGTAGGGTTGTTGTCTTGTTGGAAAGTGAACCTTCGCCCTAGTCTGAGGTCCTGAGCGCTCTGGAGCAGGTTTTCGTCAAGGATCTCTCTGTACTTTGCTCCGTTCATCTTTCCTGCGATACTAACTTGTCTCCTAGTCCCTGCCACTGAAAAATATCCCCACAGCATGATGCTGCCACCACCATGCTTCACTGTAGGGATGGTGCCAAGTTTCCTCCAGACGTGACGTTTGGCATTCAGGCCGAAGAGTTCAATCTTGGTTTCATCAGACTAGAGAATCTTGTTTTCTCATGGTCTGTGAGTCCTTTAGGTGCCTTTTGGCAAGCTCCAAGCAGGCTGTCATGTGTCTTTTACTGAGGAGTAGCCACTCAACTATAAAGGCCTAATTGGTAGAGTGCTGCATAGATGGTTGTCCTTCTGGAAGGTTCTCCCATCTCCACAGAGGAACTATGGAGCTCTGTCAAAGTGACCTTCAAGTTCTTGGTCACCTCCCTGACCAAGGCCATTCTCTACCGATTGCTCAGTTTGGCCGGGCGGCCAGCTCTAGGAGGAATCTTGGTGGTTCCAAACTTCTTCCATTTAAGAATGATGGAGGCCACTGTGTTCTTGGGGGCCTTCAAGGCTGCTAAAATATTTTGGTACCCTTCCCCAGATCTGTGCCTTGTCACAATCCTGTCTCAGAGCTCTACGGACAATTCCTTCGACCTCAAGGCTTGGTTTTCGCTCTGACATGCACCTTCAAAAGTGGGACCTTATATAGACAGGTGTGCCTTTCCAAATCATGTCCAATCAATTGAATGTACCACATGTGGACTCCAATCAAGTTGTAGAAACATCTCAAGGATGATCATTGGAAACAGAATACACCTGACCTCAATTTTGAGTCTTATAGCGAAGGATCTGAATAAGGTATTTCTGTTTATTTTTTATATACATTTTCAAACATTTCTAAAAACCTGTTTTTGCTTTGTCATTGCAGGGTAGTGTGTGTAGATTGATGAGGAAGAAAACTAATTTAATACATTTTAGAATAAGGCTGTAACGTAACAAAATGTGGATAAAGTCAAGGGGCCTGAATACTTTCTAAATGCACTGTATTTATTATTTTGTACATATACTCTGTTAATAGTTCACTAAAGTGTATTGCAACGTACTTGTCGTCTACTGGTCTTCCTTCTAAAATCTCTGACTAAATTGTTAAAATGTCTGTCAAATTTGACTGTATCCATATAATGTATACCACATTGTCAGGAAGTAAATGTTCAATGTTCACAGTATTATGTTCAATAGAATCCTCTAGAATCTGAGGATCTAGCTTTTGTCATCCAGCTTTTGTCAGTAGGCCTATTTTGTCATTTTATGTACTCATTGAATATGACATCACAACACATGTTGTTTTATATGTTATGGGATAACAGATTAGTAAAATATTTATCTTGGATTAAGTGTTTTTATCCTGGCAAATTTAAAATGGAGAAATTATGTTACTAAACTCAACAAAAATAAAAAATCAATTATAGAAATTTCATCGAATCAGATGGAAATGATGTTACCAATTATTTGAATGATTACTTCATTGGCAAAGTGGGCAAACTTTATTATAATGAAAGAAAAGCATTGTAAGTTTGAATTTTTCAAAGTCAGTGTGGGAGAGATGGAAAAATGATTGGTATCGATCAAAAATGACAAACCTCCTGGCATTGACAACTTAGATGGAAAGCTACACAGAAAGGTACTGCTGTAGATAGCCACTCTTAAGCCACTCTTAACGGTCATATATTTAATCTGAGCCTTGAGGAAAATGCTTTCCTGGAGGGAAAGGAGGGAAGACAAAGTCATTCCGCTACCCAAGAATGGTAAAGCGGACTTTACAGATTCTAACAGCCAAACTATACGTTTGCTGAAAGGTCAGCTGTTGGAATAACACATATGGAATCATGTCGTAACCAGAAAAGTGTTATATTTTAGATTCTTCAAAGTAGCCACCCTTTGCCTTGATGACAGCTTTGCACACTCTTCACATTCTCTCAACCACCTTCATGAGGAATGCTTTTCAGAGTCTTGAAGGAGTTCCCACATATGCTGAGCACTTGTTGGCTGCTTTTCCTTCACTCTGCGGTCTATCTCATCCCAAACCATCTCATTTGGGTTGAGGTTAGGTGATTGTGGAAGCCAGGTCATCTGATGCAGCACTCCATCACTCTCCTTGGTCAAATAGGCCATACCCCGCGTAGAGGTGTGTTTTGAGTCATTGTCCTGTTGAAAAAAAAATGATAGTTCCACTAAGTGCAAACCAGATGGGATGGCGTATCGCTGCAGAATGCTGTGGAAGCCATGCTGGTTAAGTGTGCCTTGAATTCTAAATAAATCACAGACAGTGTTACCAGCAAAGCACCATCACACCTCCTCCTGCATGCTTCACGGTGGGAACCACACATGCTGAGATTATCCATTCACCTACTCTGCATCGTACAAAGACAAAACGGTTGGAACCAAAATATCTCACATTTGGACTCATCAGACCAAAGGACAGATTCCACCGGTCTAATGTCAATTGCTCGTCTTTCTTGGCCCAAACAAGTCTCTTATTATTATTGGTGTCTTTTAGTAGTGGTTTCTTTGCAGCAATCTGACCCCGAATGCCTGATTCACGCAGTCTCCTCTGAACAGTTGATGTTGAGATGTGTCTGTTACTTGCAATTATTTGGGCTGCAGTCTGAGGTGCAGTTAACTCTAATGAACGTATCCTCTGCAGCAGAGGTAACTCTGGGTCTTCCTTTCCTGTGGCAGTTTCATCATAGTGCTTGGTGGTTTTTGCGACTGCACTTGAAGAAACTTTCAAAGTTTGACTGACCTTCATATCTTAAAGCAATGATGGACTGTCATTTCTCTTTGCTTATTTGAGCTCTTGTTGTCATTATGGTGTTTTGGTGTTTTACCAAACAGGACTATCTTCTGTATACCACCCCTACCTTGTCACAACACAACTGATTGGCTCAAAAATGTACTTTTAACAAGGCACACCTGTTAATTGAAATGCATTCCAGGTGACTACCTCATGAAGCTGGTTGAGAGAATGCCAAGGGTGTGCAAAGCTGTCATCAAGGTAAAGGGTGGCTACTTTGAAGAATCTATAATATTAAATATATTTGGACTTTTTTGGTTACTACATGATTACATATGTGTTATTTAATTTTTTTGATGCATTCATTATTATTCTACAATGTAGAAAATAGTAAAACTAAAGAAAAATCCTTGAATGACTAGGTGTGTCAACTTTTGACTGGTACTGTACATTTTATATTTGGTTAATTTACACATCTGCATTTTCCTATTTTTTTTGTATATTTGCCTGTCTCTAAAGCATAATAACTGTATGTAAACTAACTATTAATGCATCCATTCCATAGTCTACGTGTTTATTTTTGATAATCCACTCCGTTTTTGTTTAGAATTTCAGGTTATTTAACCTAAATCTATTAGTATTTCCATTATGTCCATTTTCACCATATTTGACCTTTGACCCATTAAAAATGGCCTTAAAAATCAATGTTTCACGGGACATCAGGCCTAACTATGTGTACCACCCCATCATTGTTTAAGAAGCACATTTTTTTCAAGCACTTTTTCTCGGTTGACTGGTCACTATCAGGCCCACTCAGAGGAGTGGACAGTACCAGAGTAAAACATGGAGCGGAGCTGATGGGCAGGCTGCCTGAGATCCCCCATCCCCTAAAACAGGAGAAACACAATTTTTCCTTTTTGTGGAATTGATTTCCACCCTAAACCCTTTAGTGGATGACCTACATAATTTTGCTAAATTTCCAATATACCATAATTTTGATACATTTCCAAAATAAATTTGTTTTTCCTTTTTGTTGGAATCTTGCCACTCTGTGTTTTATGGTTACAGTGGTTCCTAACTGGTCACTGCTAAATGAACCAGAAGTTATTAAGAGTCAATGTGCTCTGACCCTCCACCAGGGGGTGTAGTCGGTACTTGAATGACATATGTTAGTCCTGCTGTTTTTCTTATTTTATAGGTTTAACCAATTTGAGCTCCAGCACATAGTTCATTTTTTTCCAGTCCGTACATTCTAATTGGTCATTTCAGTCCATTTCCGAGGGTGTAAAACAATTCTTCAAAGGCATAACCATACAGCCATCTAGTTACAGGTATTGTCCTCTGATTCACTGTTGGCCAGGATTCTGTGAACCACACTTGAACACAGTTCAGAGAGGAAATTGTAATGATTAACCTTCCCTTTTAATGGCCTTCCAATACATTAGCACCACGGAGTGGAGTAATTCAAGATGCGTTAATACTGTATGTTATCTTAATGCCTCCAAGTGAGGGGATGGCCCATAAAAGGAGAGAGCTCTGATGTTTGATGTCGATGTCAGATGGGGACAGATGCTATCCAACAACACTACAACAACCTCCGGAGCAGCTATATGGTTCAGGCAGTTTTCTTTAAGCAAAGAAGTTTCTTGACTATAAATAAAGGTTAACTGAACACAGCACCAATATGAGAGATTACGATGGAATCACAGCTTTCTTGGGAACATGGGGACCCTTTCAGCAGACAATCTTCTTGGCATTGGCCATCAGCATCCTGCCCAATGGATTTACTGGTATTTATATAGTGTTTGTAGGCGATACCCCGCCACATGAGTGCTTTATTCCTGAGGATTATAATGTCAGTGACATGTGGAGAAATGTGACCATCCCCATGGTGACAACGAATGGTGTGTCACAGCGTAGCTCGTGCTCGAGACTCAGACTGGAGACGGTTAAAAAATACTCTGGCCTGAATATAATTCCAAATGTGGATATCAACGTGAGTGAAATTGAGCTGGAGAGTTGCTTGGACGGTTGGAAATACAGCAAAGAGGTCTACCAGTCAACATTTGTCACGGAGGTGAGAAAAATGTATTGCAAATCACTGCAAACATGATTGACTATTACCAAGCACCTAAAAAATGGTGTGTATGATAATAAAAAGAGAATGAAAAGCAAATATGTGCAGGATAAACTTCCAATGCTTACATAAACAAATAATTGCAGTTATAGTCAGAAAGGTGCTATACATCAAAATGTGTCTTGATACAAATACAAGATACTCTAAATTCCATTTTTATTCAACCAAAGTACAATATATTTTTGCAAAGTATTGTATTTACATAAAATACAGGTATATTGAGGTATTTTGTCATTTCGAAAAACACAAAATACATTTGCAAGTGCCACGCATTCACTACAGCAACATTCTCAGTAACAGTAAAAAAAAAAAATATATATATATATATAACTTTTTATTTGCTATGACTGTGAAATGTGCTTGTATGACAACCTTAGTTGAATGCACTGACTGTTAGTCACACTGCATAAGACCCACTGGGCTAAAAACTGGTACACGTCATTTCAACAAATAAAATCAATGTGATGATGTTGTATCAATGTGGAAAACTGATTGGATTTGCAAAAATCATCAACATAAGGGAATTGTATTTTTTTCCATCCAACTCTTTAACCTAAAACCAATGACATGGTGACATTCTGCTGTGACCAAAATGTAAATGTAAAAATGTACAATTGCACGCTGGGTATTATTATTGACTCTTATCACATCCTAGTGCCATCAGACTTCTGATACCAATGCAGGGTGAAAAGGGGCCACAGAATTGTGAATCACAAAAACAATGGTATAGAAAATGATTATGTACTTTCAAAATACAAATTACAGGTCTTGAAAGTATCTTGTTTCAAAATACATTGGATTGTAGTTCAGGTCAGTGAAATACAATGACAAAATAATCAAGTGTAATTTTAAATATGTATTTCAAATACATATAACAGAAATATTGTTTTTATCGTCAACCGATTAATCGGAATGGCCGATTAATTAGGGCAGATTTCAGGTTTTCATAACAATCGGAAATGGGTATTTTTGGACACCGATTTGGCCGATTAAAAAAATAAATAATAATAATTGACACCTTTATTTAACTAGGCAAGTCAGTTAAGAACACATTCTTATTTTCAATGACAGTGGGTTAACTGCCTCGGTGGGTTAACTGCCTCTAGGTAGGTTAACTGCCTCGTTCAGGGGCAGAACGACAGATTTTTACCTTGTCAGCTCGGGGGATTCAATCTTGCAACCTTACAGTTAACTAGTCCAATGCTCCAACCACCTGCCTCACGAGGAGCCCACCTGTTACGTGAATGCAGTAAGAAGCCAAGGTAAGTTGCTAGCTAGCGTTAAACGTAATCAATCGTAATCACTAGTTATAACAACACATGGTTGATGATATTACTAGATTATCTAGCGTGTCCTGCGTTGCATATAATCGATGCAGTGCGCATTTGCGAAAAAGGTCTGTCATTGCTCCAACGTGTACCTAACCATAAACACCAATGCCTTTCTTAAAATCAATACACAGAAGTATATATTTTTAAACATGTATATTTAGCTAAAAGAAATCCAGGTTAGCAGGCAATATTAACCAGGTGAAATTGTGTCACTTCTCTTGCGTTCATTGCACGCAGAGTCAGTGTATATGCAACAGTTTGGGCCGGCCTAATTTGCCAGAATTTTACGTAATTATGACATAACATTGGAGGTTGTGCAATGTAACAGGAATATTTAGATTTATGGATGCCACCCGTTAGATAAAATATGGAACGGTTCTGTATTTCAATGAAAGAATAAACCTCTTGTTTTCGAGATGATAGTTTCCGGATTCGACCACATTAATGACCTAAGGCTCGTATTTCTGTGTGTTATTATTTTATAACTAAGTATATGATTTGATAGAGCAGTCTGACTGAGTGGTGGTAGGCAGCAGCAGGCTCGTAAGCATTCATTCAAACAGCACTTTCATGCGTTTTGCCAGCAGCTCTTCGTTGTGCTTCAAGCATTGCGCTGTTTATGACTTCAAGCCTATCAACTCCCGAGATTAGGCTGGTGTAACCGATGTGAAATGGCTGGCTAGTTAGCGGGGTGTGCGCTAATAGCGTTTCAAACATCACTCGCTCTGAGACTTGGAGTGGTTGTTCCCCTTGCTCTGCATGGGTAACGCTGCTTCGAGGGTGACTGTTGTCGATGTGTTCCTGGTTCGAGCCCAGGTAGGAGCGAGGAGAGGGATGGAAGCTATACTGTTACACTGGCAATACTAAAGTGCCTATAAGAACATCCAATAGTCAAAGGTTAATGAAATACAAATGATATAGAGAGAAATAGTCCTATAATTCCTATAATAACTACAACCTAAAACTTCTTACCTGGGAATATTGAAGACTCATGTTAAAAGGAACCACCAGCTTTCATATGTTCTCATGTTCGGAGCAAGGAACTGAAACGTTAGCTTTCTTACATGGCACATATTGCACTTTTACTTTCTTCTCCAACACTTTGTTTTTGCATTATTTAAACCAAATTGAACATGTTTCATTGTTTATTTGAGGCTAAATTGATTTTATTGATGTATTATGTTAAGTTAAAATAAGTGTTCATTCAGTATTGTTGTAATTGTCATTATTATAAATACATTTTAAAAAATCGGTATCAGCTTTTTTTTGGTCCTCCAATAATCGGTATCAATATCAGCGTTGAAAAATCATGATCATCCCTGAGGTTTTCCTGAACTTTCTAATACCTTTCTGATGCAAATCATACCAAAGCATACTTCCTTCAGGCTCACATTTGCCATTACCTGATTTGACATACAGTATATTGTGCTATAACTTTTATTGAGATAATAAGAGTGACTAATAAAGTCAGATTCTAAAGATTCGTCAAATTATTTGACACATTTGTTTCTGATACCCCCAAGTGTCCTAAAATAGAAAATCAGATAATCAAATAGCTTGATGGCCTATGTTAATAGTATCTTAAATATGAATCCATTTTATATCATGTATGAATCAATTTGACTTTGTGACTCCTCAACCCCCCTTCTCCGAAGGGTATAGCGGCTCACCCAGTGATATTGTTTTACAAAAGCGGCTCCCTCTGTAACGACTTCCGCCGAAGTCGGTCCCTCTCCTTGTTCGGGCAGCGTTCGGCGGTCGATGTCACCAGTCTTCTAGCCACCGCTGATCCACTTTTCATTTTACATTTGTTTTGTCTTAGTCTTACACACCTGGTTTCACTCACCAAATTACCTGTTTATTATTTAACCCTCTGATCCCCATGTTTGTTTGTGAGTGATTGTTTATTGTATTTCCGGTCCGTCATTTTGTGTGCTCGTGATGTTACTTTGTACATTTGTCATTTTGAGTAAAAGTACGTTGATTACTCATATTTGCTGTCCTGCGCCTGACTCTCTACACCAGCTACACACAGGACACTTACACCCTCAGAAATACTACAGACTACCACTGCCCTACAGGTACAAATCAAAGGATTCTACGTGGCACCTTAAACGGTTCGCCCAAAGGAACAAATGACAGAACTCTGTAACCGGATGGTTCTTCATGACCAACATCATATCGTAGGAAAACGTTATCCTGTCATGTTTTTTGCTAAATGTAAGGCATGACCCCGAGACTGCTTGCCGTTCTCAACATTTTGGACTCTGATCTGGATTACTGACCTCTGTCTGCTTTTGACCTGTCGTTTTGCCTGTCCCCTGTTCTACATGTGTTACTTTTACACTGTCTGCATCTGGGTCTTCCCTGAAACGTGATCGTACAAACTGGCCATGACTGACCCAGCAGACTCGGTCCAGCTCCGCAACGCCATCTCCTCCCAAGGAGCCACCATTGGAAGGCATGAGGAGTTTCTTCGTGGGTTCATGGAAGGGTTTCAGATTTTGGCCGAACCTCATTACAGAACGTTGAACACATTGCTGGAGCAATGCCGCGGGTTGTCTGTTAGGCAGCCTACCACGACGGTAACCTCCCAGCCCCTCAGTAACCAGGCTGGTAATAGGGCCACCTCCCCGGCCACCCCGGTTTCCCAGGTACCCCGCTTACCTCCCCCGGAACGCTTTGATGGAGAGTTTGGCACCTGTCGGGCATTCCTCGCTCAGTGTTCCCTCATTACCGAGCTGCAGTCCTCCTCCTTCCCCTCGGACCGCCCTAAGATAGCATACTTTATCACGCTGATGTGTGGGAGGGCTCTCGCCTGAGCAACAGCAGTATGGGAACAACAGTCGGCCGTATGCTTCAGTCTGGAGGAGCTTGTGGTGTAGGTAAAGAACATTTTCGATGCTCCATTGTCTGGGAGACAGGCTGCCCTTAAGTTGCTTCGGCAAGACTCCCGCAGTGTGGCAGACAATGCTGTGTATTTCAGCATGTTGGCAGCTGAGAGTGCCTGGAACCCGGAAGCTCTGTTCGACATGTTCCTGCACGGAGTATCGGAGGAAGTATAGGACGAGCTTGCAGCCAGGGATCTACCAATGGATCTCGACTTGCTCATCGCCTTGACCATTTGGCTCGATGGCCAACTAAGGGATTGAAGGAAGCAGAAGAGATTCAATTTCACTCGCCGCCCAAGGGGATACCACCTCGTCTCCGAGGCCTCCCGGAAGTCCCCAAAGGCTTCGTTGCCGAGAGAACCCGAGGCTACCCGAGTTCCCCCGAGAGTCTATGAAGTCTGCTGATTCATCTCTTCCCGAACCAATGCACCTAGGTAGAGCTAGGCTGTCTCCAGCCGAATGGCTGTACGGGCTTCACACTAAGAGTTGCCTGTATTGCGGGACTACTGGTAATTTTGTCTCCACCTGTCCACTAAAAGACCAGGCTCACCGGTAGGAGGGAATACTCTGGTGGGCCGTACAGAGAACTTTTCCTCTCCCTTACTCGCACCCCTTTTCATGCCATTTTGCTGTGGGTGAACGTTAAGACACTAACAGCTTACAGACGGTGGACAATTAAGGTCACAGTTATGAAAACTTAGGACACTAAAGAGGACACCTTTCTAGGACACCTTTCTACTGACTCTGAAAAACACCAAAAGAAAGATGCCTAGGGTCCCTGCTCATCTGCGTGAACGTACCTTAGGCATGCTGGAAGGAGGCATGAGGACTGCAAATGTGGCCAGGGCAATAAATTGCAATATCCGTACTGTGAGATGCCTAAGACAGAGCTACAGGGAGACAGGGCGGACAGATGATCGCCCTTGCAGTGGCAGACCACGTGTAACAACACCTGCACAGGATCCGTACATCCGAACATCACACCTGTGGGACAGGTACAGGATGGCAACAACAACTGCCCGAGTTACACCAGGAACACACAATCCCTCCATCAGTGCACAGACTGTCAGCAATAGGCTGAGAGAGGCTGGACTGAGGGCTTGTAGGCCTGTTGTAAGGCAGGTCCTCACCAGACATCACCGGCAACAATGTCGTCTATGGGCACAAACCCACCGTTGCTGGACCAGACAGGACTGGCAAAAAGTGCTTTTCACTGATGAGTCGCGGTTTTGTCTCACCAGGGATGATGGTCGGATTCACGTTTATCGTCGAAGGAATGAGCGTTACACCGAGGCCTGTACTCTGAAGTGGGATCTATTTGGAGGTGTAGGGTCCGTCATGGTCTGTGGCAGTGTGTCACAGCATCATCGCGACTGAGCTTGTTGTCATTGCAGGCAAACTCAATGCTGTGCGTTACATTGAAGACATCCTCCTCCCTCATGTGGTATACTTCCTGCAGGCTCATCCTGACATGACCCTCCAGCACGATAATGCCACCAGACATACTGCTCGTTCTTTGTGTGATTTCCTGCAAGACAGGAATGTCAGTGTTCTGCAATGGCCAGCGAAGAGCCCGGATCTCAATCCCATTGACCACGTCTGGGACCTGTTGGATCGGAGGGTGAGAGCTAAGGCCATTCCCCCCAGAAATGTCTGAGAACTTGCAGGTGCCTTGGTGGAAGAGTGGGGTAACATCTCACAGCAAGAACTGGCAAATCTGGTGTAGTCCATGAGGCGGAGATGCACTGCAGTACCTAATGCAGCTGGTGGCCACACCAGATACTGACTGTTACTTTTGATTTTGACCCCCCTCCCCCTTTGTTCAGGGACACATTATTCCATTTCTGTTAGTCACATGTCTGTGGAACTTGTTCAGTTTATGTCTCAGTTGTTGAATCTTGTTATGTTCATACAAATATTTACACATGTTAAGTTTGCTGAAAATAATTGCAGTTGACAATGAGGGAACGTTTCTTTTTTTGCTGAGTTCATATTCTCTCTAACCCCCCTCACCTGGTCTTCACCCTTTGACGAGTACGATCACATATTTGTGATCATTGTTGAGTGGTCCCTGCAGCGTACCATCACAAATATGTGATTGGAACAGTAGCAACAGAACATATGATGTAACAAACTCGTCTAGTCAGCATTGTTGTCTGAAAAGCATCTTAACAATGTTTCGTACTGATGGGAAATAAAGGTCTTCACAACTTTATTCGTAAATTTCAACTTTTATTGCAATTTGTTTTGGTAAACTTCGTCATCCAAGCATCACACAGAACACATCCACAGACAAACTCATTCAATGAACCAGTCGAAATAACAGGTTGCGCTGACAAAAAAACAAAACATAAGTTATCAACCTAACAGCTAGTCTTGTTTACAATGTACCACATCTCTGGTGAGCACAAGGGAGAAATGTAATGTTGTTTATTAAAGAGATGCTTGTCAGCTAAGCTAACAGCAGCTAAATTATTTAATATGGCAGCAGTAGCGGTCAGTGCCATTTCAGATGAGGGAGGACGATTTCTTTCCATGAGCATGGCCTTATTTTTATTACAGCATATTGGATGACTGTCATTCATATTCCATTCACCCAGTTTAATGTAACAGCGATAGGTTTAGGCTACTACATGATACTCAAATTTTCCCTATATCCATCATGAGGTTGCTATAACCTAGCCTATGAATGAAAGTTTGTATGTAGGTGCCCACAGGTCGAGAGACAAATTTGATGTGACAGACAGTAACATTCAATACCGCCTTGCATACTCTTGCCTGCATCTTGCCTGCATTAGTCCAACAGTTGCAAACAATAGTTTCTACTGGACAAATTCAGGTATGTTAATCCCCGTTTTGTTCCGTTTGCTTCTGTTTAAGAAACATTTTTCAACAGAATTGGCGGAATGAATACATGGGTCAATCGTGAACACAGTTCACAGTTTCATAGCAGCCACGTTGTATTCCTTCTCTCATCTATGTTATGCACTCTCGTCCTTTCACCTCTTCTCTTCACTTGTGGACTTCAGTGCACAACACATCAGCTGTATGTCACCAGGCGAAAAAAAACTTTCCAAGCCAAACCACTACACACAGTCTACATCATTGTCACCATATTAGCTAAAGTAATGTCATAGTCAGCATAGCTAATAGAACTAACACATTAGTAAACCCGCTAAAATGATGCAAGAATGTTGCAGTGTACAGTCAGTAAGCAGTTACACTGGCGGGCCCCGGTGGCAATAAATTAGTCAAACCAAAAGCTTAGCTTGACTAGGAAGAGTTCCAGTGTTGTGTTCGATAGTCATAGCCAGCTAGCTAACATAGCATCCCTCTGTTTGAGCAGGGTGTTTCAGTAGGCTAAACTCGGTGCATTTGCCTACTAAGTAAGTAAAACTGAAATTTAAAAAAAAATGACAATCTCTCTCTCTCTATTTCTCTTTGCTTCTACTTTAATTTAGGAAGAAATCAATTTTTTTTAAACTGTTCAACTATTTTCTTTCTCTTTGAGTCAACTACTCACCACATGTTATGCACTGCAGTGCTAGCTAGCTGTAGCTTATGTGTCACGTCCTGACCATAGAGAGCCTTTTTATTCTCTATTTTTGTTAGGTCGGGGTGTGACTAGGGTGGGTAATCTAGGTTGTTTTATTTCTATGTTGGCCTGGTATGGTTCCCAATCAGAGGCAGCTGTTTAGCGTTGTCTCTGATCGGGGATCATATTTAGGCAGCCATTTCCCCACTGTTTTTTTGTGGGATCTTGTTTATGTGTATTTGCCTGTGAGCACTACATAGCTTCACGTGTCGTTTGCCCTTTATTGTTTTTGTGCGTTTCACAAATAAAAAGATGTGGAACCTATATCATGCTGCGCCTTGTTCCGAATGTTATTAAGACGACCGTGACATTATGCTTTCAGTACTAGATTCATTCTCTGATCCTTTGATTGGGTGGACAACATGTCAGTTCATGTCGCAAAAGGGTTCTACCTGGAACCAACTGGGTACTCCTATGGGGACAGCCGAAGAACCCTTATGGAACCCTTTTTTCAAAGAGTGTATACAAATATGATTATTCATTGATACCTTTGAAACCAGGTCTAGTTGCGGCCACAACTGCAGCAACCCCCCCAAACGGTTTCTACAAAGCTGTAGCTTCTACAAAGCAACATTGATAACATTGAATCATGAATTAATTGCGTACATTCTTGTACCATATGATAAATTATCAGTTCTAAATGTATCTTTTTCTTCTCTATGTTAGCTGCAACATGCTGTACTTTCTGCACGCATGATAGACATTTGCTGGTTGGAGCACAACTCCAGAGCCGGTGACCATGAGGAGCATCTATAAATCCTGCTGCATAAATTCATTGCGGCCAGGTCAAAAGAACATCAAAAATAAACAAGTCACTCTGAAAAAAAAACGTATCACATCTCTCGAGTCAGTAAACAGAGTCGTTCAAAAAGAACAAATAGTTTGTGAACTGCACACCAAAACATGACGCTGGTTTTGCTTTAGCTTGTCCAAAACACAGTGAATGCTCGCCAGCAAAATCACAACAAAGTCTGGTCACCAGCCAAAACCAGCTAGACCATGCTGGTCAGAGAAGTTTGACCAGCTTGACCAGCATCTGACCAGCATAGACCAGCTTGAAATTTTCCTAGCACACAATGACAACATCCCGCTTATGACTCTACACACTTGTTGGAGGCATTTGCAGCTAGTTTTGGTTGTGTTTCAGAGTCACATTTATTGTAAATAAGAATATAATATGTTTCTGAACACTTCTACATTAATGTGGATGCTACCATGATTATGGATAATTATGAATAAATCGTGAATAATGATGAATGAGAAAGTTACAGAGGCACAAAGATCATACCCCCAAGACATGCTAACCTATTACCAGGGGAGGTTAGCATTTGGTGGGAGTGTATGATATTTATACTTCTGTAACTTTCGCACTTATTATTATTCACAATTAATTCATGATTATCCGTTGTTAGGTTCTGAACCAACAGAGTAAAAACTCAAACGGACGACTAGGAAAATCTCAAACCAACTTTATTCATCCACTGGGTCATACAGCTGCAAAGACAAAGACATGTTTACACAATTACATATATTTATACCCTCCTACTAGGCGGACTCAACTCCTTGCACATCTAGACAGCCAATACATCTCTGTTGCTAGTCAGGAACTTAATTGGTTCCTCTCACTGGTGTAGTCATGGCCCTGCCTGATTCTAGAACCTTCGTGGGCGTGGAGGTATACTGTATGTGTGTGAAATAGAACTGTTCCTTCTCACTTCATCTGACCTGACCTCGGGCCGAATTCCTCACCTCTCCCTAATCTACAAATGTCCTACCTTATCAGTGACTGAAACCAGACTGTTGCCCTTTGCCTCCCTCCTTATGAGCCATGAGATTTAACAATAACATGTTTTGACAGAAGTTAAAACGTTCTGCACTCCCCCTTGTCTCACTCAGTAAAAGTAATCAATGCATTCTAGTATGATAACAATAATTACTCAATTTCAAGCTAGAACCCAACAGTCCCTCCCTTTTTAATAGTAACTCCATACTGTTCAACTATATATAAACTTCAAAACTTTGAGAAAAAAACTGAAGTTTGATAACAGGACGATTCCCGCACTCCCTTAGCCTGACTCTATACCTTTGGGATACTGTTCCGCTGGGGTCCACAAAAATGAAGGCTCTATACACCCCACGATTGTATCATCCTAACTCAGCCCCCATCTCCTCCTTCTCCCTCCATGGCCACCCGATATACAGTACATGTGCGATGGCCTGAATCAACTGGACCTCATGTTGAGGTAAATCAGCACTGCATACACGTTTCAACATCAACGCCTTCAGAAGGTGATATCCCAGCAATGCTAACAAGGTAAACCCTGCTACCACTAACACTGCCCATGATGCATACTTTAAGATACCCTTCATTTGCGCCGTTGTCCAGTTCCATGTTGTTAATATAGCATCCTTCACCGCTCCCACCGCTCTCTCAAATATAGAGAGAATATAATGATATATAACAGTGAAGCTATCAGACAGTGTTATAGTGTAATAGTTCACAATCTATAGTATTAGCTCTATAACATGTCTACTATCTCACCCTTACGGAAACATTATGTTTCAGAGACAGGCCACCCTTGTTCCTGGCCTCTGGCCTTTTTTAAAAAATGTAACCTTTATTTAACTAGGCAAGTGAGTTAAGAACAAATTCTTACTTACAATGACGACCTACACCGGCCAAACCCGGATGGCGCTGGGCCAATTGTGCGCCGCCCTATGGGACTTCCAATAACGGCCGGATGTGATACAGCCTGGATTCAAACCATGGGGTCTGTTGTGATGCCTCGAGCACTGAGATGCACTGCCTTAGACCGCTGCTCCACTCGGGAGCAAAGATCATTCCATCTAACCCATAACACGTTAATGACAACTGCTAGGCCACTTATAAAGTTATAAATATACTAAAACGTTTTCAAGTCAATTAGTCTGCTGATTGACTTGGCAGCTGTAACTAGCACATCCGAAGCCGCCACAACTTCGGCAGCTGCAACTGGCCCATCCGACGCTGCTGCAACTGGCCCGTCCGACACTGCTGCAACTGGCCCATCCGACGCTGCTGCAACTGGCCCGTCCGACACTGCTGCAACTGGCCCGTCCGACACTGCTGCAATTTCGGCAGCTGCAACTGATCCGTCCGGTGGCGCCGCAACTTCAGTAGCTGCAACTGGCCCTGATCAATCCGCTACGCGTTACTGTGGTCGTCCTCGAGGCCGGTGTTGTCCCACTGCTGGTGCAGCGCGTCAGGGGAGGGGTATGGCCCAGAGAGTTGGGGCTGGGTTCCTGCAGTGGACATCCTGGACACTTCGCTGACCAGGGATTTTCACCATCAGCTCCCTGACCGACCCGCACCACGACCATGTGGTCATCCCCGAGGCCGGTGACGTAGACCTCCGGAACTAGTGCCGACGGCTGTCGTCCCCGATTCCGTTGACTTTCCGCTGCTCTGTCAGCGTGTCTGGGGGGGGTACTGTCACAAATTCCCCCGGTACTGCTGCTCATTTCAAGCACCAGTTCCGGAGGTCTACGTCACCAGCCTCTAGGCATCACTGAACTGTCTCATTACGCACACCTGATTCCAATTCCCCCTATTAGTAATTATATATCTGTGCCCTCTGTTCACCATTGTCTTGTCGGTTATTGTTCCCATGTCAGTTGGTCTGTGAGTACCTGTGCTTTGTTATTTCGGCTTTCGTGCTGCATGTATTGTGCACTTGTTATTACGGGTCTCGCCCTGTGTAGTGTATTGCGAGTCTCGTTCCGTGTATTTAGTAGAGTTTTTACCTCGCTCTTCTGTTTGGGTTACGTCGATGTGTTTTTGTATACGTGTTTGTTTTGGGCTTCGTCCCTTGCCTTTTCGTGGCATGTTGTATATTTTGGGTGGATTATTAAACCCCCCTATTACGAATTCCTGCGCCCGTCTCCCAATCATTTATACAACGTGACAGGCAGTGTATGTTGCAGTTGTACTGCAATTACTGCATCCAGAAACTAACTGATTTGTTACTATGTTGTCTTGTCATCATTTTGCAATTCTACTGTGATTATTTTTGCAGTTACAGCATTCAACAGTTACTGGAATTCAGAATAACAGTTACTGCACAGTAACTGCAGTTTCACTTTTTGTAAAGGGTAGAGAAAATACATTTGTGTAAATGAGGAAATATGTGTATTTTGCAGTGGGATGTGGTGTGTGATAACGCGTACAAAGTTCCTTTGACCACATCAATTCACTACTTTGGTGCGCTTGTGGGAACATTCATCTCTGGCCAGATGTCCGACAGGTCAGTACTGTATCCTGTCATACTGTATACTCTCATAATGTGACCCTCAGTGCTAATGGAGAATCATGTGAGACGTGACCTTGCATTCTTTTCCATCAATAGGTTTGGAAGAAAGCCAGCACTCTTCACTACTGTAATAATCCAGATTGTGGCCACATTCGCACAAATATTCTCCCCAAACTGGGAGTCATTCAGTATTATTTTCTTCTTTGTTGGTGCTGGATCAGTCTCCAACTATGTCATAGCGTATGTTCTTGGTAGGTTGAAAATAAGCATTCCTTGTAACTACAGTATCTCTTGTACATTTGGACAATTTACTGAACTTGCATATCTGGTCCTAGGGACAGAAATACTGAGCCCTGGAGTTCGAGTCGTATTCTCCTCTCTTGGAGTGTTCCTGAGCTCAGCGATTGGCTACATGTTAATGTCAGCTGTGGCATACTTCATCCGTGAGTGGAGGTGGTTGCTGGTGCCCATGGCAGGCTCTGGACTCATATACATGCCTCTATGGTGGTAAGCACAATTGATCCCCACAAAAATGTTTTTCCCGCAAAACCTTCTACTTAGTCAATGATCTGTGGCCTCTTCTTTCAGCAAGGTACATTACTTATTGCATACTTCATTAGCCTGACTGCACAAAGGGCTTCAGTTTAGTTTTTTTATGACTGTGTATGAATTGGTATAGGGTCATCCCAGAGTCTCCCAGATGGCTGCTCTCTCAGGGAAGAGTTGAGGAGGCTGAGGCCATACTGAGAGACGCTGCCAGGAGGAACAGAGTTGAAGCCCCAGAGGTCATCTTCACTCCCTCAGAGGTGAGCTAGCTTACTTAGCTACAGTTTAGCTTACATCATGTCATAAAATAAACTTCCTAAGGATATGGAGTAAAACAAAAAACATCCACAGAAGAATTACAAAAGTGTTTGTCTTTGAATCTGATAAATAAATACAGTGCCTTGCGAAAGTATTCGGCCCCCTTGAACTTTGCGACCTTTTGCCACATTTCAGGCTTCAAACATAAAGATATAAAACTGTATTTTTTTGTGAAGAATCAACAACAAGTGGGACACAATCATGAAGTGGAACGACATTTATTGGATATTTCAAACTTTTTTAACAAATCAAAAACTGAAAAATTGGGCGTGCAAAATTATTCAGCCCCCTTAAGTTAATACTTTGTAGCGTCACCTTTTGCTGCGATTAGAGCTGTAAGTCGCTTGGGGTATGTCTCTATCAGTTTTGCACATCGAGAGACTGAAATTTTTTCCCATTCCTCCTTGCAAAACAGCTCGAGCTCAGTGAGGTTGGATGGAGAGCATTTGTGAACAGCAGTTTTCAGTTCTTTCCACAGATTCTCGATTGGATTCAGGTCTGGACTTTGACTTGGCCATTCTAACACCTGGATATGTTTATTTTTGAACCATTCCATTGTAGATTTTGCTTTATGTTCTGGATCATTGTCTTGTTGGAAGACAAATCTCTGTCCCAGTCTCAGGTCTTTTGCAGACTCCATCAGGGTTTCTCCCAGAATGGTCCTGTATTTGGCTCCATCCATCTTCCCATCAATTTTAACCATCTTCCCTGTCCCTGCTGAAGAAAAGCAGGCCCAAACCATGATGCTGCCACCACCATGTTTGACAGTGGGGATGGTGTGTTCAGGGTGATGAGCTGTGTTGCTTTTACGCCAAACATAACGTTTTGCATTGTTGCCCAAAAGTTCAATTTTGGTTTCATCTGACCAGAGCACCTTCTTCCACATGTTTGGTGTGTCTCCCAGGTGGCTTGTGGCAAACTTTAAATGACACTTTTTATGGATATCTTTAAGAAATGGCTTTCTTCTTGCCACTCTTACATAAAGGCCAGATTTGTGCAATATACGACTGATTGTTGTCCTATGGACAGAGTCTCCCACCTCAGCTGTAGATCTCTGCAGTTCATCCAGAGTGATCATGGGCCTCTTGGCTGTATCTCTGATCAGTCTTCTCCTTGTATGAGCTGAAAGTTTAGAGGGACGGCCAGGTCTTGGTAGATTTGCAGTGGTCTGATACTCCTTCCATTTCAATATTATCGCTTGCACAGTGCTCCTTGGGATGTTTAAAGCTTGGGAAATCTTTTTGTATCCAAATCCGGCTTTAAACTTCTTCACAACAGTATCTCGGACCTGCCTGGTGTGTTCCTTGTTCTTCATGATGCTCTCTGCGCTTTTAACGGACCTCTGAGACTATCACAGTGCAGGTGCATTTATACGGACACTTGATTACACACAGGTGGATTGTATTTATCATCATTAGTCATTTAGGTCAACATTGGATCATTCAGAGATCCTCACTGAACTTCTGGAGAGAGTTTGCTGCACTGAAAGTAATGGGGCTGAATAATTTTGCACGCCCAATTTTTCAGTTTTTGATTTGTTAAAAAAGTTTGAAATATCCAATAAATGTCGTTCCACTTCATGATTGTGTCCCACTTGTTGTTGATTCTTCACAAAAAAATACAGTTTCATATCTTTATGTTTGAAGCCTGAAATGTGGCTAAAGTTCGCAAAGTTCAAGGGGGCCGAATACTTTCGCAAGGCACTGTATATATTTTAGGTACCAATCCAGTTGAAGTCAAAGTCCTTTTTGCTGCAGTACATAACCTGAATGAAGTAGATCAACCAATGGTAAATCACTTGAGAGGCTAATGCATTCCTTCCTGTTTTATGGCGTAATCCAGGTCATTCATCAGAATACTCTAGTTAAAGGTTCCTGATGTGTTTTAACCAATGCAGTGAATCACTGCAGAATAACAAACGTGAGATAGATGGTGGACTCTGTGCTAATGGAGATAAAGGATATGCAGGTAATAGAATGCAGGGGCAACCTTCCCATTCATCACCATCTCTAAGACATGTCTTGAGACGTATGAATGCAGCTGCCACTGTATTGAAGACATTGTACGCAGTGTATCTCAGTGCACTGCGCTTTATTACGAGCGATATGTTGGCTGGCCCTCTTTGAAGTCTCATAGACTGATGCATTAAACCTTTTGTTGATAAAGCCCTCCTGCATAAACTTCTGCCTTAACTTTCTTCATTGTTAACTTAAAGACGTTCTGTACAGGATGCCAGACCCGGTCTCAGGGATGACTAACTCTGGAGATCCCCCTTCGATTTCCAATGAGTTTGGTATATCTGGTCTTAGTAAAAAGAAATTGCATCATTGTCACGCCCTGACCTTAGATATCTCTGTTTTCTATATATTTTGGTTAGGTCAGGGTGTGACTAGGGTGGGTACTCTAGATTTTGTATGTCTATGTTGGCCTGATATGGTTTCCAATCAGAGACAGCTGTTTATCGTTGTCTCTGATTGGGGATCATATTTAGGTAGCCATTTTCCTCATTTGTGTTGTGTGACCTTGTCTATGCATAGTTGCCTGTCTGCACTATTTGTATAGCTTCATGTTTGGTTGGTTGTTTGTTGTTATGTTAGGTGAGTTTCAGTTTATAAAAATGATGTGGAACTCTACTCACGTTGCGCCTTGGTCTCATCATTATGACGAACGTGACAATCATGTGTGGAATGATCTCCAACGTTCGTAAACATTTTTGGAATTGGTGCCTCTAGGGTGTTTCAGAAAGCTGTTGGGGGACCTTTTATCTTGAAGAATGTGTTTTTTTATGATTGTGTTTTGCTTTTTGTGTATTGTGTGCAATTACGTGTATTGTGTGTATATGAATGTGTAGTTTAATGTGTACATTGTATTTTTATGTGTATTGCGGTGCTATACAGGGCTTATCTGGAATAGAGACCTTGGTCTCAGCATTGACTCCCTGTCAATGTAAAGGTTAGATAAATCAAAATGTAAAAAATGTCTTAAATATATAAGACATCTTAGAAATAAGACATTAAGACACTAACTCAGTTATATTTTTTATTTGGGGCTATGGCAGTCAATTGAAAAAACAGTATTTCTGTCTTCTCAACTCACTATCACATACTTTTAATGTGGGGCTAAGACAGTCAATTGCAAATTAGTCTGACATAATGTCTCATATCTCACCACTACTAATGAGATGGGTGCGTGTGATGCATGTCGGGTCGGAGCTTCTCAAAGTAAGGGGGCGTGGTCGACAGTACGCACCTCATCTCTGCAGTCACATTCAACCTGGATTGATATTTGGTTTTAATGCAGACGAGAGCACTGAATCCAGCTTCACACAGATACTGTATGAGCTGACGAAGGGTACCAGGACTTTTAATGCTCACAAGGAGACGGCAGGGTATTCCCTTTGAGTCAGGAACCAAAACTCCTCTGTCGTGACCCGTGAATGTGTCATAAAGTAACCGACACCGCCACCTGGTGGAAAGTTTGCGCACCAGGACTCAAGATTCATGTTCAATCAGAGTGGCCAGTTGGGAACCACATCAGTGACCAAAAACACAAGGAGGCAGAGCTTCAACAAACAGTATAGATTTTTGGGGGGAACAGAGGTAGGTACAAATTTAGGCCACACACTAATGGCCGAAAGTGAAATTTTATTCCACAAAAAGAAAAAGGTCTTTCTCCAGTTTAGAGGGTGGGGAAATCCATTCATGGTCTTCCTTCTGCTCTGTCGATTCCAGAAACACCCCCTGTGGGTTAGGCCTGTAGCACAAATAAATTATGTGCAGTACAATGCCACACATTTAACTTTGAATATATGGTTAGAATAAACCAGAGTCTACTCATTAAAATGAGAAATCAGTTCATTAAAATCCAGTCCAATGGAAAAGAGTTCAACTGTGAACGTCCCTGTTACTCCAGTCTGTGTTTTCCATCAATGATGTGGCCAGAGCTCCGCCCCTTTTCCAGTTTCTGAGATCCTCTCCCTTAAACCCATCTTCCTCTACTTTCTTCACTGCCTCAGCATATGACAACTTCTGCTCTACTCTAACCCTGGAAACCTCAACCTGCCTCTCTTGCACGAGACATTTCTGATCCCCAGCTCCATGGGCACCCCTACAATTAACACATTCCACTTCTTTCCCCAATACTACACATTCCTTTGTCTCATGCCCTTCTGCACATTTCTCACACCTTGGACCCTCCCTCCTACACACTGCTGCCACATGCCCATACGCTTGACACCTGTAACATCTTAATGTATTTGGCACATACTCTCGTATAGGATAACTTATATCCTAACTTCACCTTGTCAGGCAAAGAATCAACTTAAGAACAGACATTGACTCTTCTGTTTCCCCACTCTCGCCACCCTGTCTGTGTCACATCAAACGACGAGCATCACATACACAGGGAATCCTTGCCGTCAGCTGGTCAACGTTTATATCTACTGCTACCCAAGTTATCTTTCATTGGTTCCCTTTTCTTGCCCCCATTCGTTTGACTTCGAGCGCATTCTTCCTCTGCCCAACAGAAACACAAATCACACAAAATGCGCACACAAAAAAAAAAGAGTGAGAGCAAGCCATTTCCTGGTAGAATTCAAAACATTTTATTTAGTCATATCATGACTCTCCTCCACTTTTCGCCGCCTGTCCTCGGGTGCACTTTGCAACTACTTTAGGCCCATTTATTTTTCTCACTATTGGAGTTGGGAGGGGTGTCTTCCCATGTTCCTCCTTGGTGACCGTCTGGGGTATTGGACATCGGTCTGCCCCTGGTTCTCCACCGGGGTCTCTCGTCGGGGGCATGCTCTGGAGTACCTTCCTCTGTTCCATAGCATCAGCTATTGATAAGACATGGTTTGGATTTTTACCATATTTCACTTCAGAGCACACTGGCTTAGTCTTCCTCTGGGCATCCTTCCCCACTTTTCCACAGGCAGAGGTAGATTTCCACAGGCAGAGGTAGATTTTTCAGGGGGTAGAAGGGGGTAGACTCACCAGGTCCTCTATGGATTTATGAAAAGTTTTATTGCACACATGTACAGGTTAAGATGTTACACCCACCTCGACTGCCCTTTCCTTTTCTGTGTGCATCTTGGCCATTCCAACATGGCCATTTCTCCCATGGATTTGGCTGCATGCTGATGCTTTTCTGGGTCCAAAACCCGACGAGTGAGTACCCCATCTTTGAGCTCTAGACTAGCCCTCTCCAATAGGAGCACAGCTGCAGTCTCCCAGTTATTTTCTTCATCGGCAGGTCTTGCCCCTTGGGCAACATATGGGTGTCGACGTCTGAGGGTGGGATCTTGTTCTTGTAGCTCCTCCCAGTGCTCAGGGTCCTGGCTCATTTAGACAATGTTCACCATGGTTGGTTCTGTTTGACAAATGAGAGGTACCAGAGCATCCCAACATAATCCAATGACATTCCTTCCTAATATGGGTAGATTTCCAGGGTTATGAATTTCATTTCTTGAAATCACCATTTCTCTGTTCCTCAACACCAAGGTCCCCACCTTTACCTCTGCCAGCACATACCCTACATAGGGGATTTGCAAACCATTTTCTGCACTCAACGTCAGCTGACCAAGGTCCTCCTTGGGGCCAATCTCCTGTGAGGGTGTTAAAACAAGCTTCTGTCATCAGGGCAAGTTGAGATCAAGTAATGATTAAAAGGTTCACATTTCTTCCATTTGAATGAGTTCAACTTCAGGATATGTGCCTACCAAACTTGGCCTGTAGGTATAGTCTTGCTTGGGCCCTTCAAGCCTTCTCCTGTCATAGTTGCTGCTTCAGTTCACGTCAAAAAATTAACAATCATACTGTATATCCATTGTTTTTGTAAAAAATTGCTCAAGCACATTACATTTGGTTGGGAATCATTGATGGACAGCAATAATTCAACCTTGCCTCTGATTTTCAATTCTTGCCCTGACTTCTAATGAGGCCATATCACCCTAAATGCAGCATGGCCAATGCAGACGTCAGATTGACCATACATCCAGATGCACAATGCACTTCTCTCTCCAGAATGTGCGCTCTCCCGCCAATCTGTGCACGTTCATTGTTTCACTGCATTGTGTGAATTGTTTGCATTTGATTGTTAGTGTCTATCAATGCCCCATTACATATATCACCAGTAGTACATTCACAGTTAATTCATATAATTTCTAGTCTACAATGTTTGTTACTTTGGTTACGGTTACGGTTTAGTTTTAATGCGTTCAATATTATTATTCCAGTCTTCCTGTTCTCATTGTCGGAGTGGACACATTGTTTGCAGAGTGAACAAACTATGCTACACTTGTGAGAAAGTTTTGGGTTTATTTCATTCCATTTACGAGTTCTGTCAATTTAGTCATTGTCTTTGTTTGGAGCGTTCCTGTCAATGTTGAGAAACACAGACGCATAGAACCAGGCCTATAAGCTACAGTACCTGGCCGGTGGGCAAATTTAGGCTTATACATGTACCCATTTGGGGATCTGATAGTATTTCTGATTGGTTTAACGCACCACCTCTAATGACCTGTGGAGCTTCTCAAAGTAATGTTTTCTTCGCCTTAAACAGCAAGCAAACAAAGTGTGTTTTTACCAGGGGCGCAACTTTCACTGGGGGCAGGGGTGACATGTCCTCCCCACAATCTGAAATTGCATTTTTGTCCCCAACAGTTGTATCATTTGAATGTGATACAAAACGAGGCAACGCAGTGCTTTTGGACCATGCAGAGGCATCTGAGTGGTCAGGTAAAATTGTATGTCCCCCCACATCTAAAACCAATGTTGTGCCTCTGGTTTTTACATCACTTGAGATGTTTTTACATCCATTTTTACATCCATTGAGAATTACAATAATTCCTCAATGTATTAGAACAATCTTTCCAGCTCTCTCCCTTTTGATAGCCACTCAGCGTGAATGGGAAAAATGTCATGTTCTGATCCAGTGGAAACGTCATACAATAGGCTTCTCATCAGTGCTTAGTTGATTATTGGAATCAGCTGTGTAGTGCTGGGACAAACACAAAAAATAAAAATAAAAATATTTCACCTTTATTTAACCAGGTAGGCTAGTTGAGAACAAGTTCTCATTTGCAACTGCAACCTGGCCAAGATAAAGCATAGCAGTGTGAACAGACAACACAGAGTTACACATGGAGTAAACAATTAACAAGTCAATAACACAGTAGAAAAAAAAGAGAGTCTATATACATTGTGTGCAAAAGGCACGAGGAGGTAGGCGAATAATTACAATTTTGCAGATTAACACTGGAGTGATAAATGATCAGATGGTCATGTACAGGTAGAGATATTGGTGTGCAAAAGAGCAGAAAAGTAAATAAATATAAACAGTATGGGGATGAGGTAGGTAAAATTGGGTGGGCTATTTACCGATAGACTGTGTACAGCTGCAGCAATCGTTTAGCGATTGCTAAAGCGATTCAGCGATTTTTGCAATTCGTTCCAGTCACAGGCAGCAGAGAACTGGATCGAAAGGCGGCCAAATGAGGTGTTGGCTTTAGGGATGATCAGTGAGATACATCTGCTGAAGCGCGTGCTACGGGTGGGTGTTGCCATCGTGACCAGTGAACTGAGATAAGGCGGAGCTTTACCTAGCATGGACTTGTAGATGACCTGGAGCCAGTGGGTCTGGCGACGAATATGTAGCGAGGGCCAGCCGACTAGAGCATACAGGTCGCAGTGGTGGGTGGTATAAGGTGCTTTAGTAACAAAACGGATGGCACTGTGATAAACTGCATCCAGTTTGCTGAGTAGAGTATTGGAAGCTATTTTGTACATGACATCGCCAAAGTCGAGGATCGGTAGGATAGTCAGTTTTACTAGGGTAAGTTTGGCGGCGTGAGTGAAGGAGGCTTTGTTGCGGAATAGAAAGCCGACTCTAGATTTGAAAATGTACACCCCTTGGGGTCCCGAGGACTTAGTTTGGGAAACACTGCTCTATTGAATATCAATATACAAAATCTCAATCAGGGGTTTTTCATAACTTTATTTGTTTTAATAAAAATGTGTTATCTTGTTATTATCATTATAAAAATAGATACATACTGATTGTACAAAACATTAAGAACCGCTGCTCTTTCCATGACATAGACATACAAGGTGAATCCACGTGAAAGCTATGATCCCTTATTAAAGACTTGTTAAATCCACTTCATTCAGTGTAGATGAAGGGGAGGAGACGGGTTTATGAAGGATTTTTAAGCCTTGAGACAATTGAGACATGGATTGTGTATTTGTGCCATTCAGAAGGTGAATGGGCAACCCAAAATGACTGCCTCGCCTGGTTCACCAACTCTTTCTCAGAGAGAGTTCAGTGTGGCAAATTGGAGGGCCTGTTGTCCGGACCTCTGGCAGTCTCTATGGGGGTGCCACAGGGTTCAATTCTTGGACATACTCTTTTCTCTGTATATATCAATGATGTCGCTCTTGCTGTTGGTGATTCTCTGATTGACCTCTACGCAGACAACACCATTCTGTATACATCTTGCCCTTCCTTGGACACTGTGTTAACAAACCTTCAAACGAGCTTCAATGCCATACAACACTCCTTCCGTGGCCCCCAACTGCTCTTAAATGAAAGTAAAACTAAATGCATGCTCTTCAACCGATTGCTGCTCACACCTGCCCGCCCGCCTGCCTAGCATCACCACTCTGGACGGTTCTGACAATAACAAATACCTAGGTGTCTGGTTAGACTGTAAACTCTCCTTCCAGACTCATATTAAGCATCTCCAATCCAAAATTAAATCTAGAATCAGCTTCCTATTTTGCAACAAAGCCTCCTTCATTCATGCTGCCAAACACACCCTTGTAAAACTGACTATCCTACCAATCCTTGACTTCGGCGATGTCATTTACAAAATAGCCTCCAACACTCTACTCAGCAAATCCGTTTTGTCACCAAAGCCCCATATACTACCCACCACTGCGACCTGTATGCTCTCGTTGGTTGGCCCTTGCTACATATTCGTCACCAAAACCACTGGCTCCAGGTCATCTATAAGTCTTTGCTAGGTAAAGCCCCGCCTTATCTCAGCTCACTGGTCACCATAGCAACACCCACCTGTAGCACGCGCTCCAGCAGGTATATTACAATGGTCATCCCCAAAGCCAACACCTCCTTTGGCTGTCTTTCCTTCCAGTTCTCTGCTGCCAATGACTGGAACGAATTGAAAAATCACTGAAGCTGGAGACTTACATCTCCCTCACTAACTTTAAGCATCAGCTGTCATTGCTGCCTTCCGATCACTGTACCCGTACACAGCCCATCTGTAAATAGCACACCCAACTACCTCATCCCCATATTGTTTTTTTTGTTGCACCCCAGTATCTCTACTTGTACATCATCATCTGCACATCTATCACTCCAGTGTTAATGCTAAGTTGTAATTATTTCCCCACTATGGCCTATTTATTGCCTTACCTCCCTAACCTTACTACATTTGCACACACCGTACATAGATTTTGCTATTGTGTTTTTGACTCTACGTTTGTTTATCCCATGTGTAACTCTGTTGTTGTTTTTGTCACACTGCTTTGCTTTATCTTGGCCAGGTTGCAGTTGTAAATGAAAACTTGTTCTCAACTGTTCTAACTGGTTAAATAAAGGTGAAATAAAAAAATATATATAAAAAATTCTAAAGATTTAAGTGCCTTTGAACGGGGTAAGGTGGTAGGTGCCAGGGGTATCAGTTTGTTTCAAGAACTGCAATAATGGCCTCCCGGGTGGTGCAGTGGTTAAGGGCGCTGTACTGCAGCGCCAGCTGTGCCACCAGAGACTCTGGGTTCATACCCCGACGAATTGAGGCTATTCTGAGGGCAAAAGGGGGTGCAACTCAATATTAGGAAGAAGCATCTAATGTTTTGACACTCAGTGTATATATATATACCATTCCACACATTTCTTGTCAACAAACTATAGTTTTGGCAAGTCGGTTAAGACATCTACTTTGTGCATGACACAAGTATTTTTTCCAACAGTTGTTTACACACAGATTGTTTCTCTTATGATTCACTCTATCACAATTCCAGTGGGTCAGAAGTTTGCATACACTAAGTTGTCTGTGCCTTTAAACAGCTTGGAAAATTCCAGAAAATTATGCGATGGCTTTAGAAGCTTCTGATAGGCTAATTGACATAATTTGAGTCAATTGGAGGTGGACCTGTGGATGCATTTCAAGACCTACCTTCAAACTCAGTCCCTCTTTGCTTGACGTCATGGGAAAATCAAAAGAAATCAGCCAAGACCTCAGAAAAAGATTGTAGACCTGCACAAGTCTGGTTCATCCTTGGGAGCTTTTTAAATGCCTGAAGGTACCACATTCATCTGTACAAACAATAGTACGCAAGTATAAACACCATGGGATGCGTTCTGTCTCCTAGAGATGAACATACTTTGGTGCGAAAAGTGTAAATCAATCCCAGAACAACAGCAAAGGACCCTGTGAAGATGCTGGAGGAAACAGGTACAAAAGTATCTATATCCACAGTAAAACGAGTCCTATATCGACATTACCTGAAAGGCCGCACAGCAAAGAAGAAGCCACTGCTCCATAACCGCCATCAAAAAGCCAGACTATTGTTTGGCCATAATGACCATCGTTATGTTTGCAGGAAAAAGGGGAACGCTTGCAAGCCGAAGAACACCATCCCAACCGTGAAGCACAGGGGTAGCAGCACCATGTTGAGGGGTCCTATGCTGCAGGAGGGACTGGTGCACTTCACAAAATAGATGGCATCATGAGGAAAGAAAACAATGTGGATATATTGAAGCAACATCTCAAGACATCAGTCAGGAAGTTAAAGCTTGTTCGCAAATGGGTCTTCCAAATGGACAATGACCCCAAGCATGCTTCCAAAGTTGTGGCAAAATGGCTTAAGGACAACAAAGTCAAGGTATTGGAGTGGCCAACACAAAGCCCTGACCTCTATCCTATAGAACATTTTTGGGCAGAACTGAAAAAGCGTGTGCGAGCAAGGAGGCCTACAAACCTGACTCAGTGACACCAGCTCTGTCAGGAGGAATGGGCCAATATTGTGGGAAGCATGTGGAAGGCTACCCAAAATGTTTTACCCAAATTAAAACATTTAAAGGCAATGCTACCAAATACTAATTGAGTGTTTGTAAACTTCTGACCCACTGGGGATGTGATGAAATAAATAAAAGTAAAATAATAAATAAATCATTCTCTCTACTATTATTCTGACATTTCACATTCTTAAAATAATGTGGTGATCCTAACTGACCTAAAACAAATAATTTTTACTAGGATTAAATGTCAGAAATTGTGAAAAACTGAGTTTTAATGTATTTGGCTAAAGTGTATGTAAACTTCTGACTACAACTGTGTGTGTGTGTGTGTGTGTGTGTGTGTGTGTGTGTGTGTGTGTGTGTGTGTGTGTGTGTGTGTGTGTGTGTGTGTGTGTGTGTGTGTGTGTGTGTGTGTGTGTGTGTGTGTGTGTGTGTGTGTTAAAATGTTGTCAAGCGCTTTGCATTGCATGTCTTTGTGACGACATGGCACAAAATGTCATGGTGTGTAATGAGACACAGTCCATGTCTCAAGACAAGTCTTAGAAATGTGTTTTAAGATGACTCAAGACATCTTGAGACACAGGGGATGGCTGGGTATGAATTTACTCTCAACAAATGTCAACCATTATGCATTTTGCTTTTAAAAATGATGTATCCTGATGATGACTTACCCACATATTACCAGGTAGAAGATGCTCTGACCATGAAGGACATGAAACACAACATTCTGGATGTCATGAGGAGCAGCAACATGCTCTCAATCACAGTTATGTGTTCCCTTCTGTGGTAAGTCCAAGCAGCTGAAGTCCTAAACAATATCAATGGCCCTGAAAACGACTTTGTTTGTGCCTGTTCATCATGCTCAATAGGCTCTGTATCTTTGATTTCCCTTCTCTGCAGGATGATAATCTCCTGTGGTTACTTTGCCCTGATTTTGAACACAAACAACCTCAATGGAAATCCCTATATCAACTGCTTCCTGTCTGGAGTTGTAGAAGTGCCCGCCTATTTCATCGCCCTGGTGCTTCTCAAATACTGTTCCAGACACTTCTGCCAGTCCTCCACTCTCTTCCTAGGTGGCACTGTTATTCTCTTCATTAACATTGTCCCAACAGGTAAAATTAATTGACAGTCTCAGAGGGAGTGTCATTTACAGATATTTATCACCCAGTTTACACCTGGCTGTCTCTCTATGTTTCAGATCTCCCAGGAGTGGCAATCTTTCTGGAGATGGTGGGGAAGTTTGCCATCACCGCAGCATTCTGTGTGGTGTACGCCGTCACGTCGGAGCTCTTCCCCACCGTGGGTAGGAACATGGCTATGGGGACGTGCTCCATGGCAGCACGCATAGTCACCATCCTCTCCCCCTTCATCATCTACCTCGGTAAAACCTGACTCATGGTCCCTTTCTTTGATCAGTGGAGATGAACAAGATTGACAATGTCTCTCACTGTGAATTTGCTTTGCTGATATTCAGACCCCTCCCTTGGTACTGAAAACGTCTTGATTTTGTTATTTGCAGGAAATTACTACAAGTACCTCCCATACATAGTTATTGGTAGCCTGGCAATATGTGGCGGTCTGTGCTGCTTCATTTTACCTGAGACATACGGGAGGGTGTTGCCAGAAACCATCTCACAGATGCAACAAATCAAAGGGTGAGTTTGACTGTCCGTCCTTCTTTATGTCCATCCGTATAAAATATGAATGAAGAATTGTTTCAAATACGTGTTTTTGTCTGTTCTACAGGTGTCGATGCAACACAGACCAAGATACCAAAAACATTGATAGCTCGGTGTTTCGGGAAGGAGTCTAAATTGTGAATCTTGTTCTACAATACAATTGTTTTCTCTTGGATGTGCATTACAACTACAAAACAGTATTCTGGTTTGAAATTATTAGCTATCTTTTACTTTATGAAATTGTACAGTGTATTCGGAAAGTATTCAGACCCATTGACATTTCCATATTTTGCTACATTACAGCCTGATTCTAAAATTGATTAAATATTTTTTTTTCTCTCATCAATCTACACACAACAACCCATAATGACAAGGCAAAAAGTTGTTGTTTTTTGTTGAAAAAGATATCAACATATACTGATATGATATCTACATAAGTATTCAGAACCTTTACACAGTACTATGTTGAAGCACCTTTGGCAGCGATTACAGCCGTGAGTCTTCTTGGGTATGATACTACAATCTTGGCACACCTGTATTTGGGGAGTTTCTCCCATTCTTCTCTGCAGATCCTCTCAAGATCTGTCAGGTTGAGCGTCGCTGCACGGCTATTTTCAGGTCTCTCCAGAGATGTTCGATCAGGTTCAAATCCGAGCTCTGGTTGGGCCACTCAAGGTCATTCCGAGACTTGTCCAGAAGCCACTCCTGCGTTATCATGGCTGTGTGCTTAGGGTCATTGTCCTTTTGGAAGGTGAACCTTCGCCCCAGTCTGAGGTCCTGAGCGCTTTGGCAAAGGTTATCATCAAGAATCTGTCTGTAATTTACTCTGTTCATCTTTCCCTTTAATCCTGACTAGTCTTCCAGTCCCTGCCGCTGAAAAACATCCCCACAACATGATGGTGCCACCACTATGCTTCACCGTAGGAATGGTGCCAAGTATCCTCCAGACGTGACTTTTGGCATTCAGGCCAAAGAGCTCAATCTTGGTTTCATCAGACCAGAGAATCTTGTTTGGTCTGAGAGTTCTTTAGGTGCCTTTTGGCAAACTCCAAGTGGTCTGTCATGTGCCTTTTTCTGAGGAGTGGCTTACCTCTGGCCACTCTACCATTAAAGCCTGATTGGTGGAATGCTGTAGAGATGATTGTCCTTCTGGAAGTTTCTCCCATCTCCACAGAGGAACTGGAGCTCTGTCAGAGTGGCCATCAGTCTGGCTGTGTTATCCAGCCTACGTTGTTTCGTTCTACCAGAGAGTTTTGGAACGGTTCTCCCTGAGACAATACCACAGATGCAGAAGCTTAGAGGGTAATTCATGTATTTCATGGGTGTTATAATAGTTAATAGCATATGGTAACGTTTCATAGCTTGTTCTTATGATGGCATAATGATAATAGCAACAATAATGAAAACAACAATGTTTATTAGTATCATAATTACAGCAATTATCATGAGGAATAGCATTAGAATTTTAATAGCAGTAGTATGAGTAGTAGGTTGCAAGTATACAGTGGGGAGATGTGATTTTCTGGATTTTTGTTTTAGATTCCGTCTCTCACAGTTGAAGTGTACATGTGATAAAAATTAGAGACCTCTACATGCTTTGTAAGTGGGAAAACCTGCAAAATCGGCAGTGTATCAAATACTTGTTCTCCCCACTGTATGTTGTATAATGTGCTACACTTGTACGCCTCTCATTTTGCAATAGGTTCGGAAGTAAGAAGAAAACTGCAAATACAAGTAACAATCGCATTGTAGAAAAAGAACAAAGATTTTAACTGACACACGTTGTTACTTCCCACAAGACACTGTACTGTATATCTCATATGTCATTGTTCATATATACTGAGTGTACAAAACACTAGGAAAATCTTCCTACTATTGAGTTGCACCCCCTTTTGCCCTCAAAGCAGCCTCAGTTTGTTGGGGTATGGACTACAATGTGTCGAAAGCGTTCCACAGAGATGCTGGCCCATGTTGACTCCATTGCTTCTGACTGTTGTGGTTGACTGGATGTCCTTTGGGTAGTGGACCATTCTTGACACACACAGGCAACTGTTGAGCTTAAAAAACCCAGCAGTGTTGCAGTTCTTGACACACTCAAATTGGTGTGGCTGGCAACAACTACCAAACCCCACTCACCCTCTGAATGGGCACTGTAAAATGGCACCGGAGCAGAAGGCAGACATTTTACGCACCCCCCAACCGATTGTGTTTTTAAATTTTTCATATGCATTGTTTGTAACTTATTTCTTTACTATTTTTGTACATAATATTGCCGCTACCGCCTCTTATGACCTAAAAGAACTTCTAGAAATCAGGACTGTGATTACTCACCACGGACTTGTAGAATCCTTTTTCTTATTTCATGACTCCGACGAGCCCGAGGCGGAGGATATACGGCTCCCTCGGGAACAGGCCCCGACCCCAGTGATCTGTGTGAAGAGGAGGCGGAGAAAGAGAGGCCGGAGGGCAGTTGAATAAACCCCCACTCCCCTCAATTCTGCTAGCAAACATGCAATCTTTGGACAATATAATGGACAAATTATTGGGAAGATTAAACTACCAACAGGACATTAAAAACTGTAACATCTTACGATGTACCGGCAGGATAGAACAGCGGCGTCTGGTAAGACAAGGGGCTGCGGACTATGAAGTCTCAAGCTATTGCTCGTCTGAGGTAAAGTTCCTCATGATAAGCTACAGACCCCGTTACCTACCAAGAGAGTTTTCATCTATATTCTTTGTAGCTGTTTACATACCACCGCATTCAGAGGCTGGCACTAAGATAGCATTGAATGAGAAACTTAAATCAGCTTTGCCAAATTTCTATCAGCATGTTAAATGTGCAACCAGAGGGAAAATAACTCTGGACCACCTATACTCCACACACAGAGATGCATACAAAGCTCTGCCTTGCCCTCCATTTAGCAAATATGACCATAATTTAATCCTCCTGATTCCTGCTTACAAGCAAAAAATTAAAGCAGGAAGCACCAGTGACTGGATTAATAAAAAAGTGATCAGATACAGGACTGTTTTGCAAGCACAGACTGGAATATGTTCCAGGATTCCTCCAATGGCATTGAGGAGTACACCACATCTGTCATTGGCTTCGATGACGTCATCCCCACAGTGACCGTACGTACATACCCCAACCAGAAGCCATGGATTACAGGCAGCATCCGCACTGAGCTAAAGGCTAGGACTCTAACCCAGAAGCTTATAACAAATCCGGCTATGCCCTCCGATGAACCATCAAACAGGCAAAGCGTAAATACAGGACTAATATCGAATCGTACTACACTGGCTCTGACGCTCGTCGGATGTAGCAGGGCCTGCAAAACATTACAGACTACAAAGGGAAGAACAGCCGAGCGCTACCCAGTGACACGAGCCTACCGGACGAACTAAACTACTTCTATGCTCGCTTCGAGGCAAATAACACTGAAACAGGCATGAGAGCACCAGCTATACCGGAAGACTGTATGAACACGCTCTCCGCAGCCGATGTGAGTAAGATCTTTAGACAGGTCAACATTCACAAGGCCGCAGTGCCAGATGGATTACCCGTGTACTGAGAGCATGCGCTGACCAACTAGCAGCTGACATTTTCAACCTCTCCCTGTCCGAGTCTGTATTATCAACATGTTTTTAAGCAGACCATCATAGTGCCTGTGCCCAAGAACACTAAGGTAACCTGCCTAAATGACTACCGACCTGTAGCACTCACGTCTGTAGCCATGAAGTACTTTGAAAGGCTGGTCATGTCTCACATCTACACCATCATCCCAGAAGCCCTAGACCCACTCCAATTTGCATGTCGCCCCAACAGATCCACAGATGCACTCCACATTGCCCTTTCCCACCTGGACAAAAGGAACACCTATGTGAGAATGCTATTCATTGACTACAACTCAGCATTCAACACCATAGTGCCCTCAAAGCTCATCAATAAGCTAAGGACCCTGGGACTAAACACCTTCCTCTGCAACTGGATCCTGGACTTCCTGACTGGCCACCCCAGGTGGGAAGGGTAGGTAACAACACATCCGCCAAGCTGATCCTCAACACAGGGGCCACTCAGGGGTGCATGCTCAGCCCCCCCCCTGATCACCGACAACAATGAGACAGCCTATAGGGAGGAGGTCAGAGACCTGGCCATGTGGTGCCAGGACAACAACCTCTCCCTCAACGTGATCAAGACAAAGAAGATGATTGTGGACTACAGGAAAAAGAGGACCGATCATGCCCCCATTCTCATCGATGGGGCTGCAGTGGAGCAGGTTGAGAGCTTCAAGTTCCTTGGCATCCACATCACCAACAAACTAACACGGTCCAAGCGCACCATGACAGTCATGAAGCGGCACGACAAAACATATTGGCATGGGTACTCAGATCCTCAAAAGGTTCTACAGCTGCACCATCGAGAGCATCCTCACTGGTTGCATCACTGCCTGATATGGCAACTGCTCTGCCTCCGACCGCAAGGCACTACAGAGGCTAGTGCGAACAGCTCAGTACATCACTGGGGACAAGCTTCCTGCCATCCAGGACCTATATTCCAGGCGGTGTCAGAGGAAGGCCCTAAAAACGGTCATAGACTCCAGCCTCCCTAGTCATAGACTATACTCCCTGCTAACACATGGCAAACGGTACCGGAGCGCCAAGTCTAGGTCCAAGAGGCTTCTAAACAGCTTTTACCTCCAAGCCATAAGACTCCTGAACATCTAGTCAAATGGCTATCCAGATAATTCGCATTGCACCCCCCCTCCCCTCTCCACACCACTTCCACTCTCTGTTGTCATCTATGCATAGTCACTTTAATTAACTCTACCTACATGTACATACTACCTCAACTAACTGGGGCCCCAGCACATTGACTCTGTACCAGCACCGCCCTGTAAATACTGTTATTTTTTACTGCTGCTCTTTAATTACTTGTGACTTTTATCTCTTATTCTTTTCCATATTATTTGAAACTGCACTGTCAGTTTGGGGCTCATAAGTAAGCATTTCACTGTGGAATTTGGCGCATGTGACGAATAAAATTTTATTTGATTGTCACACATACACAATCCAAGTCTCAGTTGTCTCAAGGCTTAAAAATCATTCTTTAACCTGTCTTCTCCCCTTCAACTACACTGATTGAAGTGGATTTAACAGGTGACGTCAATAAGGGATTATAGCTTTCACCTGGATTCACCTGGTCAGTCTATGTCATGGAAAGAGCAGGTGTTCCTAATGTTTTGTACACTCAGTGCATATACAGTGCCTTTGGAAAGTATTCAGGCCCCTTGAGTTTTTCAACATTTCGTTACATTACAGCCTTATTCTAAAACGGATTAAATAAATACAACTCCTTAGCAATCCACACACAATACCCCATGGTGATAAAGTGAAAATAGGTTTTATAAACTTTTGCAAATGCATTAAAAATGAAAAACAGAAATACCTTATTTACATAAGTATTCAGACTCTTTGCTATGAGACTTCCATTGATCATTTATTTATTTGTATTTAACCTTTACTTAACTTGGCAAGTCAGTTAAGAACAAATTATGTATTTACGATGACGGCCTACCGGGGAACAGTGGATTAACTGCATTGTTCAGGGGCAGAACAACAGATTTTTACCTTTTCACCTTTCGGTTACTGGCCCAACGCTCTGACCACTAGGCTACCTGCGACCACTAGGCTACCTGCCGTCCCATCATCCTTGAGATGTTCCTACAACTTGATTGGAGTCCATCTGTGGCAAATTCAATTGATTGGACATGATTTGAAAAGTCAAACACCTGTCTATATTAAGTTCCCACAGTTGACGGTGAATGTCAGAGCGAAAACCAAGCCATGAGGTTGAAGGAATTGTCCAAGACGGGATTGTGGTTCGAGGCACAGATCTGCGGAAGGGTACCAAAAAATGTCTGAATCATTGAAGGTCCCCAAGATCACAGTGGCCTCTATCATTCTTAAATGGAGGAAGTTTGGAACGACCAAGACCCTTCCTAGAGCTGGCCGCCCGGCCAAACTGAGCAATCAGGGGAGAAGGCCTTGGTCAGGGAGGTAACCAAGAACCTGATGGTCACTCTGACAGAGCTTTAGAGTTCCTCTGTGGAGATGGGAGAACTTTCCAGAAGGACAACCATCTCTGCAGCACTCCACCAATCAGGCTTTTATGTTAGAGTGGCCAGACGAAATCCACTCATCAGTAAAAGACACATGACAGTCCACTTGGAGTTTGCTAAAAGGCACCTAAAGTCTCTCAGACCAATAGAAACAAGATTGTCTGGTCTGATTAAACCAAGATTGAACTCTTCGGCCTGAATGCCAAGTGTCACATCTGGAGGAAACCTGGCACCATACCTATGGTGAAGCATGGTGGTGGCAGCATCATGCTGTGGGGATGTTTTTCAGCAGCAGGGACTAGGAGACTAGTCAGGATCGAGGCAAAGATGAAAGGAGTACAGAGAGATCATTGATGAAAACCTGCTCCAGAGCTCTCAGGACCTCAGACTGGGGTGAAGGTTCACCTCCCAACACGAATACGACCCTAAGCACACAGCCAAGACAATACAGGAGTGTCTCCGGGACAAGTCTCTGCATGTCCTTGAGTGGCCCAGCCCGAGCCGGGACTTGAACCTGATCAAACATCTCAGGAGAGACCTGAAAACAGCTGTGCAGCGACATTCCTAATCTAACCTGACTGAACTTGAGAGGATCTGCAGAGAAGAATGTCAGAACCTCAACAAATATAGGTGTGCCAAGCATGTAGTGTCATACCCAAAAAGACTTGAGGCTGTAATCACTGCCAAATGTGCTTAAACAAAGTACAGAGTGTATGGTCTGAATACCTATGTAAATGTGATGTTTCAGTTTTTTATACATTTGCTTAAATTTCTAATAACCTGTTTTTGCTTTTTCATCATGTGATCCACATTTTGTAAGGTTACAGCCTTATTCTAAAATGGTATTGTGTGTAGATTGATGATGGAGGGCAAAAAAACAATTTAATCGATTTTAGAATAAGGCTGTAACCTTACAAAATGTGGAAAAGGTCAAGGAGTCTGACTACTTTCCGAAGGCACTGAATTTGCAATATCCTTACATCTACATTTCCTGTGCGGATCAAATATACAGCTGGTTTTATAGAAGCAAAGAGTTTCCATCCCAGGGCCCTCCCCCCAACGGATCACAACAAAAAGTGAAAGTAAAACTGACTGCCATGAAAACACAGCGCAAGCCTGCTATCCTTGGGTCCCTCAATCTTTATTTATGTTAAGGATGTTTTCTGTATATTTATGGATGTATTCATTGAAATGCGTTTTACTATGGAATATGATCTTCTCACTGCATTGAAGGTGAGTTTGCATGTAGATGTCCAAGGATATGATACAACTATTACTTAGGCCTTAGGGATTGCCAAAGCAATGTTTTCACACAAGATTGGTCAACACATAGTTGTGTATTTCTGTTGTTCATGTAAGAATGTAATACTAAATTCACTCAAATGTGTGTGTTGGTAATAAAGCATTTATTGACTTGCTCCATGGTTTCATATAATCTGTTACCCACAATGTTATGTGAGAAAGTGGAAGTGAGGGACTGAAAGGAAAAATTAAATGCCCTTGACTCGTAGGCTTCTATGCTCTTTTTGAAACTCGTCCACCCATACCTTGAATTGCTGTACCACGTAAGCAGCATAGATTCATTCCGGCTGTTTATAACTGATCAATTTTGATGGACCTCTGTTTTAGAATGTATAGATGTGTGTGTGTGGGGGGGTGTCTGTGCTTGCGTACGTGTGTCCGTGCCTCTGTGCCTGTGTGTGTACAATTTGCAGATAAATGCGAATATCTTTAAAGAACATTTGTATTTCTGTTCTTTAATGTCTCTTTGGTGTCAGAGTTTGTGTATATTGGAGCCCTAGGCAAATTGTCACAGGTAGGGTTTAAGTGAAATGTGTCGGGTGCCATTTTATACATTTCCAAAGAATGGATTACATCACTGCTTCTCTTTCTTTCCTTGTGACATGTGATTGATACCACAACACAAGCTTTATTGGCACAAAAAAAATGCATCACTTCACACTTCAAAAGTTTGATAAAAGACCACAAGATGTCGCCAAGAGTATACTGCAAAAACATTGATTGCCCTAAAACGGGTTCATGCAGGGACAAGGAAACTCTCGTTATTCTCACAGTTTGTAACAATAAAGGTAAAAACTCATCTTTTAACCAGGTGTCATATGGTTTTTACTATGACAGTACTGTCAATGTCAAACAATGTGTATTTGCATGAGAGCTTTGTCACTAAGCCTAAAGGTAGTTAGAAATGACACGCTTGTCTTCAATGCACTGGTAGGCCTTTGTGCATGAAGGTCATTCTCTAGTATTAAACATGCTGAATCCTAAATAAAGGCCTATTGAATGTATCAAAGTTAGGATGATGATCTCTCATGCTATTTTCATGACAGAGCCAGAACAGATGTGTTTTTTATAGTGTTTTGGATGTGGAATGCTGCCAAGCAAGATGTTTTCTCTCTCAATTGTATGACAGTGATAGTGATCAAGGAAATTGTGACCAACTTGGTCAGAAAACACAATGCACCCAGACTTGTGAGCAGTGATGGAAAAAGTATCAAATTGTCATACTTGAGTAAAAGTAAAGATACATTAATAGAAAATGACTCAAATAAAAGTGAAGTAAAAATTTAGTAAAAAAAACGACTTGAGTAAAAGTCTACAAGTATTGTGTTTTAAATATACTTAACAATCAAAAGTAAATGTAGTTGCTAAAATATACTTAACTATCAAAAGTAAAAGTACGAATGATTTAAAATTCCTTATATTAAGCAAACAAAATGGCACAATTTAATAGTTTTTTTTATTTGCAGATAGCCAGGGTCACACTCATCATTTACAAACAAAGCATTTGTGTTTAGTGAGTCCACCAGATCAGAGGCAGTAAGGATGACCAGGGATGTTCTCTTGATAAGTGTGTGAATTGGTCCATTTTCTGTCCTGCTAAGCATTCAAAATTTAACAAGAACTTTTGGGTGTCAGGGAAAATATGTTGACTAAAAAGTACATCATTTTCTTTATGAATTCTAGTGAAGTAAAAGTTGTCAAAAATCTCAATTGTAAAAAGTAAAGTACAAATACCCCCAAAAACTACTTATGTAGTACTTTAAAGTATTTTTACTTAACTACTTTACACCACTGCTTATGAGCCAGAATTCCAAATAATGTGATGCCTAGTACTGGTGTAATCCTGATGTCAACAAGTATTCACCTCAAACAATTAACCTACAGAAAACAAACTACAGTGCTTAAATGCCCATTAATATTCACATTAAGGATCAAATCTTTCAAAAAAATCAGTTTTAATGCTGCTGATGCAGAGATAAGGGCATTTCTCTGGTACGTGTGTCAAGTCAGCCACCGGTATGTAGCCTAGTTCTTATGTAACCTGGTATTTGTCAATGTTGTGTATAGTGTAAATCGCAGTCATTGCAGTAATTATCTGACTTTGGTTTATTATATCAATTGGTGTGGTTGGTTCTAACGATGAACTTAGCCTTAAGATGCTTTTGGCATCTTAATTTGTCCAGGCCCTGGACAATTTCAACATGTGTGCACAGGTAATGGATGTGAACCCATGACAGGGCCCATAGTTTCCTATAAATGCTTCTCTCTTCTTCTCAGTGGTGACACTCCTCTTCTCAGTCACGACACTCCCTGGCCAGAGGCCCACACTGCAGCCCTAGGAAAAGTCACGTGATTTACAAGAAATCGGACCTGCAGCTCAGAGCAGCAGTCACAGCCTGCTACAGACAACAACAACTTTAGATGTCTGAGCTTGTCCACTGAGATTGTTTTATAGCAGCATCCTGTATGACGATTGTATTTTATTACTCTCAGTTCAACCTTCGATTTATCAAGTCAGAGGGAGAGTGAAGAAAAGTTCAAGGTTGTAATTTGGATACCTTGTATGATATCTTGCTTATACAAAAATAGTTTATTTGTGGTTTTGTCTTTCACTGCTCCTACTGTAACTCTTCATTCTGGTTTCTGCACGTGATTCTGATGTTTCAAGACTTAAGCATGTTAGACCAAAGACTGTAGGTAATTGTAGGAATTTCTGGTTTGAAATTGCCCTCTGCAGAGCTAGAGTTCTTTTGGTTGTTGAGCAAAGTGTATATGCAACATTGGCTAAATTGCCACAAGGATGGGGGGAATTTCCCACTTTGGGCAGCAAAACAGTACAACTCCTCCTCTTTCTCAATTTTAAAACAGAATGGGGTGTGTCTTTGGTGGTTTATCAATGTGTCATTCCGGTCATTCATGCCATGACCAAGGAAGTCAGTTCGTTAACTAATGCCCCAATCACGTGCTAGTCGGAACTGGTTAACTCAAAGATGTCCGACATGCTAACTGGTTGTAGTTATGCATGTGCCGTTATGCATGTGCCGAGTTCCCTAGTTCCGACTAGCACATGAACACGGTTTAAGCTAGCCACTTGTAGCTAGCCTGTAACTCCTCCTGTATGTTTTGGGATTTGTTTTTGTAAAAAAGCTATAAAGATTGGTAAAAAAAAAAGTCACTTCTGTAGCCAATTATCTTATTCATCCATTTTTTTCATTCTTAAAAGTCTCTTGAAGCACATGTGCGTCAATCTAAGAAACATATATTTTTTAAAGATATTACGTTTATTGCATAGGCTGGGTCTCAATCCATCGCATCCGCCTATGTCGCCCTTCCGCCCCTGTGGTGGAAGATGATCGAGCGACAGAGGTGTGTGTCAGACCATGAGACATCCTAAAAATGGGTCTTCTCACGAAAACGTCTACAGCGTTCGAACAGCCTATAAACTATTATGACCACTCTATGGAAAGGGGAGACTCTCACGAACAAGGTTGTTTTTTTCCCCTCATCAATCTACACACAATACCCCATCATGACAAAGCAAAAACAGGTTTTTATACATTTTAGCAAATGTGTCAAATAAAAAACTGAAATATCACATTTACATAAGTATTCAGACCCTTTATCCAGTACTTTGTTTAAGCACCTTTGGCAACGATTACAGCCTTGAGTCTTCTCGGGTATGACACTACGAGCTTGGCACACCTGTATGTGGGGAGTTTCTGCCATTATTCTCTGCAGATCCTCTCAAGCTCTGTCAGGTTGGATGGAGAGCGTCGCTGCACAGCTATTTTCCTGGCAGGTTTTCATCAAGGATCTCTCTGTACTTTGCTCTGTTCGTTTTTTTAATGATCCTGACTAGTCTCCCAGTCCTTGCTGCAGAAAAACATCACCACAGCATGATGCTCCCACCATCATGCTTTACCAAAGGGATGGCACCAGGTTTCCTCCAGATATGACTCTTGGCATTCAGGCCAAAGAGTTCAATCTTGGTTTAATCAGACCAGAGAATCTCGTTTATCATAGTCTGAGAGTCCTTAAGGTGCCTTTGTCATCCTCCAAGTGGGCTGTCATGTGCCTTTTACTGAGGAGTGGCTTCCGTCTGGCCACTCTACCATAAAGGCCTGATTGGTGGAGTGCTGCAGAGATGGTTGTCCTTCTGGAAGGTTCGCCTATCTCCACATCTATGGAGCTCTGTCAGAGTGACCATCGGGTGCTTGGTCAACTGCCTGACCAAGGCCCTTCTCCCCCGATTGCTCAGTTTGGACAGGCGGCCAGCTCTAGGAAGAGGTGGTTCCAAACCTTTTTGGTGGTTCCAAACCTTTTCCATTTAAGAATGATGGAGGCCACTGTGTTCTTGGGGACCTTCAATGCTGCAGACATGTTTTGATACCCTTCCCCAGATTTGTGCCTCAACATAATCCTGTCTCGGAGATCTACAGACAATTCCTTCGACCTCATGGCTTTGTTTTTGCTCTGACATGCACTGTCAACTGTGGGACCTTATATAGACAGGTGTGTTCCTATCCAAATCATGTCCAATCAATTGAATTTACCTCAGTCCAAGTTGTAGAAACATCTCAAGGATTATCATTGGAAACAGGCTGCACCTGAGCTCAATTTTGAGTCGCATAGCAAAGCGTGTGAATACTTATGTAAATAAGGTATTTCTGTTTTTATGTCTAAAAAAACTGTTTTAGCTTTGTCATTATGGGGTACAGTGTGTAGACTGATGAGGAGATTTTTTTGTTGATCCATTGTAGAATAAGGCTGTAACGTAACAAAATTTGGAAAAAGTCAAGGGGTCTGAATACTTTCCGAATGTACTGTAGTTTTGTGCCAACAAAAATAACAGGTTAAATATGTGTCCAAAAAAAGACAAATGAGCTTTTGTTAACTCCAAGATACGGTATAGGACAGACACTTCAAAACCGTGTTCTCTATTTATTTATTTATTTATTTATTTTTGACTATCTTTTTTTCCGTTTTTCCTCTGGATGAGCATTTTCCTGTTGGCTTATGGCCCATGAACAAAAATATAAAAGCAACATGCAACAATTTCAAAGATTTTACTGAGTTACAGTTCATGAGGAAATTACTCAATTGAAAAAAATTTATTCAGCCCAAATCTATTGATTTCACATGACTGAACTGTTGGTCAGAGTCTGATACCTTTAAAAAAAAGGTAAGGACGTGGATCAGTATCTGGTGTGACCACCACTTCCTTCCCATAGAGTTGGTACGGCTGTTGATTGTGGCCTGTGGAATGTTGTCCCACTCCTCTTCTGTGAGAAGTGCCTGGATATTGGCAGGAACTGGATAACGCTGTCATACATGGCAATCCAGAGCCACACAAACATGCTCAATGGGTGACATGTCTGGTGAGTATGCAGGCCATGGAATAACTAGGATGTTTCTGCTTCCAGGAATTGTGTACAGATCCTTGCTACATGGGGCTTTGCATTATCATGCTGAAACATGAGGGATGGCGGCGGATGAATGGCACGACAATGGGCCTCATGATCTCGTCACCCTATCTCTTTGCATTCAAATTGCCATCGATAAAATACTATTGTGTTCGTTGTCCATAGCTTATGCCTGCCCATATACCATAACTCCACCGCCCCCATGGGGCACTCTGTTCACAACATTGACATCACCATACCGCTTGCCCACACAAATTCATACACGCTGTCTTCCATCTGCCCGGTACAGTTGAAACCGGAATGGCCTTTTATTGTCCCCGGCACAAGGTGCACCTGTGTGATTATGCTATTTAATCAACTTTTTGATATGCAACACCTGTTAGGTGGATGGATTATCTTGTCAAAGGAGAAATGCTCACGAACATGGATATAACCAAATTTGTGTAAAACATTTTCTGGGAAGGCGTTCCACTAGATGTTGGAACATTAGTGCGCAGACTTGTTTCAATTCAGCTGCAAGGACAGTAGTGAGGTCGGGCACTGGTGTTGGGCAATTAGGCCAGGCTCACAGTCGGCATTACAATTCATCCCAAATGTATTTGATGGGTTGAGGTCAGGGCTCTGTCCAGTCAAGTTCTTTCCCACCGATCTCGACAAACCATTTCTGTATGGACCTCGCTTTGTGCATGGGGGCATTGTCATGCTGAAACAGGAAAGGGCCTGTTGCCACAAAGTTGGAAGCACAGAATCAAACCCCTTCACTGGAAGAGAGGGAGGGAGAATTAAGGCGCCTAGCCCGAACCATGAAAAACAGCCCAGGCCATTATTCCTCCTCCACCAAACATTACAGTGGGCACTATGCATTCGGGCAGGTAGCGTTCTCCTGGCATCCACCAAAACCAGATTTGTCCATCGGACTGCCAAATGGTGAAGCGTGATTCATCACTCCAGAGAAAGTGTTTCCATTGCTCAGGAGTCCAATGGCGGCGAGCTTTACACCACACAAGCCGACACTTGGCATTGTGCATGGTGATCTTAGGCTTGTGTGCGGCTGCTCAGCCACAGAAACTAATTTCATTAAGCTCCTGACAAACAGTTCTTGTGTTGACGTTGCTTCCAGAGGCAGTTTGGAACTTGGTAGTGAGTGTTGCAACCGAGGACAGGCGCTTTAGCACTCTGCGGTCCCATTCTGTGAGCTTGTGTGGCCTACCATTTCGCGCCAGAGCCGTTGTTTCTCCTAGACGTTACCACATCACAATAACAGCACTTAAAGTTCACCGGGGCAGCTCTAGCAGGGCAGGAATTTGACGAACTGACTTCTTGGAAAGGTGGCATGTTGAATGTCACTGAGCTCTTCAGTACAGGCCATTCTACTGCCAATGTTTGTCTATGGAGATTGCATGACTATGTGCTCGATTTTATACACCTGTCAGCAACGGGTGTGGCTGAAATAGCCGAATCCACAAATTTGAAGGGGTGTCCCCTTTTGGTCATTTAGTGTAGTGTAGTATAGCTAACCATGAGCTATCTAGCTAAATAACAATATTCCAACAGATGCAATGTACCTTGATTTATCCGTTGTTGTTTTTTTTATCAACCCACACCGTTCCACTACATGGTAGATGTCATGCCAGGCATTCCTGGTCTCTGTGTGTTTCGGAGAAGCTCTGGTATTTCTAGTAAATCAGCAGACAGACATAGGGAGGCTTAGAGCCTGAGTCACTCAGGGATCTCTTCCTCCTCAGCCATAGGGCCCTGGTCAGAAGTAGTGCCCTAAATAGGGTGCCAGTTGGGACGCACATACAACCGTGCCACATCAGATCACGTCAGATCATTCTGTTAGTCAGTATTCATACTTGTGTGTCGTGGGTGCATTGTTGTGTTGTGTTGTAGTGCATTAGTACCCTGAGTCATCATTGGGAGGAGTAGCTGCCAGTAGGTAGGTGTGTGTGCCTGCCCGGAGAAGGGTTTCCAGAGAAGCCAAACAAAAGCATCAAAGTCAAGTCTAAAGACACAGTAAACACAGAAACTAAACCTGAAAATCAACCTACCCAAGCCGGCCTCTATTATGTTGTTTTGTTTGGCCCTTGTTGTGATTCCTTGCATTCGTTTCAATCATTTTGCCTTGACACATCACATGTTATTAGTTTGACTATTCGTTTGAGCAGGTGTGTTTGAGGAGGGATTTAGTGGTAAAGGAAGGGATTTAAAGAGAGGGGTTTAAAGTGGTGGTGATGGTGTTATGTTCAACAAGATCATGCAACATCTCATCGACAGTAATATCACCACCATGCCACAATGATTATGGCACTTCCGTTGCTACATGTCCATCCAATTTGATTATAGGCCATAGTGTAATAATTAATCTATAATAGCAGAGTTTGCATAGACAGAACTGAGTTTAATAGGAATACATTTACATGTGTTCAAAAGGCATGCATATCAGCTGAGACTTGACTGTGACTCATAAATGCATTCCCATTGCTGAGCATTGGTATTCAGAATCACTGCCCTAAATTCGTCCTAATGCTCTCTACTCTACTTTATCTCTACCTATTGACATCCTGTCATTCAGAAAAGCCTGTGGATATTATCAATCCTGTTGGCTTTTTCACACTATCTAGCGCAAAGACAGGTGATAAAGCCAATGTGTGTTTGTCGAGTCTGCCTTTCCAGTAAAATTGACTTAATTTAAATGAAAGGCATTGGACATTGCCATATCCCCCTTCCTCCTCTTCACTCTTTTCCCAGGTGAGCAGAAAAACGTACCATCTGGTTATCTCTGATCATCTCTGATTATCATCAAACATCTGGGTTGTTGTTTCCTTCGTAACCCTTGGCTTTGATTGAGCGAGAACAAATGATAATTCATCACCTTGAAATACAATTCAAAATCCCATTGTTGATATTGTTCAAATAACAACCTCACCCTCAGTTTTGTTCCCATTCTGAGATTAGATATTTGCTCATTCAATTCAGAACCTGCACATACACACGTACACACACACACACACACACACACACACGAACACACTTATCACCTTTACTGTCGCTCGCTATGTTTGTTTCACCTGTGTCATTGAGAGTCTTCACCCTGATATCCTTGCCCCCCCCACCAAATAAGGACTATATGTTTTGTTTGTTAATGAGTGGCATGGGTGGTTAATATTTCAGCTCTCACCCTTTCTGTCACATGCTTTGTGTGCTTGATATGTGACAGTAGGAGTCAATATTACAGTACTAGACCTACGAAAACATTTACGTCAACACATTATGCTCTTACAGTCATAGATCATTTATATTCTCTCTGGGTAATGTTTGCCCTGGGTGGAGTCAGTATGTACAGCCATGCTGGGTCATTAGGGCTGAAAGTTTTTGGAAATACCAAACAGACTTTTCTCTCCACGTGATAAGGGAAGTTACCCATGCTGCTTTGTTGTGGTGAAGTTGTGTTGCCCGTCTCATTTCACAACCGTCAAAACAACTCATGTTCAACTTCTGCTTGTTCAGAAGCAATAAATCACCACTTTAAAGTGGTAAAGTGTATGTCTTCAACAAAATATGAAGGTGTATACTTTTATTCCTGACAATACGTCTTCAGGTCGGGTACTGTAATTGTCAACTAAGATACTGTTTATCTGTACCTGATACTGCAAGTGAAACCTGCTACCCAGACTACCACTTTGCTGGATAGCATCTTAATGATAACAGTAAAATGATCTCATTATAGACATGACGAATAGCCCCTTTGGTCAATGAGAAATACAGTCACATAGGTTAGAGGGTTCTTTTTTTTGTCATGGAAATTCTGTTCTTATGGGACAGCCTGTGTATCAGTTGGACATTATATGTACACTACAGTGTGTGTGGATTGGAAAGCACCTCTGTTTTTCATCTGTCACATGGTTTTGGTACACTCCCTCCTTTCCTCCCTCCCTCTCTTTGTGTGTTTGTGGTTACATATGAGCTACTGTGACAGAGCTTACTAGTTCTTTGCATGGGCAGGATGGATCATGGATTAAGTCTATTGTAATACACATGCTTGAAATAAGAAATTAAGCCGTGTAAAGGTTATGTATACAGATGATAATTAAGTGATAATGCCACAGAAGCCGGTGTTTGGAGCATATCGCTCACGTTTTCATTTTCAGAGTACAAACTCAACGGACTCTATGAAAGCTTACGCCAAGTTTATTATTCCCAGAGGGCCTATACAGCTGCATCAGACAAAGTTTCACCTGTGGTAGTATACATACCCCACTTTGGATGGAGTCTCCTCCTTATCACTAAACATTGCATTTTAATTGCTAGGCAGGGGGCTGAGTGATACGGGACTTAAACGGTTCCTCCCCTTTTTCTTAATTTAACCTTTATTTAACGAGGCCAGTCAGTTAATAACAAATTCTTATTTACAATGGCAGCCAGGGAACAGTGGGTTAACTGCCTTGTTCAGGGGCAGAACGACAGATGTGTACCTTGTCAGCTAGGTGATTTGATCTACCTTTTGGTTACTGGCCCAATGCCCTAAACACGAGGCTACCTGCCGGCCCTTATCAGTACTGCCACACGTGACCGTTTTCCCTGCACTCAGCCCCTCCCCAGCTTCCTTATGGCACCCCTCATGTCTCTTTAAAAACAAATGATTCATAATAGTTCAAGCTCAGAAACCAAACATATCAATATACAACATTGGCACGGGTGTTGTTAAGCCCTAAATGAAGTTGAGGGCTGGCAAACCGTGCCAATATATCCTCCAAACATAGGCTCCGAGAGTCTGAGAGACAGACAACAAGGTTTATACAAATCTCTGCTGTTGGCAGCTAAATGTTAGTCTAAAAGAAATGTCAGATAATGTCTAGATGCTTTTTATAGTCGAGATCAAGTTTATAAATTGCTTGGCTGGGCTGATGAGACAGTGGATGGCGCAGTCAAATAGAACAGAGTAAATAGGCATTATAATGTCATAGATTTAGCCAGTGGCAACTTGTCGATTAGACACCAGCTGGAATGCGTTTTTAACCAATCAGCATTCAGGATTGGACCCAGCCGTTGTATAATGTCTAACAATCCAAAATGCAATGTTGTCTTGTAACATCAAAGGGATACATACTTCCTCCTTGCTTTGCCATGGGTATATTGGAGATGCCCATCCTAAACTGCATACACTGGTTTCCATACCAATTTACTAATGCTGAGGGGTTCCTTATTTTTATATCTTCCCATGCAGAATAAAGTCTACAAGCTGAAACAAAATGTGTGGGAGACTTGTCCTCAAGGGCAAACTGAACCATAGGAATGCAGCTCCCTCTCAAAGACAGTGGTGGAGTTGTGATTTTTTTTAACCTTTATTTAACTAGGCAAGTCAATTAAGAACACATTCTTATTTTCAATGACGGCCTAGGAACAGTGGATTAACTGCCTTATTCAGGGACAGAACCGATGTTTACCTTGTCAGCTCAGGGACTCGATCTTGCAACCTTTCAGTGACTAGTCCAATGCTTTAACCACTTGGCTACCTGCCGCCCCAGAGTACAGTACCCGAGAAAATGACAAGTTAGGGAGAATGTTTCCGACATGAATCAGCTAAGCCACATGAACATTTAGAAACTAAGACCCAACTTATTGAGAAGCAGCTGAACATGCATGGAGCTTGAAGCCATATAATAAACTCAAATGACCAGGAAAAACTCAGGGCCCCATTTATAAGTATAAGTCAGGTCAAATTATGACGTTATGAAGGGAAACCGTATGGACTGTGAAAAAAACTGTAAAAGTATAGTTTTGATACCTCTAACACCAACTCCACTGCATGTATGGACAGCCGTTTTAACAAAAATGCATAGAATTTGATATCAATATTTCCCATAGGATTCAATGGAGAAACCAATTTTTGAAATTGCTAATTTAATTATTGAAAACAATACTGTGATCCTGTCTATGTAAAGCTGCTTTAACATACAGTGCATTCAGAAAGTATTCAGATCCCTTGACCTTTTTCCACATTTTGTTATGTTGCAGCCTTATTCTATAATGGATTCAATTAAACATGTTCCTCATTATTGTACACACAATCCCCCACAATGACAAAGTGAAAACAGGTTTTTAGAAAAACCCTTTGCTATGAGACTCAAAATTGAGCTCAGCTGCATCCTGTTTCCATTGATCATCCATCCATTGATGTTTCTAGAACTTGATAGGACTCCACCTGTGATAAATTCAATTGGTTGGGTATTATTTGGAAAGGCACACACCTGTCTATATAAGGTCCCACAGTTGACAGTGCATGTCAGAGCAAAAACTAATCCATGAGGTCGAAGAATTTGTCCATAGAGCTCTGCGACAGGATGGCGTCAAGGCACAGATTTGGGGAAGGGTACCAAAACATTTCTGCAGCCTTGAAGGTCCCCAAGAACACAGTTGCCTTCATCATTCTTAAATGGAAGCAGTTTGGAACCACCAAGACTCTTCCTAGAGCTGGCCGCCCGGCCAAACTGAGCAATCGGGGGAGAAGGGCCTTGGTGAGGGATGTAACCAAGAACCCGATGGTCACTCTGACAGAGCTCCAGAGTTCCTCGGTGGAGATGGGAGAACCTTCCAGAATGACAACCATCTCTGCAGCACTCCACCAATCAGGCCTTTATGGTAGAGTGGCCAGGCTGAAGCCACTCCTCAGTAAAATACAGATGACAGCCCGTGAGAAAACCAGATTCTCTGGTCTAATGAAACCAAGATTGAACTCTTTGGCATGAATGCCAAGCATCATGTCTGGAGGAAACCTAGCACCATGCTTTTGGTATGTTTTTCAGCTGCAGGGACTGGGAGACTAGTCGGGATTGAGGCAAAGATGAATGGAGCAAAGTACAGAGATACCCTTAATGAAAACCTGCTCCAGAGCGCTCAGGACGCCAGACTGAGGTGAAGGTTCACCTTCCAACAGGACAATGACCCTAAGCACACAGCCAAGACAACGCAGGAGTGGCTTCGGGAAAAGTCTTTGAATATCCTTGTGGTCCAGCCAGACACCCAGAATTGAACCCAATCGAACATCTCTAGAGAGACATGAAGATAGATCTGCAGCAATGCTCCTAATCCAACCTGACAGAGCTTGAGAGGATTTGCAGAGAAGAATGGGAGAAACTCCCCAAATACAGGTGTGCCAAGCTTGTTGCCTCATACCCAAGAAGACTCGAGGCTGTAAATGCTGCCAAATGTGCTTCAACAAGTACTGAGTAAAGGGTCTGAATACTTATGTAAATGTAATATTTCAGTTTTTTAAATTATTTTTGTATATACATTAGCAAAGAATTCTAAAAAACATTTTTTTTCTTTTACATTATGGGGTATTGTGTGTAGATTGATGAGGGGAAAAAACTATTTAACATTTTAGAATAAGGCTATAACGTAACAAAATGTGGATTAAGTCAAGGGATCTGAATACTTTCCGAATGCACTGTATATAATTACTGTACTGGTACTCCCTGTATATAACCATGTTATTTTCTACTCCTTGTTTTATTCTTGTGTCACTATTTCATTTATTTAGATTTTTTGGGACCTTATCTTTAGCTCTACATTGTTGGAAAAGGACCGGTAAGTAAGCATTTCACTGTTAGTCTACACCTGTTGTCCAGGAAGCATGTGAACAGTTGATTTGATTTGATGTATGGATAAGGCTCCTGTTGCCGTGCTAACAGTTGCCTGGAGAAAGTGTGGTGATTTCTCTGTACCAATTCCATCCTTGTCAAGTATTCTGGACAGGTCACTACTTATGAGGAAAATATCTCAAACTCCATTAGCATTATTGCACAAGTATTTGAATAAAAAATGAAATGTTTAAACAACTATACTCTATATCTAAATATTATTATGATTCTGTATTTCTAGACTAGCTCAAATTCAGCACAGTTCTTTCAGCTCCAGTTTTAGAATGTAGAACAAGATGGTTCAATACAGTCGTGGCCAAAAGTTTTGAGAATGACACAAATATTAATTTTCACAAAGTCTGCTGTGTCAGTTTGTATGATGGCAATTTGCATATACTCCAGAATGTTATGAAGAGTGATCAGATGAATTGCAATGAATTGCAAAGTCCCTTTTTGCCATGCAAATTTAACTGAATCCCCCCAAAAACATTTCCACTGCATTTCAGCACTGCCACAAAAGTACCAGCTGATTCTCTCGTTAACACAGGTGTGAGTGTTGACGAGGACAAGGCTGGAGATCACTCTGTCATGCTGATTGAGTTCGAATAACAGACTGGAAGCTTCAAAAGGAGGATGGTGCTTGGAATCATTGTTCTTCCTCTGTCAACATGGTTACCTGTAAGGAAACACGTGCCGTCATCATTGCTTTGCACAAAAAGGGCTTCACAGGCAAGGATATTGCTGCCAGTAAGATTGCACCTAAATCAGCCATTTATCGGATCATCAAGAACTTCAAGGAGAGCGGTTCAATTGTTGTGAAGAAGGCTTCAGGGCGCCCAAGAAAGTCCAGCAACCGCCAGGACCGTCTCCTAAAGTTGATTCAGCTGTTGGATCGGGGCACCACCAGTACAGAGCTTGCTCAGGAATGGCAGCAGGCAGGTGTGAGTGCATTTGCACGCACAGTGAGGCGAAGACTTTTGCAGGATAGCCTGGTGTCAAGAAGGGCAGCAAAGAAGCCACTTCTCTCCAGGAAAAACATCAGGGACAGACTGATATTCTGCAAAAGGTACAGTGATTTGATTGCTGAGGACTGGGGTAAAGTCATGTTCTCTGATGAATCCCCTTTCCGATTGTTTGGGGCATCTGGAAAAAAGCTTGTCCGGAGAAGACAAGGGGAGGGCTACCATCAGTGCTGTGTCATACCAACAGTAAAGCATCCTGAGACCATTCATGTGTGGGGTTGCTTCTCAGCCAAGGGAGTGGGCTCACTCACAATTTTACTTAAGAACACAGCCATGAATAAAGAATGGTACCAACACATCCTCCGAAATAAATTTCTCCCAACCATCCAGGAACAGTTTGGTGATGAACAATGCCTTTTCCAGCATGATGGAGCACCTTGCCATAAGGCAAAAGTGATAACTAAGAGGCTCGGGGAAGAAAAAAACATTGATATTTTGGGTCCATGACCAGGAAACTCCCCAAACCTTAATCCCATTGAGAAATTGTGGTCAATCCTCAAGAGGCGGGTGGACAAACAAAAACCCACAAATTCTGACAAACTCCAAGCATTGATTATGCAAGAATGGCCAGCCATCAGTCAGGATGTGGCCCAGAAGTTCATTGACAGCATGCTAAGGCAGATTGCAACGGTCTTGAAAAAGAAGGGTCAACACTGCAAATATTGACTCCTTGCATCAACTTCATATAATTGTCAATAAACACTTATGAAATGCTTATAATTATACTTCAGTATTCCACAGTAACATCTGACAAAAATATCTAAAGACACTGAAGCAGCAAACTTTGTGGATATTAATATTTGTGTCATTCACAAAACTTTTGGCCACGACTGTATAATACAATGGACAATAAAATGTATACCTTGTATTAAGTACACTGCGATGATTTAACAATCTACCGAAATAGGAAATTAGAACAATTATAAAACATGGATTGTCTCCACCCACCTGTTTATCTGCTTGCCTGCCTTGACTCTGAACCCACCCGCCTGACATACTGCCTGCCCTGACCTTGAACCTGCCTGCCACTCTGTACCTCCTGGACTCTGACCTTGTTATGATCTTTTGCCTGTCCACGACCATTCTCTTGCCTGCCCCTTGGATTACAATAAATATCAGAGACTCTAACCATCTGCCTCCAGTGTCTGCATCTGGGTCTCGCCCTGTGCCCTTATAGCTTCTGTGCCCTTATAGCTTCTGTGCCCTTATAGCTTCTGTGGAAAGCAGTTGCAAAAGTAGTTTGACCCGTTTCCGAGAAACGTTTACAAACCTGACATATTCAACAGTGTTTTATATGCTTGAGTCTGAGAAAGTAATTCCTCTCTAATTTATATAGTAGTGTAGTTGAAAAACAGCTGGGAATAATCATGTGATTTACACACAATGCTGTGTTAAATCCCCTTCACCATTAAAAAAAAAACTTTTATGCTCTGTTAAAAGCCCTGCCACTTTGAAGAATGGCAATAAGACTCCCTTCAAAACCAATCTGTTTCCAATAAAGTGTTATTCTACAATTATTACATTGTAATTTACAATGTTACTATAGACTTGCATCAGGCTGTTGCCTGTTGCGCAGTGATGCATTGGACATTGTCAGCTCCCCATGTCTTAGATAGCTAACTCATCCGGTTATATAGGCTGTTCTCCCCTCATCAAAACCTCTCTAAAAGTATGTCATGTCAGATATAAATATTTTTAGATATTAAGTATAGGATACAATATATGAACTATACAGTATACACACAACTCACAATAGGTTGGCATTTAATTTAATTTGTACAAACAAAAAAAACAATGATATAAAATATATATACAAATATACACAAAATGACATCTTTAACACCTTTCACCAAATGAACAGACATTTTCTCAAAATAGTTTGTTATGAATGATTATCGTCCGGGAATATACTGCTGTATACCATATAGTGTGTAAATAACGGAACATTTTGTCACAGTGAAACAGAAAAACCTGATGTTGCTCATCCAAGCGGAGAGTTGATGTGATGTTTTGGCAACGGGCTAGGTGCCATCATATCAACTGTGGATCTTGTAAATGAGCTATTCATACTGAGTACAATACAGCTATAAGCACGATTTAACAAAGAGTGGAAACACAGTAGAGAGTACCAGACAAACTTCCTTTCAAAAATGCTACCAAAGGTTTTAGAGATCCTCCAACTGTCACAGAGCAGCATTCGTCAAATGCCAAAGATGGTGTAGCTTGAGGTCATGACTTCAAGAAAAAGTCAGGAATGAAGTCTTTTGCTTCTGTTCAGGGTCTGAGAGAGCGGGCCTCAGAGTGGGCATGTGATCTGTTGGGGATAACTGGATGTGTTGTTGTTCAGTGACCAGTAGTCGGTGTAAGGGTGGATGTCGTCAATGATCGGTAGTCCTGAGATGAGTTCTGTGTACAGCCGCAGCTCTATTTCCGCCCCTGTCAGACGAACAAAACAAAGGAGGTCAGTGATGCAAGAGAATCACAGCTGAAAGATGGTACAGACTTTGTCTTATGCAATATTGACAGCGGCCTTGTTAGATGATTTTTGATGCAATGGTAAAAACTGAAGCTTAGGCTCTGGTCAAATCATTCACTTCTATGTCTGCCATCTATTTACCATATATACATTATCATGTTTCACACCTTATGCACATGAGAAGGAAACATTATTGATTGAAGCACTGTCCTCAATCGTCTCAGTGTTTTACATGTGACAGATTTGTTTAACAAATATGTTTACAATGGCCTACAGAATCCAGAGTTTTCCTATTCATTTTCCTGTTTGTAGTCTTTCATTTTGACTAACAAATGTTTTACTAAGACAATGCATGGAGACAGGACGAAATCCTGCCGTTGAATACTACAGAATAATTAACAGCCTGATTCCATCTAGCATAATTTATTTACCTGAGTTATCACTCCATTGGCTCTCTGGACTGTGGTAAGACTCTGCAGTGTCGAAGGACTCTGAGGTGTCTACTTCATTGCTCAGGAACCCCTTGTCGTTTACACTGCCTTGCTCCCAATGCTGTGTTATCTAAATGAGCAGAACACAGGTGATGAGCCTGGTTGAATTTTTGTTAGGTTTAACTGTGTTAGAATTTCTAATATTCAATACAGAATATCTGGCAAACATGGATTATTCCTGATAATTAAAAAAGCACACTGAACTTGTAGTGGTAGAGACAAACTTACCTCCATAAGGGTTTCTTGGTGACTGTCTTCATAGTCTGTAAAGTTGAAGAAGGGCAATTGGCATGAGCATTGTGCAAACCTCAATTACATTCGCAGCCCACACAGCTCAAACTCAAACACAAAGAGTTTAGTCAAACCCAAGCATCTAGCAAGGTTAATCTTACCTGTGGGGTGGTCTGGTGACACTTGGAAAGATGTGTAGAAGTTGTTGGTGCTGTCTGGGCCTATTTCCACACTGGTGGAACACTCTGGAGCAAATGTGAAATCATCTAGGTTGTCTGTGCTGTCTACTATGCTTTCCTGTGTCATACTGTCCTCCTGCGGGTGTGTGTTGGTATTGAGGTCCTCTGGGCAAATGGTTTCGCTGTACGCCATTCCATCTGTCTTGATCTGTGACCCCTAGAAGAGACAATAGCAAAACATGAAGTAAGATTATAATGTTCATCTCTGTTGACACTGGCTTGGATACAGCCAGCCGAAATAGACATGCACAGGTCTTTAAAATAGCAGAGGGAATACATTACTACAATGATGATAGGGATTCTAAAGTGGGTTGAAGGGGTTCTAAAGTGGGTTGAAGGGATTCTAAAGTGGGTTGAAGGGATTCTAAAGTGGGTTGAAGGGATTCTAAAGTGGGTTGAAGGGATTCTAAAGCGGGTTGCAGTTAAAAAAAGGAATATAACCTTACCTTGTTATTTTTCTTTACAGTGTTTGCTTTTGACCTCTTGTTATTTGGCTTGGAGTGGACGTTCTTCATCTTGTAGACACGCACCGCTCCACTCCCTCTGTTGATGCTTTTGTCTTTCACTTCCTCTATGTCAGGAAGGGAGTTCATTGCACAGCGGAAATTAGCCTTCCATGTCTTAGGGTCCGGTGTAGTCTCGCCTTGTATGAATTTCCCTGCATCCACAGACAAGTGACATCATTGTTATTACGATGCAGTAAGTATATTGAAAAACCTTACGGTGCTGAAGTGCATATTGCGCAGAGCATATGGTGCATCTAGGTGAAATGACATTTTATTATGAGAGGGGCTATAGTAGGTAGTCTAGGTATGTGTTATTTGCTCACCTGTGTGCATGGCCCATTGCTTGAACAGACATGCGTCCTTGTTCAAGTCCCATCCATGACGTGCAGCATGCTTCCATGGGATGGAGAAAATCTTATTGTCCTGGACAAAAACCACAAAGCAATGGGTTTCAAATGAGCACCTCCTATCTGTCACCTCAGCTTCTCCTCTACATGCTTGGTTTTGAGTAGTCCTTCTCATGGGTAATAGTGCTTAATATGCTTGGAGCTGTCAATGTCTGGACTAAGTTCTCTTCTTACAATGAGTGTCCGCCACTGCAATGTTTCAGGGAGTATTTGTTTCCTTTGTACATAAAAATGCATTAGATGAGTCTGATGAGTCTTACCTTGTCCACCCACACCAATCCACTGATGGTGTTGGACTCAATCTTTTCCTCCAACCAAGGTCTCATTCTCATCCTAGACACAGGCATGGTTCCTGGGAGAGCAAGGAGAATAGATTAGCTGAGTTTTAGCCACATGGAATGTGAGGTAGATGTACAAGCATGTTACTCAGGCCCTCCCACTACCCTTCTCAGTTTAGTGCAGATGTTTAGTCCAGTGAAGCTCATGACCTAGCCTTGGCAGACTATAGTCTGAGATTAATGTGCATTCCCAGTAAACACTCCTATCCCCCTTGGACCAGCTCATACATAAAGCATCCTCCATTCAGGCTGCAAAGGCATCATTTCTTTCCGTAGCTATCATTAATGGCGAGCTGCCAGAAAATATGTGTACTGTCTTAAAACACAATTTTCCATTAACATTTCGTGCTTTCGAACAATTTAGGATGTTGAACAACGCGTTCAGCGAACGGTGTACAACATCCTAAATTGCCCGAAAATACGAAAATGGTGGTGGCAAATTGTGTTTTATGATTTTATTAAGACAGTACACATATTTTTCGGGAGTTCGCCATTAAAGATAGTTAAGGAGGGGAATTGTGCCTTTACAGTCTGAATGGAGGATGCTTTAAGTACGAGCCGGTCCAGGAGAAGCACGAGTGTAGTATCGGGAATGCACATCAATTCTAGACGATATGCAGCTCTAGCGCCCACTATCGGATGCCTAGTCTCGTCATGACCAGGAAGTGTTATGTAGCCATGACCATTGTCAACGACTGTCAAATTACTGGACTATCCAAATCAGTGAAAGAAAGCAGTACTAGTATTTCTGTCGTGTGCATTTAATAGGACTACATTGAACGTCTTTAAAAGTATTTTTCGTTGTCTTATTCAAGCAGATAAAGAGTTTGGTTATATCTAGTGCATCCCAGGTTAAATGGAGCAGGTTCTTTAGAAGTGCTTAAAAAGAACACGATGGACATATTCAACAAATAACATGTACACTCTGATCGTGCATTGAGCAAGCGAACGGATTTAAACCAATGCATTACAGTGCCTAGATACGTTACAAACAGTGTTACACCTAGACCTACTTAAAACGTGCAATTATTTATATTTTAACTAGAACTCTTGAAAAGTCATAATATACTACTGCAATGTTGTATTAGCTACTTGCATTACTTCGGCTAGGTTAATTCACCAACAGATTGACCGTACCGCCACAACCCTTTGCTTCAAGGCGCGTTCGTGTCAGTGTAATATTATCTGTCAAAATATGTGGACTATGCCCAATGACAAGATGCACGCTGCTGCACACACGTAAAAACAAATGCGAGTCCCTATTTTTTTTTTATGCCTACAGGCCTACTATAAATACAAACTATATTGTCTATAAATATGTACAAAGAGAGCTATGAACACAGTTTATATGTGGCCTAGTAGTGCATGCAAAAATAAAATAAAATCACTTACAGCTGCAATATGATGTCGCTTAATCAGATTGATTAGAAATGTAGCCTAAAAGCAGGTATTCTCTTTTGTAAAGATGGAGCGAGAAGTTGTTCCTCTGTTATTCCTTGTAATATCCACTCTGGTCTTCATTGACAGTGTGTACACTCTGCTGAAGGAACAATGGTTTTTATACAGAGATGCTGGGACTTCCCCACTTAGTAGCATGCATACGGTTTTGGCAGCAGTCCGCATCTGCGCCGAATGTCACAACAAGGACGGCGCGCTCAAACTACAGGCAACCTGATTTCCGAGAAATCATGCCGTTGTGAGCGAAGCTATGATAGTCATGATAAGGCGTGAACAGACCCAATAAAGTAGCTATGCATGTTGATCGTAGCAGTATAACGAAGTATAATTTACAATATCTAGGCTTTTTTATTTCTTATTGTTTTCAGTGAAAATGTTAAATTCTGCATGACTATTGATAGTTTATTAATTTAACTTGTGTTTATAGAATATATAGAGATGATGCATAGTAAACAGGCTATCTTATCAGTTAAGTAATCCTCCCACACATATTCCTATAAATTAATTTAATTATATTAGAGAAAACGATTCCATGATGTAATTGCATAACTATGCCAAATACAACCAGTGGGTTGTATTTCTATTCTATTATTGGTGCAATTATGTCCCGCCAAGCATCAAAAGCCCAGGCATAATCAAGCCCTTTTAAATAAATCGCAATCGAACTGAGAAGTCGCGCTTTTCCAGGAAATGGTGTAGGTATTAAAAGCACCGACAGGGGAAGTGTTGACTTGTTCAGTTGTTACAGGGTGCCACAGACTCTAGTCAGACTTCATGTAAATCACTGCTGACACGAGCTGCTTGTTTACAAAAGAAAGCACTTATACCAATTGCCAAATGCTACAAAGTTAAGCAATCATGTTATGTATTACTATTCAAGAATCGCCAAAGTTCGAATGTTAACAGCATGAAACTGCCATGCACTTTATTATAAGGAATTGGAGTGATCTGCTTTAATCTCAATGGTCTCATATTGCATAAATACAGAAACGCGTATTTAACAGTGTTCTGATTTACAGTGCAGAGGTTAATCCGCCAGGAAACCCTTCGTCAAGCTGGAAAACGTCCAAAAATCTGCCAGGAAAACGTCACCCATCTTTTTCCATAAAATGACTGTTGTGTTTGAGCTCGGAGCGCGCGGGGGAGTTGTGTAATACAGTGTGTGGGTGTGTCCCAGTCCAATGAGGAAAAGCAGGGTATTTTCCTGCTGCGGAGTTTTTGCTCCGTTCAAAAAGCCCAGGGTTTTCCCAATAGAAAAAAAGGATATCTCTCTTTTAATGGTGGTCAATATTATTTGCCCTTTACACAAATAATTTGGATTACCACCAACTCAATGTGTGTATAATTAACTATTTGGTATATCTTATCCAGGAGGCTTCTCACATGCAATGGGTAGCCTAGTACTTCAATATGTTTTACATGGTTGCTAAATCCCAACCTGGATGCTTTGTAAGGCATCCCTTGCATTTGTATAGTGCTTTCATTTCACTACTTCTCAAATTGCAACTCACCACAAATCTGTCTGAAGAGGAAATATAGACAGCAAACTTCTTCACGTCTTTAATTGCAACTCTTTTGAGGGCATGGGCATATAATGCATTAATACAATTTTTGGTTGATTCATTTAAAGGCCTTGCGAAGCGTCCAGTATGTCTATAGAGCTCGCCAGCTTGTAGTCCGAAAAACCGGAAATGAACACCTCTGGTTCCTTCAGCCATTCCAATGGGGGAAATTAATGGGGAAAGAGTAGAGGTTTGGTAATAAACACCGAATTTATGGTCTGAGGTCAACACAGGCTTATATTTTTTTGTTCTATGAAATAACATCAGTCAGTTAACATGACCTTTATGAATTATGAAGCTTTTTTGTTCTTTGTGTGCTTATTTTGATTACTTAAATGCTTCAAAAAATTTGTTTTTTTAAAGTGACTGACTTTTAAATCAGTCACAGAATATGTATCAGAAATCTACACTGACGCCCCTGGGTCTTTATAAACCAAAAACTCACATGACATGTCTGAACAGATCAGATGTATAATATAATACATGTCTGAATGTTAAACTGATGAGGAAAAAGTAGCCTCCATGCCATGCTTTGGAGATGAAGGAACTGAGAATAATGAATAGTCTGTTTGCAAGGAGAAATTCCCTCAAATGGGCATCTAAAGCTCTTCCTACAGAGGTCATACTACTAGAGTGAGTACATATACTGTATTGTCCCTGTCTGTCCTGCCTGTCTGGCTGTCTTCAGTGGAGGACAAAAAAAAGAAGTAATATCTACCCTGCTCCAGAGATGTCCACCCTGACACCATCCAGAGGGTCAATGCCAGCCTGTCTCAGACGGTGTGATATGCCCAAATCTACTCCTGGCCCACCATCCCATCTTCAGCCTGAACTGTCTTTAAAACAATGTATACCTGTGCAAAGAGGCAGTCCCCACCTTAAACGATGTTGCTGGTTAGTTTTGGTTAGCCTCCCTACTCCCATCACCAGGACAGGCCTGGGACACTCCTGCACACTATGGCAGACCCAACCATGCAACAAGAGCTACACCAAGGCCTCCTGGGCACACCCAGAATGAAGCATTGGCAGCCACTCTGATCCCCTGCAGCAGCTCCACTCATTTGGCAGGTGCTTCATCAGGGTGGACTGAAATCTGCCAACACTGCTCTCCCAGTTCCCGCTCTAGCCACTGCATCCAGCGACTTGAGGGAGGTCTGTAAAGTGTTCAGTCTGCTCTGCTCTCATGTGGTTGACCAGGGACCTTGGCAAAGTCCCAGTTCACTCAACAAATAGCTGCAGATAACCCTATGCCTGTTAGCTCTTATGGGACTGAGCTGGGGGCTTAGGCTAATGCACCTGCATGCGCAAACTATTGTTTCAAAATGGACACAATTGATGTTTGGATACAGGACTCGTGTCCTGACATTCTGGTTCTTTCAGAAACATGGTTAAAGGGTTATGTATCTGATAAAGACGTTGAAGTAAATTATTATAATGTATTTAGATGTGACAGATTACAGAAAGGGGGTGTAGTGGCCGTATGCAGTACCAGTCAAACGTTTTGACACACCTACTCATTCAAGGGTTTTCTTTATTTTTACTCTTTTCTACATTGTATAGTATTAGTGAAGACATGAAAACTATGAAATAACACAAAAGTGTTAAACAAATCAAAATATATTTTTTATTCTTCAAAGTAGCCACCTTTTGCCTTGATGACAGCTTTGCACACTCTTGGCATTCTCTCAACTAGCTTCATCTGGAATGCTTTCCCAGCAGTCTTGAAGGAGCTCCCACATATGCTGACCATTTGCTGGCTGCTTTTTCTTCACTCTGCAGTCATAGCATCCCAAACCAGCTCAATTGGGTTGAAGTGGGATGATTGTGGAGGCCAGGTCATCTGATGCAGCACTCCATCACGCTCCTTGGTCAAATAGCCCTTACACAGCCTGGAGGTGTGTTTTGGGTCATTGTCCTGTTGAAAAACAAATGATAGTCCCACTTAGCTCAAACCAGTTGGGATGGCTTATCACTGCAGAATGCTGTGGTAAATAGGGCTATTTTCTGTATACATTACAACCCCTACCTTGTTACAACACAACTGATTGGTTCAAACACATTTAAGAAGGAAAGACACTCCACAAAATAACTTTTAACAAGTCACAGCTGTTAATTGAAATGCATTCTAAAGTGACTACCTCATGAAGCTGGTTGAGAGAATGCCATGAGTGTGCAAATCTGTCATCAAGCCAAAGAGTGGCTACTTTGAAGAATCTCAAGTATATATCGGTTTGTTTAACACTTGTTTGGTTACTACATGATTCCTTATGTGTTATTTCATAGTTTTGATGTCTTCACTATTATTCTACAATGTAGAAAATATAAAAATTAAGAAAATCCCTTGAATGAGTGTAAGGGTTTTCCTGTGGTGAAGGAGAAGCGGACCAAAATGCAGCGTGGTGGTTATTCATGTTCTTTAATAAAGGAACTAGACATGAAATAACTAACAAAACAATAAATGTGCGAAAACCTAAACAGTCCTATCTGGTGCAAACACAGAGACAGGAACAATCACCCACAAACACACAGTGAAACCCAGGCTACCTAAGTATGATTCTCAATCAGAGACAACTAATGACACCTGCCTCTGATTGAGAACCATACTAGGCCGAAACATAGAAATACCCAAAACCTAGAAAAACAAACATAGACTGCCCACCCAACTCACGCCCTGACCATACTAAATAAATACAAAACAAAGGAAATAAAGGTCAGAACGTGACAATGAGTAGGTGTTTCCAAACTTTTGACGGCATCCAAATCTTTGCATTTTTGAGTACCCGATAAATGTTAGCTCTTGGTTGTAAATGTGTCCATAAACCAGAATACACATGTATTTATTGCTGGGATTTACCTACCCCCTGCTGCCATGATGGATGTTATTGGTGCTAATTCCAAGTGTTTAACACCTTTTCTGTCCTCGGAGTTGGTCATTTTAGGGGATTTGAATCTGGATTGGCTATCATTGGCCTCAAATCAATTTAAGAGTGTATGCATTGATTTTAAACTAACTCAACTGATCTCAAAACCCACATAGCTAAATATGAAAAACCCTGGTAACTCCTCATTCATTGATTTCATTATATCACAACTCAGGATATGAGCCAGATGCAGACACGGGAGGCAGATAGTACCATTCACAGATGATGTTTTTATAAACACAGGGCAGGAAAAGGGCAAGTCGAGGGCAGACAGAGGTTCATGATCGGGTCAGAATCAAGCAGGTACAGGACGGCAGGCAGGCTCGGGGTCAGGAAACAGGAGACAAAGGGCTGTGAGACACCAGTTTAATCTTAGACACGTGAAAAGTGGGATGTATGCAGAGGGTACGGGTCAACAGAAGATGAACCGAATAAGATCCTTAGCCCTAAGGATCTTTGAGATGGGAAAGGGACGATAAAACAGGGGGACAGTTTGCGGGACTCTACCCGGAGGGGCAGATGCCGAGTGGACAGGCGAGAACGGGGAGCCGGGGTCCGGTGGCGGTCCGCCTGTCGTCGATACCTGGAGGTGGTCTTGAGAAGAGCCAACCGGGCTCTCTTCCAGGTATGACGACAGCGGCGGACGAACATCTGGGCCGAGGGTTTGCTTACCTTAAAACTAACAGGTCTGTGAGAGCCGGAATTCTTACTGTTTGGTAGGTGATCAAATACTTATGTCATGCAATCAAATGCAAATTGATTACTTAAAAATCATACAATGTGATTTTCTGTATTTTTGCTTTAGATTCCGTCTCTCACCGTTGAAGTGTACCTATGATAACAATTAGAGACCTCTACATGCTCTGTAAGTAGGAAAACCTGCAAAATCAGCAGTGTATCAAATACTTGTTCTCCCCACTGTATATCTCTGACTCCCGGGAGGCTTTTTATTTGCGAGAAACTGTGGTTTAATTGACCCTGGTCAGTCAATCGACTGATATTTCCTCTGCCAGCCTCGAGCTGACTCAACGTCAACTTCTATTAACATTTAATTTCAATAATTGACGTCTGTGATGTGCAAGATGCCTTGCTTAAGATTGATGTAAAAAATAAATCCACTGGGACTGATATGCTTGATCCATTTTTGCTGCAGCTCTCTGCCCCCCTGATTGCTGAATCATTAACCCATATTTTAACCTGACGATTATATCTGGTACTATCCCTAAGGTTTGGAAATCTGCCCATGTACTCTCCCTTGACAAAGGTGGTGACTCTTCTGACCTAAATAATTATCATCCTATTTCTAAACTTTCTCGTCTGGCTAAAATATTACAATCCTTAATCAATTCTCAGCTAAGATCTTTCTTATCTTTGAAATGTATTCTAAATGTACATCAGTCAGATTTTAGACCAGGCACTATGTCTGCTGCATCCCTAGTTATAAATTATTTGATTAACTGTATAGTAAAAGGCATACCCTTTCATTATCCTGTCCTTGACATTCAATACTGTTGATCACGATTCAATACTGATTCAATACTGTTGATCTGACTGACCTCTAATTCAGAGGCTTTCCTCAATTGGCTTAGACCGGGCTGTAACTGATTTAAAAATTACTTGACAGATATAACTCGATGTGTATCTGCTGATGGTGTTAAATCAGGTTTCCTGGATATTATGAAAGGTGTCCCGCAGAGGTCGATTCTGGGTCCTGTGCTTTTTACATCAACAATATCGACTTGTCTGTAAAAAAAAAACTAACCTGCACTTGTATGCTGATGGTACTGTTGTGTATTCTATTACGGTAAGGACTGGCGCTGGAGACGAGAAGCAAGTACAGGGAGTGAACATTTAATGGAAAACAGACATCATACAAAACAAGAATAGCGTCTGGACGGGGGGAACGAAACGATATGATGGCAATAATGCTGACACGGGGAACCAACTCAGGAACAGACAGATTTAGAGGGGCAATCAGCAAAGTGAAGGAGTCCAGGTAAGTCCAATGAGCTCTGGTGCGTGTAAAGATGGTGACAGGTGTGCGTAATGATGGCCAGCCTGGCTCCCTTGAGTACCAGAGAGGGGAAGCGGGATCAGGCATGACAGTACCCCCCCCCCCCTCTAGGGGTGCCACCTGGCGTCCCAGCTGGGCGAGCCTGGCGGGCCGAGGCATGGCGCTGGACTAGCTAGCTGAGGCGTTGAAGCTCGACGAGCCGGCTGAGGAATGGGAGCCAACGAGCTGGCTGAGACGTGAGAGCCTGATGAGACGGCTGAAGCATGGGAGCCTGATGATCCGGCTAAGGCATGAAAGCCTAATGATCCCGTTGAGGCGTGGGAGCCTGACGAGCCGGCTGAAGCATGGGAGCCTGATGGGCCGGCTGAGGCATGACGTGGGATGGGAGCCTGATGAGCTGGCTGTGGCGTGGAAGCCCGATGAGCCAGCTGAGGCACAGCCGGTTCCATCCGCGGCAGCACCCGGACACAACGTCACCACCAAAAACAAAAAAACAAGAACTCACTGATGCTTCAAATAATGGTGTCAGCATTCTGTAAGGACCGACGCTGGAGACGAGATGCAAGTACATGGAGTGAACATTTAATGGAAAACGGCCATCACACAAAACAAGAACAGCATCTGGACGGGGGGAACAAAATGATATGATAACAATAATGCTGACACGGGGAACCACCTGAGGAACAGTCAGATATATAGGGGAAGGTCAAACAAAGTGAAGAAGTCCAGGTGAGTCCAATGAGTGCTTATGCGCGTAATGATGGTGACAGGTGTGTATAATGATGAGCAGCCTGGCGTCCTCAAGCACGAGAGAGGGGAAGCGGGAGCAAGCCTGACAATTATCCCGCTGGTTGACCAGGCTCTATCTGAACAGCAGTCTGCCTTCATAGCATAGCAGAAAAACTGTATTGGCCTGAAATTAGTATTGAATGCAGGTACAACTAAGTATATGCTGTTCACTAGAGTGCATAAAAATAACTCTGATGATTTAAACGTATGTACTTTGGCTGGTGTCCATATTGATCATGTCCCTGCTTACAAATATCTGGGTATCTAGATAGATGAAAAGCTGTATTTTAAAAAAGCATATTGATGAGTTCGTAAAGGTGAGAATAAAAATGTGCTTCTTCTATAGAAATAGGTCCTGCCTCTCGTTAAATAGTAGAAAGCAGATTTGGTATTTTATTAGGATCCCCAAGCAGCAGCTACTCTTCCTGGGGTCCACACAGAACATGGAACATGACATAAGACAGAACATTAATAGACAAGAACAGCTTAAGGACAGATTATTCAGTTGACATTCCTATTGGTCCTAGACTGTGGCGACATCATCGATATGAATGCAGCTGCCACTTCATTAAAGCCGTTAGATGTAGTTTATCACTGCGCACTGTGCTTTATTGCAGGAGACCATTCTTGTATCGTCACTGCATTCTCTGTCAGAAAGTGGGTTGTCCCTCTCTGATGTCACGTAGGTTGATACAGTGCTAATGTTTTCATTTATTAAGTCCTTTTACACAAAGTCCCACTGTACCTAACATCTTTACTAAACTTTAGACCACACCCGGTCTCAAGGATGGTTAACTCTGGAAATGTTTTTGGTCTCCACGAAGTAAGGTAAGTCTTGCATCTTATTTGTGGAACAACATTTGATATGTTGGTGCCTCTAGGGCAATTCAGAAGGCTGAACGAGGACCTTTTACTGATGAATGTGTTTGTTTTTTTATGACCGTGTTGTTCTTTCTACTTGCATTTTGTTTTTATATTTTGATGTGTGTATTTTCTGTCATTTCTGTCATTCAGGGCTCATATGTAAAAGAGACCTTGGTCTCAGTATGACTCCCTGATAAAATAAAGGTTAAATAAATACAAATCTGCTTTGACAGCTCTGTGACTTTGGATCAAATCAAAGCCACTGCTGATAATTCATGGTGGCGGCCCTGCCCCCCTTTAACAGCTGCTCTGCAACAGTTCTCCACTTCCTCCTTTTCCTCTCTCTCCCTCAACTCTCCACCATGGTCACATCACTCTCCATATACATGTTGAGCGGTGAGATAGGCAGGCCTGAAGATGCAATAGATAACCTGACATTCTTTATGGACATGGGGGATGGGGGAGAAGGAAGAGGAATAGTGTATGGGAAGATGTTTTATGGGTGGAGCTTTGAAATCACATGGACAGAACAAGCTTTGGGGGGAAAAAGGCATGCTGTCTTTGTAGTACAAGACACATGTCATCTTTTGAAGGAAATATCCCTTTCACTCTGTTATCACTTAATTCCATGTGTGTGTTGTGTACCCTAACATCTATGCAAGGGGCATTGCAATCATGCAATGAAATCCCTGTTGTCCATCAGTAGGTTTTTTTCTCTTGCAACTCTTGCATGACCTCCCTGAATTCTCTCCTCAGTCTGTGGGTGCATCCCAAATTCCCTATATAGTGCATTACTGTATACCAGCCATATGGAGAGTAGTGCACTATAAAGGGAATAGGGTGCCATTTGGGATGCAATCAGTATCCACCTGTGTGATCTGGGGTGTAATCATTAGCCAAACAGTTGCAAAACAAGAGTTTTTATTGGACAAATTCAGGTAGATCCCTCCCCGTTTAGTTACGTTTGCTTCACTTTAAGAAACATTTCGCAACAGAATCGACGTAATGAATACGCCCCTGACTGCCTGCCTCTGTTTAACATGTTTAATGTGGCCATGTTTGTCTTTTCTGCAGCAGGAGGAGGAAGATGTGACTGGTGGCAGGACAGGAAGTGACAGATGGGAGGTCCTGACAATGACCCACTTGATAAGGTCAGTCACGTGATGCAGGCACCACAATAACACAATTAGGCCTAATTTTTCATGCACTCCTCCCCTCCCTGGCTCCCTCAGGAGACTGCCTCCAGGAAGTGTTTTAGGCTGCTCAAAATGTTTCAGAAAAAAATACAAAGGGGACATATGTAGGCTAGGGCTAATCAAGATGTGTCCAGACTCCAGATTAACAGTTGCATAAAATATGCTACACTAGGCTTGACATTTAAGGTGCAATATGATATACTGTATGCATGACAAACCAGAAATATAAAATGATCTCTGTATATCCTTTTAAATTATCATGCAAATATTATGGTTGCAGCAGCAGGAATGCTTGCTTAGGAGGGAGCCATTTTCAAGGTGATGTGTCATGTCACGTGAGGAGTGTATCTCCAACCCATCTCCCTCTTGGGAAAATTTGAATCAGCAGGACACAAACATTCCCCATTGAGATCCACTGAAATGTACTAAACCCAACTCTAGAATCCACTGTATCGCATAGCCTATATACTGTAGGTTTACGATATACAGTTGAAGTTGGAAGTTTCCATACACTTAGGTTGGAGTCATTAAAACTCATTTTTCAACCACTCCACACATTTCTTGTTAACAAACTATAGTTTTGGCAAGTCGGTTAGGACATCTACTTTATGAATGACAAGTAATTTTTCCAACAGTTGTTTACAGACAGATTATTTCACTTATAATTCACTGTATCACAAGTCCAGTGGGTCAGAAGTTTACATTCAGTAAATTGACTGTGTGCCTTTAAACAGCTTGGAAAATTCCAGAAAGGCTTTAGAAGTTTCTGATAGGCTAATTGACAGTATTTGAGTCAATTGGAGGTGTACCTCTGGATGTATTTCAGTGCCTACCTTCAAACTCAGTGTCTCTTTGCTTGACATCATGGGAAAATCAAAAGAAATCAGCCAAAACCTCAGAAAAAATTGTAGACACAAGTCTGGTTCATCTTTGTGAGCAATTTCCAAACGCCTGAAGGTACCACATTCATCTGTACAAACAATAGTATGCAAGTATAAACACCATGGGACCATGCAGCCGTCATACTGCTCAGGAATGAGACGCATTCTGTCTCCTAGAGATTAACGTACTTTGGTGTGAAAGTGCAAATCAATCCCAGAACAACAGCAAAGGACCTTGTGAAGATGCTGGAGGAAACAGGTACAAAAGTATATATATCCACAGTAAAACGAGTCCTATATCGACATAACCTGAAAGGCCACTCAGCAAGGAAGAAGCCACTGCTCCGAAACCGTCGTAAAAAAGCCAGACTATGGTTTGCAACTCCACATGGGTACAAAGATTGTACTTTTTGGAGAAAGTTCTATTTTTGGTGAAACAAAAATAGAACTGTTTGGCCATAATGACCATCGTTATGTTTGGAGGAAAAAGGGGGATGCTTTCAAGCCAAAGAACACCATCCCAACCATGACGCATCGGGGTGGCAGCATCATGTTGTGGGAGTGCTTTGCTGCAGGAGGGACTGGTGCACTTCACAAAACAGATGGCATCATGAGGTAGGAAAATGATCTGGATATATTGAAGCAACATCTCAAGACATTAGTCAGGAAGTTAAAGCTTGGTTGCTAATGGGTCTTCCAAATGGACAATGACCACAAGCATACTTCCAAAGTTGTGGCAAAATGGCTTAAGGACAACAAAGTCAAGGTATTGGAGTGGCCATCACAAAGCCCTGACTTCAATTCCATAGAAAATTTGTGGACAGAACTGAAAAGGTGTGTGTGAGCAATGAGGCCAACAAACCTGACTCAGTTAAACCAGCTCTTTCAGGAGGATTGGGCCAAAATTCACCCAACTTATTGTGGGAAGCTTGTGGAAGGCTACCCAAAACTTTTGACCCAAGTTAGACAATTTAAAGGCAATGCTACCAAATACTAATTGAGTGTATGTAAACTTCTGGCCCACTGGCAATGTGATGAAAGAAATACAAGCTGAAATAAATAATTCTCTCTACTACTATTCTGACATTTCACATTCTTAAAATAAAGTGGTGATCCTAACTGATCTAAGAAAGGGAATTTTTACTTGGATGATTGAATGTCGGGAATTGTGGAAAAACTGAGTTTAAATGTATTTGGCTAAGGTGCATGTAAACTTCCGACTTCAACTGTGCATTCCCTGATAATAAAATGCCGGTATATAGAGCTATTATCTGACAGGACAGAGACTACATAGAACTATGATCGAACATCATGCATTATCAACGTTATTTAAATGCGTGTACGAATCCACAAATCTAACCTAATCCTGTACCATTATCCAACATACGTTTGATCTGTTAACTCATTTATACCCAGCATCTATGCATGTTGGTAATTGGAATGTATTTGTCTGTATAGAATCAAAAACAAAAGAAAAATACATCGAGACAGTATAATATCGCTGTATCCTAATAGTGCACGTCACCCAGTACAGTTATCTCTGCGTAACCTTGCTCTCCGCGCATCTCACTTGCGACGTCGGTGAAACGCTTTCATTTCAGTCGGTATGCCGCTGCGCAGGGAAGCGCAGGGAAGCCTATAGTCTACCTAGAGGTGAAATAAAATACATAGTCCAGGAGGGATGGTAGGCTATATTCGTTCATATTTGAGGATGCATTTATTTCTATCTCGTGCGCACCTATAGCTATGTATGTACTCCAATGCAAATAGGTATAGCCTAGATTGTAACCGGTTGGACGTTTCAATCTGAATTGACTGGCTAGCAGTAAATAGACTAGTAGGCTATTACTCCGTGATTGTTATAATCTCCCAGATTGTCGGCGAGTTACTGCAGTCGATGCTGCAGTTTTAGGCTCTTGCACCGGGCTGTGTGCTGCGACCGCAAACTCAATGAGAAAGACATGCTTTCCTTCGTTCTGGTCTCTGGGTCTGTCTGGATAATATTAGGTGAGTTTCATACCTTAGAATAGCAAGTGCCATGTATTGTATGGGCGCAGCCTCTCTGAAATTGTGAGACATGTTATTGATTTAGAATTCATATAGAATAGGATGCGTTTTTTTTTTTTTACAGGTGCCGCTTCCATATTTAGAATAGCCTATAGCGGCGGCCTGGATGATACATTTTCAGGATACATTTATTCGCGTCCGGCCTACACGGAATGAGCTGGGAAAGGTTATCTTTATGTGCGTATCTGACGGCCTGACAGTTAGTGCACAATTATAGCATAACCTATTTGATGTAACTTATAATAATAACCAGTTGTTGAGACATTTTCACGGAATAACGACTTTATTCTAAACGGGCCTTGTAATTACAGGCATATGGCATAGCTTCGGAAAGCGCATAGTGCAACATAATGCATTAACCAATGTGTATAGGACAACTGGGTCGATACAGTTTTTTTCTGAACATATATATGTTTTGTGTTTCAGCGAGTTATTTACATTTCCGGTATTTGTATGCTAAATTATTCCACATGACCGGCTTCAGTGTGAGAAATTCGTGTCTGCAGGTTATTAAGGTCGTGCAAGATACTGTTGGGTATATGCCTAAACCGGAAACACGTAAATGAAAAAGCTAATCTCTCAACCATTTAGCAACTGTATATCGCTTGCCAATGGCTCGGTGACAGCTGCTAACATATATCAGCGTAAATGTAGGCTATTCTCAGACAGCCGGATAACACGTAGCTAGCTAGATCAACAAAAATGTACATTTTGCTAAACAATTGCCTATATAGCAACGTGGCATAGTGGTTGCGGATGGATTGTCTTCAGAATCTACCCACGCCATAGTGGGTAGTGTGACGTGCGATTTCACGCGCTGAAGAGGGCATGTCTGATTGGTAGGAGCTGTCCAGGGGTGAGGGGTCCTGAATCACTGCAGCCAGCTCGAGCGTATTAGCAGTTTCTTGGGTAAGGCTCTGTAAAACACTATTTTATTCCGCCAGTCAGGGGTGTGGGGGAAAACGTGACAATTTAAAACACGTTTTATATTAATCAACATTAGGCACATATTCCACATATCAGCATGTTTGATCTATTGTAACCTCGACTGCAAAAGATACAGTAGCCTAGGGCCCATTAAACTGTTGTGTTGTCAACATTTGCTTTACAGCCATTGTGCGCTGTCAAAAGTCATCGTCATGCGTAATGCATTGTTTTAACATCTGAGGTAGGCTACTAAACATAGGCCATGAGCCAACCCCCCCGGATTTGGTCTATTGTGCTCACTTAGGGCGACGATGTCTTGTAGTAACTTTTTTGAAGGTCTATGTCCCTAGAGTTGGAAAATGTGCAATAGCAGCTTTCTCCGTGTTATCACTCTTTCTTTCATCCCTCCATCCTATTAATTTTCCCCATAGGGATTTTACCCTTTGACAAACAATGTCAATATACAACAAGTTATTGCTCAGTTATACCCTTTAATAAATATATCATCGGAAAGCTTAGATTCACAGCTATCCATCAGACACATTTTCGGGAATGTTCAGGTCAACAGAACTCTGACCTTTGACCTCTAGGGTACATATCAGAATGACCTGTACAAATTGCTTTACAAAGGAAACCCTGACACATTTGAAACTTTGTTTGGCAAGTGGTTCTGAAAGATCATGAAATTACCTTTCAAATGATAAAAAGCTCCAGATACAACTGTTGATTAAATAGCCCATATTGTGCCATTGAAATGAGAATGTTGGAAGCTTGGCCATAGAATTCCATGTAATTGGATGATAGAGGCACCAAATTGCACACACACACACACACACACACACACGCACTAACCCTACATAAACTTTTTTTCCAATATGGCCGCCAAACAACTCAATGGGATCTTATTGGACAATTTTGCATGACCATACCTGAATGAAATATAATTGTAGTATGCCCCAAAATATCTTTAAAATGTTCATAGTAATGTAAAATACACATCCAAATGAGCCAGGTGTGCCAGATATAATTGTGTTAACACAAGCTGTCCAAATTGCTGATTTTGGAAGATGTTATGATCAGTAATTGCAATATGTCACTTTCAAACATGTAAAATGGATATCTACATGTGAATAGTCATTGATGTGACTGATAAAAACGATATACAATGTTATCCTTGTAGCGGTTTTCATTATGAGGACTATAAACCTGCCCCTGACATTCCATTATATTGTCGTAAAATCACATTTTGGGCCTTT